>NC_133528.1:0-356439 GCF_048544455.1 Silene latifolia
ATCTTGAAAATGTGTTAAAGCTCGTTATTTGAGGTCAATCGAACAAAGTTGATTCCCTCAAATCCAACAAAGTTGATTACATCAAATGAGCTCGGACGCGTGATTGAAAAAGAGGGAGAAAAAGAAACAGGTCCGCAGACGACCTTCCGAACGGTCCGATATAATACGGTTTTGCCGGGATTCCGGTCCTTAATATAATTTTCCGTAAATCACATAGAAAGTTCCTCGTGTCGATAAAGCGCCACGCAATTTTTGAGCACCAACGGAAGACATTTGGGGTGCCGGTGTGCTACAAACCAAAGACATTCGCCGAAACTCCTGATTATCGTGAAAATGTGTTAAAACTCGTTATTTTAGGTCAAATCGAACAGATTGATTCGAAATCGAACAGGTTGATTCCCGAAATGAGCTCTGCATTTACGATTGAAAAAACAGGAGAAAAAGAAACAGTGGTCCCATTTACCTTCCGAACTAATCAAATTGAAGTGATACACGGTTTTTCTGGGATTCGGGTCCCGGAAAAAATTCTCCGAAATCACATAGAAAGTTTCTCAGGTCGGAAAGCGGCCACGCAAAGTTTGAGCACCAACGAAGTCATTTGGGGTGTATCGGTGCCACAAACCTGATTATCGTGAAAAATGTGTTAAAACCCGTTATTTGAGGTCAAATCGAACTTGTTGATTCCGAAATGAGCTCGGACGAGTGATTGAAAACAGGGAGAAAAAGAAACAGTGGTCCGCACGACCTTCCGAACTACGAAATTGAAGTGTATAATACACGGTTTTTCTGGGATTCGGTCCGGAACATAATTTTCCTAAATCACATAGAAAGTTCCTCGGTCGATAAAGCGCCACGCAAATTTTGAGCACCAACGAAGACATTTTGGAGTGCCGGGGTGCTACAAACCAAAGATTCACAAACTCTGATTATCGAAAATGTGTTAAAGCTCGTTATTCGAGGGTGAAATCGAATAAAGTTGATTCCTGAAATCGAACTGGTGTTGATTCCTGAAATCGAACAAAGTTGATTCCGAAATCGAACAAAGTTGATTAATGAAATGAGCTCGACGTGTGATTGAAAAAATGTAGAAAAAGAAACAGGTCCTAGCATTTACCTTCGAACGGCTGAAATTGAAGTGTATAATACACGGCTTTTCGGGATTCCGAGTCCCGGAACAAAATTCTCCGGAAATCACATAGAAAGTTTCACGGGTCAGATAATGCGGCCACGCAAAGTTTGAGTACCAACGGAAGACATTTGGGGGTGCCGTGTGCCACAAACCAAAGATTCGCCAAACCTGATTATCGTGAAAATGTGTTAAAGCTCGTTATTTGAGGCTTAAATCGAACAGGTTGATTCCTGAAATCGAACAGTTGATTATCAAATGAGCTCGACGCGTGATTGAAAGACAGTGAGAAAAAGAAAAGTGGTCCTGCATTTACCTTCCGAACTACCGAAATTGAAGTGTATAATACATGTTTTTTCCGATTCCGGTCCCGGAAAAATTCTCCGAAAAATCACATAGAAAGTTTCTCGGGTCGAAAAAGCGCCACGCAAAGTTTGAGCACCAACGGAAGTCATTTGGGGTGTCATGTGCCACAAACTCGATTATCGTGAAAATGTGTTAAAACCCGTTATTTGTGGTCGAAATCAAAAGCTGATTGATTCCCGAAATCGAACAAAGTTGATTATCAAATGAGCTCGCATTTACGATTGAAAAACAGGAGAAATAGAAAAACAGGTCCCGTACGACCTTCCGAACGCTCAAATTGAAGTGTATAATACACGCTTTTTGGGATTCCGGTCCCGAACACAATTCTCCTAAATCACATAGAAAGTTCCTCGGGTCGAAAAAGCGGCCACGCAAAGTTTGAGCACAAACGGAAGACATTTTGGGGGTGCCGTGTGCTACAAACCAAAGATTCGCCAAATTTGATTATCGTGAAAATGTGTTAAAACTCGTTATTTGAGGTCGAAATCGAACAAAGTTGATTCCTAAATCGAACAAAGTTGATTATCGAAATGAGCTCGACGTGTGATTGAAAAACAGGTAGAAAAAGAAACAGGTTCGCACGACCTTCCGAACTATGAAATTGAAGTGTATAATACACGGTTTTTCGGATTCCGGTCCCGGACAAAATTCTCCTAACTCACGTAGAAAGTTCCTGTCGATAAAGCGCCACGCAAAGTTTGAGTACCAACGGAAGACATTTGGGGTGTCGGGTGTGCAACAAACCAAAGATTCGCCAAACTCCTGATTATCGTGAAAATGTGTTAAAGCTCGTTATTTGAGGCTGAAATCGAATGTGTTGATTCCCGAAATCGAACAAAGTTGATTCCTAAATCGAACAGTGTTGATTACTGAAATGAGCTCGGACGTGTGATTGAAAAACAGTAGAAAAAGAAACAGGTCCGCACGATTTACCTTCCGAACGGCTCAAATGTCCCAGACGACCTTCCGAACTACAAATGAAGTGTATAATACATGTTTTTTCCGATTCCGGT
Source organism: Silene latifolia (assembly GCF_048544455.1). NCBI lineage: Eukaryota > Viridiplantae > Streptophyta > Magnoliopsida > Caryophyllales > Caryophyllaceae > Silene > Silene latifolia. Next base: position 2,506 of record NC_133528.1, read on the forward strand.
CCCGGAAAAAATTCTCCGAAAATCACATAGAAAGTTTCTCGGTCGAAAAAGCGGCCACGCAAAGTTTGAGCACCAACGGAAGTCATTTGGGGTGCCGGTGTGCCACAAACTCCTGATTATCGTGGAAAATGTGTTAAAACCCGTTATTTGTGGTGAAATCGAACAAAGTTGATTCCCAAATCGAACAGGTTGATTCCCGAAATGAGCTCGACGCATGATTGAAAAACAAGGAGAAAAAGAAACAGTGGTCCGCACGACCTTCCGAACTACTGAAATTGAAGTGTATAATACACGGTTTTGCCGGATACCGGGTCCCGGAACAAAATTCTCGTGAAATCACATAGAAAGTTCCTCGGATCGATAAAGCGCCACGCAAAATTTTAGCACCAACGGAAGTCATTTTGGGGGTGCCGGTGTGCCACAAACCAAAGATTCCAAATTGATTATCGTGAAAATGTGTTAAAACTCGTTATTTGAGGCTTAAATCGAACAAAGTTGATTCCCGAAATCGAACAGGTTGATTCCTGGAAATGAGCTCGGACGCGTGATTGAAAAACATGGAGAAAAAGAAACAGGTCCGGTACGACCTTCCGAACGACTAAAATTGAAGTGTATAATACACGGTTTTTCGGATACCGGGGGTCCTGAACAAAATTCTCAGTGAAATCACATAGAAAGTTCCTCTGATCGATAAAGCGCCACGCAAAATTTTAGCACCAACGGAAGTCATTTGTGGGTGCCGGTGTGCCACAAACAAGCATTCGCCAAACCCTGATTATCGTGAAAATGTGTTAAAGCTCGTTATTTGAGGCTGAAATCGAACAGGGTTGACTCTTGAAATCGAACAGTTGATTCCTAAAATGAGCTCGACGCGTGATTTAAAAACAGGGACAAAAGAAACAGGTCCGTACGACCTTCCGAACGGCTCAAATTGAAGTGTATAATACGGTTTCGGACTCGGGGTCCCGAACATAATTCTCCGTAAATCACACAGAAAGTTCCTCGGGTCGATAAAGTGGCCACGCAAATTTTGAGCACCAAAGGAAGACATTTGCGGGTGCCGGTGTGCCACAAACCAAAGATTCGCCGAAACTCCTGATTATCGTGAAAATGTGTTAAAGCTCGTTATTTGAGCTTGAAATCGAACAAAGTTGATTCTGAAATCGAACTTGTTGATTCCTGAAATGATCTCGGACGCGTGATTGAAAAAAAGGGAGAAAAAGAAACAGGGTCCGCACATTTACCTTCCGAACTACGAAATCAAGTGTATAATACACTGTTTTTCTGAATGGTCCCGAACATAATTTTCCGAACTCACATAGAAAGTTCCTCGGGTCGATAAAGCGGCCACGCAAATTTTGAGCACCAACGGAAGACATTTTGGTGTGCCGGTGTGCAAAAAACCAAAGATTCGCCAAACCTGATTATCGTGAAAATATGTTAAAGCTCGTTATTTGAGGGTGAAATCGAATGTGCTGATTCCTGAAATCGAACAAAGTTGATTCCTCGAAATCGAACAGGTTGATTACCGAAATGAGCTCGGACGGTGATTGAAAACAGGTAGAAAAAGAAACAGTGGTCCAGACGACCTTCCGAACGGCTCAAATTGAAGTGTATAATACACGGTTTTTCGGATTCCGGGTCCCGGACAAAATTCTCCGGAAATCACGTAGAAAGTTTCACGGGTCAGATAAAGCGGCCACGCAAAGTTTGAGCACCAACGGAAGACATTTGGGGGTGCCGGTGTGCCACAAACCAAAATTCGCCGAAACTCCTGATTATCGTGAAAATGTGTAAAAGTCGTTATTTGAGGTCGAAATCGAATCAAGTTGATTCTCAAATCCAACTTGTTGATTCCTTAAATGAGCTCGACGCGTGATTGAAAAAACAGGGAGAAAAAGAAACAGTGGTCCTGCACGACCTTCCGAACTACCGAAATTGAAGTGTATAATACACGGTTTTTCGGATTCCGGTCCTGAACATAATTTTCCGAAATCACATAGAAAGTTCCTCGGTCGATAAAGCGCCACGCAAATTTTGAGCACCAACGGAAGACATTTGGGGGTGCCGGTGTGCCACAAACCAAAGATTCACGAAACTCCTGATTATCGTGAAAAATGTGTTAAAACTCGTTATTTTAGGTGAAATCGAGCAGATTGATTCCCGAAATCGAATGTGTTGATTACCGAAATGAGCTCGGTCGTGTGATTGAAAACTGGGAGAAAAAGAAATAGGGTCCGATGACGACCCTCCAAACTACCGAAATTGAAGTGTATAATACATTTCTCGGGATTCCGGTGTCCGGAAAAAATTCTCCGAAATCACGTAGAAAGTTCCTCAGTCGATAAAGCGCCACGCAAATTTTGAGCAGCAAGGAAAGAAATTTGGGGTGCTGTGTGCCACAAACCAAAGATTCGCCTAAACCTGATTATCGTGAAAATGTGTTAAAGCTCGTTATTTGAGGCTGAAATCGAACAAAGTTGATTCCTCGAAATCGAAATGTGTTGATTCCCGAAATGAGCTCGACACGTGATTGAAAAATAGGAGAAAAAAAAGGTCCGCATTTGACGACCTTCCGAACGGTACTGAAATTGAAGTGTATAATACACGGTTTTTGCTGGGATTCCTGAGTCCCGAACAAAATTCTCCGGAAATTGATACCCGTTGTGAGTACCAAAGATAAAATTTATAATCTCCTATTAAGACTAACCTAGGCTAGTGGTAACAGTGTCGAACCACAAGGAGGCGCTTGTAAACTTTAGTTGATTTATGTTCATCCGAGGTAACTATTATGGGGTTGATTTGAATTTGTCTAAGACTAAGAGCAAACAAAGATAATAAACTAAAAATACGATTTAAACAGATAAAAGAAGTGTACTAGGATGATCGGTTCATTATAACTTCCGGGCAAAGAAACTAAGCTGGTCCAATCAAACACATGTAAGGCGGAAATAAAGAGGTCCTCTCGGTCCACTCTTAACAAATAGCATCTCTCGATCTCGCTATGGGTCCCTACTGTCACTAATACTAACTTTCGTCCTGAAAAGTGACTAACGGTCTAAACTATACCTATCTTTCGATCTTAGCACAGTTTAGTCGATTTAATTGATGGTCAAATAACTTTCCCTATCTTTCGATCTAATGGGTTAGTCACGAAATAGGTATCTAACTGGTCGCATGCATTCGATTCGTTAAATACAATATTAAATTCAATTAAAACGAATATGAACCCTACAATGATTCGATCGATCGACAACGCTACGATCGATCGACCAACACGCGAGACAGTCCTCCCTAATCTAATGCCGCCTATGCCATAAATCGCCTACATCCTAGCACTAAAGAATTAGCTACTCATGATGAAGGTAAAAACAACAATGAAAATAATAACAATTACCATCAATTCATGCTTAAGGTAAATGACAACAATGATGATACGATAATTGGCTTTGGGGCACTAACTATCAAACCTATACTAACAATGAAAGTAAAACAATAAAATTGGAATTAGGGTCGAAGAAATACCGAGATTCAATGAACGATTAAGAATAAGAACAGAAAATCCAATGTCAAACCGATGTTTCAAACCCTAACTACCCGAATGAATAAAACTCAAAGTCATCAGTATTTGTGATAGAAACTTAGGTAAAAACTTGATATCTAAATCGATGGTTTTATGTTACGTTATATAGCAATCAACGCAACATCTTATTTCCTAAACCTAAACTTCACGGGCTTCAAAGATTCACGGTCTTTCAATTCACGTCTGGAATAGAAATCGTCGATCGACCGATAATGCTGGTCGATCGACTACTCCTCAAAGAAACAGTGGCTTCCGAACCCGAGCATTGGTCGATCGACCGAAAGTGCGGTACGATCGACCGGATGAGTGCTACTTGACTTCTTTATTCTCGTGGATTCGTCTTTTGGGCCTTGAATTGCGCACCAAGCTCGTTCCTTAAGTGATTCCTTTACGTCATTTGCAATGCAGATTACTCGGGACGGATTTGGCTTGATTTCTGTTGAATTCTTCACATTTCGCAATAAAGTACAAAATACTAAGTAGACGGAAATAGGGGAAATGTAGCATAAACTACAAGAATGAGCTCTAAATGCGTGTAAAATGGGATGTAAAACATCATATAAAAGACACGATCGAAATCACATAGAAAGTTCCTCGGGTCGATAAAGCGGCCACGCAAAATTTGAGTAGCAACGGAAGACATTTTGGAGTGCGGTGTGCCTACAAACCAAAGATTCGCCGAAATTCGGATTATCGTGAAAAACGTGTTAAAACCCGTTATTTGAGGCTGAAATCGGACAGGTTGATTACTGAAATTAGCTCAGACGTGTGATTAAAAAACAGGTAGAAAAAGAAACAGGGTCCGGTACGACCTTCCGAACGGCTCAAATTGAAGTGTATAATACACGGTTTTTCGGGATTCCGGGGTCCCTTGAAAAAATAATCCGGAAATCACTTAGAAAGTTTCATGGGTCAGATAAAGCGGCCACGCGAAGTTTGAGCCCCAACGGAAGACATTTGGGGGTGCCGGTGTGCCACAAACCAACATTCGCCGAAACTCGGATTATCGTGAAAAATGTGTTAAAGCTCGTTATTTGAGGCTGAAATCGAATAGGTTGATTCCGAAATCGAACAAAGTTGATTCTCGAAATGAGCTCGCACGCATGATTGAAAAAGGGAGAAAAAGAAACAGTGGTCCCATTTACCTTCCGAACGGCCGAAATTGAAGTGTATAATACACGGTTTTTCGGATTCCGGTCCCGGAAAAAATTCTCCGGAAATCACATAGAAAGTTTCGGTCGTAAAAAGCGCCACGCAAAGTTTAAGCACCAACGGAAGTCATTTGGGGGTGTCGGTGTGCCACAAACTCGGATTATCGTGAAAATGTGTTAAAACCGTTATTTGAGGTCGAAATCGAACAAAGTTGATTCCGAAATCGAACAAAGTTGATTCCTGAAATGTGCTCGGATGCATGATTGAAAACAGGAGAAAAAGAAACAGGTCCGTACGACCTTCCGAACGGCTCAAATTGAAGTGTATAATACACGGTTTTTGGGATTCCGGGTCCCGGAACAAAATTCTCCGAAAATCACATAGAAAGTTCCTGGTCGATAAAGCGGCCACGCAAAGTTTGAGCACCAACGGAAGACATTTGGGGTGCGGTGTGCCACAAACCAAAGATTCACGAAACTCGGTTTTATCGTGAAAATGTGTTAAAGCTCGTTATTTGAGGTCAAATTGAACAAAGTTGATTCCTGAAATCGAACAAAGTTGATTCTTGAAATGAGTTCGGACGTGTGATTGAAAAACAAGGAGTAAAAGAAATAGGTCCTGCATGACGACCTTCCGAACTACTAAATTGAAGTGTATAATACGGTTTTTCGGATACCGGGTCCCGAACAAAATTCTCGTGAAATCACATAGAAAGTTCCAAGGATCGATAAAGCGCCACGCAAAATTTGAGCACCAACGGAAGTCATTTGGGGTGCCGGTGTGCCACAAACCAGCATTCGCCGAAACTCTGATTATCGTGAAAATGTGTTAAAGCTCGTTATTTGAGGCTCAAATCGAACAAGTGTTGATTCCTAAAATGAGCTTTGACGCGTGATTGAAAACAGGGACAAAAGAAACAGTGGTCCGGCATTTACCTTCCGAACGGCTCAAATTGAAGTGTATAATACACGGTTTTTGCCGGGACTCCGGTCCCAACATAATTCTCCGTAAAATCACGAAAGTTCCTCGGGTCGATAAAGCGGCCACGCAAAATTTGAGCACCAACGGAAGTCATTTGGGGTGCCGGTGTGCACAAACAAGCATTCGCCTAAACTCGATTATTGTGAAAATGTGTTAAAGCTCGTTATTTGAGGTCGAAATCGAACAGTTGACTCCTCGAAATCGAACAGTGTTGATTCCTAAAATGAGCTCGACGCGTGATTGAAAAACAGGAGAAAAAGAAACAGGCCCGCACGACCTTCCGAACGGCTCAAATTGAAGTGTATAATACACGGTTTTTCGGGACTCCGAGGTCCCGGAACATAATTCTCCGTAAATCACACGTAAAGTTCCTCGGGTCGATAAAGCGGCCACGCAAATTTTGAGCACCAACGAAGACATTTGCGGGTGCCGGTGTGCCACAAACCCGCATTCGCCGAAACTCTGATTATCGTGAAAAATGTGTTAAAGCTCGTTATTTGAGGTCAAATCGAACAGTTGATTCCTCAAATCGAACTTGTTGATTCCCCGAAATGAGCTCGACGCGTGATTGAAAAACAGGAGAAAAAACATGGTCCCGGACGACCTTCCGAACGGCCGAAATTGAAGTGTATAATACACGGTTTTGAATTCGGTCCCGAACATAATTTTCCGAAATCACATAGAAAGTTCCTCGGGTCGATAAAGCGGCCACGCAAAGTTTGAGCACCAACGAAGACATTTGGGGGTGCCGGTGTGCCACAAACAAGCATTCACTAAACCTGATTATCGTGAAAATGTGTTAAAGCTCGTTATTTGAGGCTGAAATCGAACAAAGTTGACTCGAAATCGAACAGTTGATTCCTAAAATGAGCTCGACGCGTGATTGAAAAACAAGGACAAAAGAAACAGGTCCAAGATTTACCTTCCGAACGGCTCAAATTGAAGTGTATAATACACGGTTTTTGGGACTCGGTTCCGAACATAATTCTTCGGAAATCACATAGAAAGTTCCTCGGTCGATAAAGCGCCACGCAAATTTTGAGCACCAACGGAAGACATTTTGAAGTGCCGGTGTGCCACAAACCAAAGAATCGCCTAAACTCTGATTATCGTGAAAATGTGTTAAAGCTCGTTATTTGAGGGTGAAATCGAACAGGTTGATTCCTGAATCGAACAGCTGATTTCAAATCAACAGTTTATTTCTCAAATGAGCTCGGACGCGTGATTGAAAGACAGGGAGAAAAAGAAACAGGGTCCGGTACGACCTTCCGAACGGTTGAAATTGAAGTGTATAATATACATTTTTTCAGGATTCCTAGGTCTCGGAAAAAAATTCTCCGAAAATCACATAGAAATTTTCTCGGATCAGAAAAAGCGGCCACGCAAAGTTTGAGCACCAACGGAAGTCATTTGGGGGTGTCGGTGTGCCACAAACCCTGGGATTATCGTGAAAATGTGTTAAAACCCGTTATTTGAGGTCAAATCGAACAGTTGATTCCTCAAATCGAACAGGTTGATTCTGAAATGAGCTCGCATTTATGATTGAAAAACAGGAGAAAAAGAAACAGGTCCAGACGACCTTCCGAACGGCTCAAATTGAAGTGTATAATACACGGTTTTTCTGGGATTCGGTCCCGGAACATAATTCTCCGGAAATCACATAGAAAGTTTCTCGGGTCGGATAAAGCGGCCACGCAAAGTTTGAGCACCAACGGAAGACATTTGAGGTGCCGGTGTGCCACAAACCAAAGATTCGCCGAAAGCTCGTTTATCGTGAAAATGTGTTAAAACTCGTTATTTGAGGTCGAAATCGAACAAAGTTGATTCCAAATCGAACAAGTTGATTCCTGAAATGAGCTCGGACGTGTGATTGAAAAACAGGGAGAAAAAGAAATAGGTCCGCACGACCTTCCGAACGGTCAAATTGAAGTGTATAATACACGGTTTTTCGGGATTCCGTGGTCCCGAACAAAATTCTCCGAAAATCACGAGAAAGTTCCTCGGGTCGATAAAGCGCCACGCAAAGTTTGAGCAGCAACGAAGAAATTTGGGGTGCCGGAATGCCACAAACCAAAGATTCGCCGAAACTCGAATTATCGTGAAAAACGTGTTAAAGCTCGTTATTTGAGATCGAATCGAACAGTCGATTCTCGAAATCGAACAGGTTGATTACTCAAATGAGCTCGGTCGCGTGATTGAAAACCAGGGAGAAAAAGAAATAGGGTCCGCACGACCCTTCGAACGGGCCAAATTGAAGTGTATAATACACGGTTTTCCGGGATTCCGGGTACCGAACAAAATTCTCGAAATCACGAGAAAGTTCCTCGGGTCGATAAAGCGCCACGCAAATTTTGAGCACCAAGGAAGACATTTGTGGGTGCCGGTGTGCCACAAACCAAAGATTCGCCTAAACCCTGATTATCGGGAAAATGTATTAAAGCTCGTTATTTGAGGTCGAAATCGAACAAAGTTGACTCAAATCGAACAAAGTTGATTCCTCGAAATGAGCTCCGACGCGTGATTGAAAAACAGGAGAAAAAGAAACAGTGGTCCGCACGACCTTCCGAACTATTCGAAATTTAAGTGTATAATACACGTTTTTCGGATTCCGGTCCCGGAAAAAATTCTCCGGAAATCACATAGAAAGTTTCTCGGTCGAAAAAGCGCCACGCAAAGTTTAAGCACCAACGGAAGTCATTTGGGGGTGTCGGTGTGCCACAAACCTGATTATCGTGGAAAATGTGTTAAAACCCGTTATTTGAGGTCGAAAAACAAAGTTGATTCCCAAATCGAACAGTTGATTCTGAAATGAGCTCGACGCATTTATGATTGAAAAACAGGAGAAAAAGAAACAGTGGTCCGCACGACCTTCCGAACGGCTCAAATTGAAGTGTATAATACACTGCCGGATTCCGGTCCCGAACATAATTCTCCGGAAATCACAAAGAAAGTTTCTCGGGTCAGATAAAGCGGCCACGCAAAGTTTGAGCACCAACGGAAGACATTTGGGGTGCGGTGTGCCACAAACCAAAGATTCGCCAAACCTCGGTTTATCGTGAAAATGTGTTAAAGCTCGTTATTTGAGGTCGAAATTGAACAAAGTTGATTCTCAAATCGAATGTGTTGATTCTTGAAATGAGCTCGGACGTGTGATTGAAAAACAAGGAGAAAAAGAAATAGGGTCCCACGACCTTCCGAACGGCCGAAATTGAAGTGTATAATACACGGTTTTTCGGATTCGGTCCCTGAACAAAATTCTCCGAAAATCACGAGAAAGTTCCTCGGGTCGATAAAGCGGCCACGCAAAGTTTGAGCACCAACGGAAGAAATTTGGGGTGCCGGTATGCTACAAACCAAAGATTCGCCGAAACTCGAATTATCGTGGAAAATGTGTTAAAGCTCGTTATTTGAGATCGAATCGAACAGTGTCGATTCTCGAAATCGAACAAAGTTGATTATCAAATGAGCTCGGTCGCGTGATTGAAAACCAGGGAGAAAAAGAAATAGGGTCCGGCACGACCCTTGAACGGCCGAAATTGAAGTGTATAATACACTTGCCGGGATTTCGGTACGGAACAAAATTCTCCGGAAATCACGAGAAAGTTCCTCGGGTCGATAAAGCGGCCACGCAAAGTTTGAGCACCAACGGAAGACATTTGGGGGTGCCGGTGTGCACAAACCAAAGATTCGCCGAAATTTGATTATCGTGAAAATGTGTTAAAACTCGTTATTTGAGGTCGAAATCGAACAGGTTGATTCCTGAAATCGAACAGTTGATTCCTGAAATGAGCTCGGACGCGTGATTGAAAAACAGGGAGAAAAAGAAACAGTGGTCCCAGACGACCTTTCGAACTACGAAATTGAAGTGTATAATACACTGCCAGATACCGGGTCCCGGAACAAAATTCTCAGAAATCACATAGAAAGTTCTTCGGATCGATAAAGCGCCACGCAAAATTTGAGCACCAACGGAAGTCATTTGGGGTGCCGGTGTGCCACAAACAAGCATTCACTAAACCCTGATTATCGTGAAAATGTGTTAAAGCTCGTTATTTGAGGCCGAAATCGAACAAAGTTGACTCCGAAATCGAATGATTGATTCCTAAAATGAGCTCCGACGCGTGATTGAAAAACAGGGAGAAAAAGAAACAGGGCCCAATACGACCTTCCGAACGTCTCAAATTGAAGTGTATAATACACGGTTTTTCGGGACTCGGGTCCCGAACATAATTCTCCGTAAATCACACAGAAGTTCCTCGTGTCGATAAAGCGCCACGCAAATTTTGAGCACCAACGGAAGACATTTGTGGGTGCCGGTGTGCCACAAACCAAAGATTCGCCGAAACTCCTGATTATCGTGAAAATGTGTTAAAGGTCGTTATTTGAGGTCAAATCGAACAAAGTTGATTCCTGAAATCGAACTTGTTGATTCCTCGAAATGAGCTCGGACGCGTGATTGAAAAACATGGAGAAAAAGAAACAGTGGTCCAGACGACCTTCCGAATTTGAAATTGAAGTGTATAATACACGGTTTTTCGGGATTCCGGTCCCGGAACATAATTTTCCGGAAATCACATAGAAAGTTCCTCGAGTCAGACAAAGCGGCCATGCAAATTTTGAGCACCAACGGAAGACATTTTGTAGTGCCGGTGTTCCACAAACCAAAGATTCGCCAAACTCCTGATTATCGGGAAAATGTGTTAAAGCTCGTTATTCGAGGGTGAAATCGAACAAAGTTGATTCCAAATCGAACAAAGTTGATTCCTGAAATCGAACAGGTTGATTACATGAAATGAGCTCGACGTGTGATTGAAAAAAGGTAGAAAAAGAAACAGTGGTCCCAGATAACCTTCCAATAACAAATTGAAGTGTATAATACACGGTTTGCCGCTGGATTCCGGTCCCGGACAAAAATCTCCGGAAATCACGAGAAAGTTTCACGGGTCGATAAAGCGCCACGCAAAGTTTGAGCACCAACGAAGACATTTGGGGGTGCTTGTGTGCCTACAAACCAAAGATTCGCTCAAACTCTGATTATCGTGAAAATGTGTTAAAGCTCGTTATTTGAGGCTGAAATCGAACAGGTTGACTCTCAAATCGAAAGGTTGATTCCTGAAATGAGCTCAAACGTGATTGAAAACCGGGAGAAAAAGAAACAGTGGTCCGATACGACCTTCCGAACTATGAAATTGAAGTGTATAATACACGGTTTTGCCGATTCCGGTCCCGGAACATAATTTTCCGGAAATCACATAGAAAGTTCCTCGGGTCAATAAAGCGGCCACGCAAAGTTTGAGCAAAGAACGAAGAAATTTGGGGTGCCGTGTGTACAAACCAAAGATTCGCCAAACTCCTGATTATCGTGAAAAATGTGTTAAAGCTCGTTATTTGAGGCTTAAATCGAACAAGGTTGATTCTGAAATCGAACAGTTGATAATCGAAATGAGCTCGACGCGTGACTGAAATACAGGAGAAAAAGAAACAGGTCCCAGACGACCTTCCGAACGGCCGAAATTGAAGTGTATAATACACGGTTTTTCGGGATTCCGGTCCCGGAACAAAATTCTCCGGAAATCACATAGAAAGTTTCTCGGTCGAAAAAGCGCCACGCAAAGTTTAAGCACCAACGGAAGTCATTTGGGGGTGTCGGTGTGCCACAAACTCGGATTATCGTGAAAAATGTGTTAAAACCCGTTATTTGAGGTCAAATCGAACAAAGTTGATTCCTGAAATCGACACAGTTGATTCCGAAATGAGCTCGACACGCATGATTGAAAAACAGGAGAAAAAGAAACAGTGGTCCTGACGACCTTACGAACGGCTCAAATTGAAGTGTATAATACACGGTTTTTCGGGATTCCGTGGTCCCGGAACATAATTCTCCGGAAATCACATAGAAAGTTTCTCGGGTCGATAAAGCGCCACGCAAAGTTTGAGCACCAACGGAAGACATTTGAGGTGCTGTGTGCCACAAACCAAAGATTCGAAACTCCGGTTTATCGTGAAAATGTGTTAAAGCTCGTTATTTGAGGTCGAAATTGAACAGTTGATTCCCGAAATCGAACAAGGTTGATTCTTGAAATGATCTCTGACGTGTGATTGAAAAATAAGGAGAAAAAGAAACAGGTCTGCACGACCTTCCGAACGGCCGAAATTGAAGTGTATAATACACGGTTTTTTCTGGGATTCCGGTCCCGAACAAAATTCTCCGAAAATCACGAGAAAGTTCCTCGGGTCGATAAAGCGCCACGCAAAATTTGAGCAAAGAACGAAGAAATTTGGGGTGCGGTGTGCCACAAACCAAAGATTCGCCTAAAACCTGATTATCGTGAAAATTGTGTTAAAGCTCGTTATTTGAGGCTTAAATCGAACAAAGTTGATTCCTCGAAATCGAACAAAGTTGATAATCGAAATGAGCTCGGACGCGTGATTGAAATACAGGAGAAAAAGAAACAGGTCCAGCATTTACCTTCCGAACGGTCGAAATTGAAGTGTATAATACACGTTTTTCGGATTCCGGTCCCGGAAAAAATTCTCCGGAAATCACATAGAAAGTTTCTCGGTCGAAAAAGCGCCACGCAAAGTTTAAGCACCAACGGAAGTCATTTGGGGGTGTCGGTGTGCCACAAACTCGGATTATCGTGAAAAATGTGTTAAAACCCGTTATTTGAGGTCGAAATCGAACAAAGTTGATTCCTGAAATCGAACAAAGGTTGATTCTCGAAATGAGCTCGACGCATGATTGAAAAACAGGAGAAAAAGAAACAGGTCCCAGACGACCTTACGAACGGCTCAAATTGAAGTGTATAATACACGGTTTTTTCGGGATTCCGGGGTCACGGAACATAATTCTCCGGAAATCACATAGAAAGTTTCTCGGGTCAGATAAAGCGGCCACGCAAAGTTTGAGCACCAACGGAAGACATTTGAGTGTGCCGGTGTGCCACAAACCAAAGATTCAAACCTCGGTTTATCGTGAAAATGTGTTAAAGCTCGTTATTTGAGGCTGAAATTGAACAAAGTTGATTCCGAAATCGAAACAGTTGATTCTTGAAATGATCTCGGACATGTGATTGAAAAATAAGGAGAAAAAGAAACAGGCCTGCACGACCTTCCGAACTACCGAAATTGAAGTGTATAATACACGGTTTTTCGGGATTCCGGTCCCAAACAAAATTCTCCGAAAATCACGTAGAAAGTTCCTCGGGTCAGATAAAGCGGCCACGCAAAGTTTGAGCAAAACGGAAGAAATTTGGGGGTGCCGGTGCTACAAACCAAAGATTCGCCGAAACTCTGATTATCGTGAAAATTTGTTAAAGCTCGTTATTTGAGACTGAAATCGAACAGTTGATTATCTGAAATGAGCTCGGTCGCGTGATTGAAAACCAGGGAGAAAAAGAAATAGGTCCGCACGACCCTTCGAACGGCCGAAATTGAAGTGTATAATACACGGTTTTTGGGATTCTCGGTCCCGGAACAAAATTCTCCGGAAATCACGAGAAAGTTCCTCGGTCGATAAAGCGGCTACGCAAAGTTTGAGCACCAACGGAAGACATTTTGGGGGTGCCGGTGTGCCACAAACCAAAGATTCGCCAAATTTGATTAACGTGAAAATGTGTTAAAACTCGTTATTTGAGGCTGAAATCGAACAGGTTGATTCCTGAAATCGAACAAGTTGATTCCTGAAATGAGCTCGGACGCGTGATTGAAAAACAGGGAGAAAAAGAAACAGGTCCGCTACGACCTTTCGAACTACCGAAATGAAGTGTATAATACACGGTTTTTTGGGATACCGGGTCCTGGAACAAAATTCTCGTGAAATCACATAGAAATTTCCTCGGATCGATAAAGCGCCACGCAAAATTTGAGCACCAACGGAAGTCATTTGGGGGTGCCGTGTGCCACAAACAAGCAAATAAACCCTGATTATCGTGAAAATGTGTTAAAGCTCGTTATTTGAGGCCGAAATCGAACAAAGTTGACTCCGAAATCGAACAGTTGATTCCTAAAAATGAGCTCGACGCGTGATTGAAAAACAGGAGAAAAAGAAACAGGTCTGCATTACGACCTTCCGAACGGCTCAAATGAAGTGTATAATACACGGTTTTTTGGGACTCGGGGTCCCGAACATAATTCTCCGTAAATCACACGTAAAGTTCCTCGGTCGATAAAGCGGCCACGCAAATTTTGAGCACCAACGGAAGACATTTGCGGGTGCCGGTGTGCCACAAACCAAAGATTCGCCGAAACTCCTGATTATCGTGAAAATGTGTTAAAACTCGTTATTTGAGGCCGAAATCGAAACAGTTGATTCCGAAATCGAACTTGTTGATTCCTGAAATGAGCTCGGACGCGTGATTGAAAAGCAGGAAGAAAAAGAAACAGTTCCTGACGACCTTCCGAACGGCCGAAATTGAAGTGTATAATACACGGTTTTCGGGATTCTGGTCCCGAACATAATTTTCCGGAAATCACATAGAAAGTTCCTCGGGTCCGATAAAGCGGCCACGCAAATTTTAAGCACCAACGGAAGACATTTTGTAGTGCCGGTGTGCCACAAACCAAAGATTTGTCAAACTCCTGATTCTCGTGAAAATGTGTTAAAGCTCGTTATTTGAGGGTGAATCGAACGGGTTGATTCCCGAAATCGAACAGTTGATTCCTGAAATCGAACGGGTTGATTACTGAAATGAGCTCGGACGTGTGATTGAAAAACAGGTAGAAAAAGAAACAGTGGTCCGACGACCTTCCGAAACAAATCGAAATTGAAGTGTATAATACACGGTTTTTCGGGATTCCGAGGTCCCGGGATAAAATTCTCCGGAAATCACGTAGAAAGTTTCACGGGTCTGATAAAGCGGCCACGCAAAGTTTGAGCACCAACGGAAGACATTTGGGGGTGCCGGTGTGCCACAAACCAGCATTCGCCGAAACTCGGATTATCGTGAAAAATGTGTTAAAGCTCGTTATTTGAGGCTTAAATCGAACAGGTTGATTCCTGAAATCGAACAGGTTGATTCCTAAAATGAGCTCTGACGCGTGATTGAAAAATAGGGAGAAAAAGAAACAGGGCCCGGTACGACCTTCCGAACGGCTCAAATTGAAGTGTATAATACACGGTTTTTTTCGGGACTCCGGGTCCCGAACATAATTCTCCGTAAATCACACAGAAAGTTCCTCGGGTCGTAAAAAGCGCCACGCAAATTTTGAGCACCAACGGAAGACATTTGGGGGTGCGGGTGTGCCACAAACAAAGATTCGCCGAAACTCCTGATTATCGTGAAAATGTGTTAAAACTCGTTATTTGAGGTCCGAATCGAACAAAGTTGATTCCTGAAATCGAACTTGTTGATTCCCGAAATGAGCTCGGACGCGTGATTGAAAAACGGGGAGAAAAAGAAACAGTGGTCCGCACGACCTTCCGAACGGCCTGAAATTGAAGTGTATAATACACGGTTTTTCTGGGATTCCGGTCCCGAACATAATTTTCCGGAAATCACATAGAAAGTTCCTCGGGTCAATAAAGCGGCCACGCAAATTTTGAGCACCAACGGAAGACATTTTGTAGTGCCGGTGTGCCACAAACCAAAGATTTGCCGAAACTCCTGATTCTCGTGAAAATGTGTTAAAGCTCGTTATTTGAGGGTGAAATCGAACAAAGTTGATTCCCGAAATCGAACAAGGTTGATTCCCCGAAATCGAACGGGTTGATTAACAAATGAACTCGGACGTGTGATTGAAAAACGGTAGAAAAAGAAACAGGGTCCAGACGACCTTCCGAACGGCAATGAAATTGAAGTGTATAATACACGGTTTTTCGGGATTCCGGTCCCGGATAAAATTCTCCGGAAATCACGAGAAAGTTTCACGGGTCGATAAAGCGGCCACGCAAAGTTTGAGCACCAACGGAAGACATTTAGGGGCGCCGGTGTGCCACAAACCAAAGATTCCGAAACCCTGATTATCGTGAAAATGTGTTAAAGCTCGTTATTTGAGGCTTAAATCGAACAAGTTGATTCCTGAAATCGAACAGGTTGATTATTGAAATGAGCTCGAACGCGTGATTGAAAAACAGGAGAAAAAGAAACAGTGGTCCCAGACGACCTTCCGAACTACCGAAATTGAAGTGTATAATACACGTTTTTCGGATTCGGTCCCGGAAAAAATTCTCCGGAAATCACATAGAAAGTTTCTCCTGGTCGAAAAAGCGCCACGCAAAGTTTAAGCACCAACGGAAGTCATTTGGGGGTGTCGGTGTGCCACAAACCTGATTATCGTGAAAATGTGTTAAAACCCGTTATTTGAGGTCGAAATCGAACAGTTGATTCCTGAAATCGAACAAGGTTGATTCTGAAATGAGCTCGACGCATGATTGAAAAACAGGAGAAAAAGAAACAGGTCCGGTCCGACGACCTTACGAACGGCTCAAATTGAAGTGTATAATACGGTTTTTCTGGGATTCCGTGGTCCCGAACATAATTCTCCGGAAATCACATAGAAAGTTTCTCGGGTCGGATAAAGCGGCCACGCAAAGTTTGAGCACCAACGGAAGACATTTGAGGTGCCGGTGTGCCACAAACCAAAGATTCGCCGAAACTCGGTTTATCGTGAAAATGTGTTAAAGCTCGTTATTTGAGGCTGAAATTGAACAGGTTGATTCCTAAAATCGAACAGGTTGGTTCATGAAATGATCTCGGACGTGTGATTGAAAAATAAGGAGAAAAAGAAACAGGGCCCGGTACGACCTTCCGAACGGCTGAAATTGAAGTGTATAATACACGGTTTTTCGGGATTCCGGGTCCCGGAACAAAATTCTCCGAAAATCACGTAGAAAGTTACTCGGGTCAGATAAAGCGGCCACGCAAAGTTTGAGCAGCAACGGAAGAAATTTGGGGGTGCCGGTGTGCCACAAACCAAAGATTCAGAAAACCCTGATTATCGTGAAAAATTTGTTAAAGCTCGTTATTTGAGACCGAAATCGAACAGGATGATTCCTGAAATCAAACAGTTGATTACTGAAATGAGCTCGGTCGCGTGATTGAAAACCAGGGAGAAAAAGAAATAGGGTCCGTGACGACCCTTGAACTACAAATTGAAGTGTATAATACACGCCGGATCCGAGGTCCCGGAACAAAATTCTCCGAAATCACGAGAAAGTTCCTCGGTCGAGATAAAGCGGCTACGCAAAGTTTGAGCACCAACGGAAGACATTTTGGGGTGCGGGTGTGCCACAAACCAAAGATTCGCCGAAATTTGGATTATCGTGAAAATGTGTTAAAACTCGTTATTTGAGGTCGAAATCGAACAGGTTGATTCCTGAAATCGAACAGGTTGATTCCTGAAATGAGCTCGACGCGTGATTGAAAACAGGAGAAAAAGAAACAGGTCCGCTACGACCTTTCGAACGGTGAAATGAAGTGTATAATACACGGTTTTTTGGGATACGGGTCCCGAACAAAATTCTCGTGAAATCACATAGAAAGTTCCTCGGATCGATAAAGCGCCACGCAAAATTTGAGCACCAACGGAAGTCATTTGGGGGTGCCGGTGTGCCACAAACCAGCATTCGCCGAAACTCGGATTATCGTGAAAAATGTGTTAAAGCTCGTTATTTGAGGCTGAAATCGAACAGGTTGACTCCTGAAATCGAACAGGTTGATTCCTAAAATGAGCTCTGACGCGTGATTGAAAAACAGGGAGAAAAAGAAACAGGGCCCGGTACGACCTTCCGAACGGCTCAAATTGAAGTGTATAATACACGGTTTTTCGGGATTCCGGGGTCCCGGAACATAATTCTCCGGAAATCACATAGAAAGTTTCTCGGGTCAGATAAAGCGGCCACGCAAAGTTTGAGCACCAACGGAAGACATTTGGAGGTGCCGGTGTGCCACAAACCAGCATTCGCCGAAACTCGGTTTATCGTGAAAAATGTGTTAAAGCTCGTTATTTGAGGCTGAAATTGAACAGGTTGATTCCTGAAATCGAACAGGTTGATTCTTGAAATGATCTCGGACATGTGATTGAAAAATAAGGAGAAAAAGAAACAGGGCCCGGTACGACCTTCCGAACGGCTGAAATTGAAGTGTATAATACACGGTTTTTCGGGATTCCGGTCCCGAAACAAAATTCTCGAAAATCACGAGAAAGTTCCTCGGGTCGATAAAGCGGCCACGCAAAGTTTGAGCACCAACGGAAGAAATTTGGGGGTGCTGCTGTGCCACAAACCAAAGATTCGCCTAAACCTGATTATCGTGAAAATTTGTTAAAGCTCGTTATTTGAGACTGAAATCGAACAGGTTGATTACTGAAATGAGCTCGGTCGCGTGATTGAAAACCAGGGAGAAAAAGAAATAGGGTCCGGTACGACCCTTCGAACGGCTGAAATTGAAGTGTATAATACACGGTTTTTCGGGGTCCCGAACAAAATTCTCCGAAATCACGTAGAAAGTTCCTCGGGTCGATAAAGCGGCTACGCAAAGTTTGAGCACCAACGGAAGACATTTTGGGGTGCCGTGTGCTACAAACCAAAGATTCGCCGAAATTCGGATTATCGTGAAAATGTGTTAAAACTCGTTATTTGAGGTGAAATCGAACAAAGTTGATTCCTGAAATCGAACAAAGGTTGATTCCTGAAATGAGCTCGGACGCGTGATTGAAAAACAGGAGAAAAAGAAACAGGGTCCGCTACGACCTTTCGAACTAGTGAAATGAAGTGTATAATACACGGTTTTGGGATACCGGGTCCTGGAACAAAATTCTCGTGAAATCACATAGAAATTTCCTCGGATCGATAAAGCGGCCACGCAAAATTTGAGCACCAACGGAAGTCATTTGGGGTGCCGGTGTGCCACAAACAAGCAAATAAACTCCTGATTATCGTGAAAAATGTGTTAAAGCTCGTTATTTGAGGTGAAATCGAACAAAGTTGACTCTGAAATCGAACAGGTTGATTCCTAAAATGAGCTCGGACGCGTGATTGAAAACAGGGAGAAAAAGAAACAGGCCCTGCACGACCTTCCGAACGGCACAAATTGAAGTGTATAATACACGGTTTTTCGGGACTCGGTCCCGAACATAATTCTCCGTAAATCACACAGAAAGTTCCTCGGGTCGATAAAGCGGCCACGCAAATTTTGAGCACCAACGGAAGACATTTGCGGGTGCCGGTGTGCCACAAACCAAAGATTCGCCGAAACCCTGATTATCGTGAAAATGTGTTAAAACTCGTTATTTGAGGCTGAAATCGAACAGTTGATTCCGAAATCGAACTTGTTGATTCCGAAATGAGCTCGGACGCGTGATTGAAAAGCAGGAGAAAAAGAAACAGTTCCTGACGACCTTCCGAACGGCTGAAATTGAAGTGTATAATACACGGTTTTTCGGGATTCCGGGGTCCCGGAACATAATTTTCCGGAAATCACATAGAAAGTTCCTCGGGTCAGATAAAGCGGCCACGCAAATTTTAAGCACCAACGGAAGACATTTTGTAGTGCCGGTGTGCCACAAACCAGCATTTGCCGAAACTCGGATTCTCGTGAAAAATGTGTTAAAGCTCGTTATTTGAGGGTGAAATCGAACAGGTTGATTCCTGAAATCGAACAGGTTGATTCCTGAAATCGAACGGGTTGATTACTGAAATGAGCTCGGACGTGTGATTGAAAAACAGGTAGAAAAAGAAACAGGGTCCGGTACGACCTTCCGAAACTACGAAATTGAAGTGTATAATACACGGTTTTTCGGGATTCCGAGGTCCCGGATAAAAATTCTCCGGAAATCACGAGAAAGTTTCACGGGTCGATAAAGCGCCACGCAAAGTTTGAGCACCAACGGAAGACATTTGGGGTGCCGGTGTGCCACAAACCAAAGATTCCGAAACTCGGATTATCGTGAAAATGTGTTAAAGCTCGTTATTTGAGGCTTAAATCGAACAAAGTTGATTCCCTGAAATCGAACAGGTTGATTCCTAAAATGAGCTCTGACGCGTGATTGAAAAATAGGGAGAAAAAGAAACAGGGCCCGGTACGACCTTCCGAACGGCTCAAATTGAAGTGTATAATACACGGTTTTTCGGGACTCCGGGGTCCCGGAACATAATTCTCCAGAAATCACACAGAAAGTTCCTCGGGTCAGAAAAAGCGGCCACGCAAATTTTGAGCACCAACGGAAGACATTTGCGGGTGCCGGTGTGCCACAAACCAAAGATTCGCCGAAACTCTGATTATCGTGAAAATGTGTTAAAACTCGTTATTTGAGGTCAAAATCGAACAGTTGATTCCGAAATCGAACTTGTTGATTCCCGAAATGAGCTCGGACGCGTGATTGAAAAGGTGGAGAAAAAGAAACAGTGGTCCGCACGACCTTCCGAACGGTGAAATTGAAGTGTATAATACACGGTTTTTCGGATTCCGGTCCCTGAACATAATTTTCCTGAAATCACATAGAAAGTTCCTCGGGTCGATAAAGCGCCACGCAAATTTTGAGCACCAACGGAAGACATTTTGTAGTGCCGGTGTGCCACAAACCAAAGATTTGCCAAACCTGATTCTCGTGAAAATGTGTTAAAGCTCGTTATTTGAGGGTGAAATCGAACAAAGTTGATTCCGAAATCGAACAGGTTGATTCCCGAAATCGAACGGGTTGATTATGAAATGAACTCGGACGTGTGATTGAAAAACAGGTAGAAAAAGAAACAGGTCCGTGACGACCTTCCGAACGTCAAATTGAAGTGTATAATACACGGTTTTGGGATTCCGGTCCCGGATAAAATTCTCCCGAAATCACGAGAAAGTTTCACGGGTCGATAAAGCGCCACGCAAAGTTTGAGCACCAACGGAAGACATTTAGGGGCGCGGTGTGCTACAAACCAAAGATTCGCCGAAACTCTGATTATCGTGAAAATGTGTTAAAGCTCGTTATTTGAGGCTTAAATCGAACAGGTTGATTCCTGAAATCGAACAGGTTGATTATTGAAATGAGCTCGGACGCGTGATTGAAAGACAGGAGAAAAAAAAGTGGTCCAGACGACCTTCCGAACTTTGAAATTGAAGTGTATAATACACGTTTTTGATTCGGGTCCGGAAAAAAATTCTCCGGAAATCACATAGAAAGTTTCTCGGTCGAAAAAGCGCCACGCAAAGTTTAAGCACCAACGGAAGTCATTTGGGGGTGTCGGTGTGCCACAAACTCGGATTATCGTGAAAAATGTGTTAAAACCCGTTATTTGAGGTGAAATCGAACAAAGTTGATTCCGAAATCGAACAGGTTGATTCCCGAAATGAGCTCGCATTTATGATTGAAAAACAGGGAGAAAAAGAAACAGGTCCCGACGACCTTATTTACGAACGGCTCAAATTGAAGTGTATAATACACGGTTTTTCGGGATTCCGTGGTCCCGGAACATAATTCTCCGGAAATCACATAGAAAGTTTCTCGGTCGATAAAGCGGCCACGCAAAGTTTGAGCACCAACGGAAGACATTTGAGGTGCCGGTGTGCCACAAACCAAAGATTCGTTAAAACTCGGTTTATCGTGAAAATGTGTTAAAGCTCGTTATTTGAGGCTGAAATTGAACAGGTTGATTCCTAAAATCGAACAGGTTGGTTCTTGAAATGATCTCGGACGTGTGATTGAAAAATAAGGAGAAAAAGAAACAGGCCAGCATTACGACCTTCCGAACTACGAAATTGAAGTGTATAATACACGGTTTTTCGGGATTCCGGTCCCGGAACAAAATTCTCGAAAATCACGAGAAAGTTACTCGGTCAGATAAAGCGCCACGCAAAGTTTGAGCAGCAACGGAAGAAATTTGGGGGTGCCGGTGTGCCACAAACCAAAGATTCGCCGAAACTCCTGATTATCGTGAAAAATTTGTTAAAGCTCGTTATTTGAGATCGAAATCGAACAAGGTTGATTCCCAAATCAAACGGTTGATTATCGAAATGAGCTCGGTCGCGTGATTGAAAACCAGGGAGAAAAAGAAATAGGGTCCGGACGACCCTTCAACAAATTGAAATTGAAGTGTATATACACGGTTTTTCGGGATTCCGAGGTCCCGGAACAAAATTCTCCGGAAATCACGTAGAAAGTTCCTCGGGTCAGATAAAGCGGCTACGCAAAGTTTGAGCACCAACGGAAGACATTTTGGGGGTGCGTGTGCTACAAACCAAAGATTCGCCAAATTCGGATTATCGTGAAAAATGTGTTAAAACTCGTTATTTGAGGCTGAAATCGAACAGGTTGATTCCTGAAATCGAACAGGTTGATTCCTGAAATGAGCTCGGACGCGTGATTGAAAAACAGGGAGAAAAAGAAACAGGGTCCGCTACGACCTTTCGAACGGCTGAAATTGAAGTGTATAATACACGGTTTTTGGGATACCGGGTCCCGAACAAAATTCTCAGAAATCACATAGAAAGTTCCTCGGATCAGATAAAGCGGCCACGCAAAATTTGAGCACCAACGGAAGTCATTTGGGGGTGCCGGTGTGCCACAAACAAGCATTCGCCGAAACTCGGATTATCGTGAAAAATGTGTTAAAGCTCGTTATTTGAGGCTGAAATCGAACAGGTTGACTCCTGAAATCGAACAGGTTGATTCCTAAAATGAGCTCTGACGCGTGATTGAAAAACAGGGAGAAAAAGAAACAGGGCTGCATTTACGACCTTCCGAACGGCTCAAATTGAAGTGTATAATACACGGTTTTCGGGACTCGGGGTCCCGGAACATAATTCTCCGTAAATCACACAGTAAAGTTCCTCGGGTCAGATAAAGCGGCCACGCAAATTTTGAGCACCAACGGAAGACATTTGCGGGTGCCGGTGTGCCACAAACCAGCATTCGCCGAAACTCGGATTATCGTGAAAAATGTGTTAAAACTCGTTATTTGAGGCTGAAATCGAACAGGTTGATTCCTGAAATCGAACTTGTTGATTCCTGAAATGAGCTCGGACGCGTGATTGAAAAGCAGGGAGAAAAAGAAACAGGTTCCGGTACGACCTTCCGAACGGCTGAAATTGAAGTGTATAATACACGGCTTTTCGGGATTCCGGGGTCCCGGAACATAATTTTCCGGAAATCACATAGAAAGTTCCTCGGGTCAGATAAAGCGGCCACGCAAATTTTGAGCACCAACGGAAGACATTTTGTAGTGCCGGTGTGCCACAAACCAGCATTTGCCGAAACTCGGATTCTCGTGAAAAATGTGTTAAAGCTCGTTATTTGAGGGTGAAATCGAACAGGTTGATTCCTGAAATCGAACAGGTTGATTCCTGAAATCGAACGGGTTGATTACTCAAATGAGCTCGGACGTGTGATTGAAAAACAGGTAGAAAAAGAAACAGGGTCCGGTACGACCTTCCGAACGGCTGAAATTGAAGTGTATAATACACGGTTTTTCGGGATTCCGAGGTCCCGGGATAAAATTCTCCGGAAATCACGTAGAAAGTTTCACGGGTCTGATAAAGCGGCCACGCAAAGTTTGAGCACCAACGGAAGACATTTGGGGGTGCCGGTGTGCACAAACCAAAGATTCGCCGAAACTCGGATTATCGTGAAAAATGTGTTAAAGCTCGTTATTTGAGGCTTAAATCGAACAGGTTGATTCCTGAAATCGAACAGGTTGATTCCTAAAATGAGCTCTGACGCGTGATTGAAAAATAGGGAGAAAAAGAAACAGGCCCGCATGCGACCTTCCGAACGGCTCAAATTGAAGTGTATAATACACGGTTTTTGGGACTCGGGGTCCCGAACATAATTCTCCGTAAATCACACAGAAAGTTCCTCGGGTCGAAAAAGCGGCCACGCAAATTTTGAGCACCAACGGAAAACATTTGAGGTGCGGTGTGCCCACAAACCAAAGATTCGCCGAAACTCGGTTTATCGTGAAAAATGTGTTAAAGCTCGTTATTTGAGGTGAAATTGAACAGTTGATTCTGAAATCGAACAGGTTGATTCTTGAAATGATCTCGGACGTGTGATTGAAAAATAAGGAGAAAAAGAAACAGGGCCCGATGACGACCTTCCGAACGGGTCGAAATTGAAGTGTATAATACACGGTTTTTGGGATTAGGGTCCCGAACAAAATTCTCGAAAATCACGAGAAAGTTACTCGGTCAGATAAAGCGCCACGCAATGTTTGAGCAAAGAACGGAAGAAATTTGGGGTGCGGTGTGCCACAAACCAAAGATTCGCCGAAACTCGGATTATCGTGAAAAATTTGTTAAAGCTCGTTATTTGAGACTGAAATCGAACAGGTTGATTCCTGAAATCAAACAGGTTGATTACTGAAATGAGCTCGGTCGCGTGATTGAAAACCAGGGAGAAAAAGAAATAGGGTCCGGTACGACCCTTCGAACGGCTGAAATTGAAGTGTATAATACACGGTTTTTCGGGATTCCGAGGTCCCGGAACAAAATTCTCCGGAAATCACGTAGAAAGTTCCTCGGGTCAGATAAAGCGGCTACGCAAAGTTTGAGCACCAACGGAAGACATTTTGGGGGTGCCGGTGTGCCACAAACCAAAGATTCGCCGAAATTGGATTATCGTGAAAATGTGTTAAAACTCGTTATTTGAGGTTGAAATCGAACAGGTTGATTCCAGAAATCGAACAGGTTGATTCTGAAATGAGCTCGGACGCGTGATTGAAAAACAGGGAGAAAAAGAAACAGGTCCGCTACGACCTTTCGAACTAATAAATTGAAGTGTATAATACACGGTTTTTTGGGATACCGGGGTCCCGGAACAAAATTCTCAGGAAATCACATAGAAAGTTCCTCGGATCAGATAAAGCGGCCACGCAAAATTTGAGTACCAACGGAAGTCATTTGGGGGTGCCGGTGTGCCACAAACAAGCATTCGCCGAAACTCGGATTATCGTGAAAAATGTGTTAAAGCTCGTTATTTGAGGTTGAAATCGAACAAAGTTGACTCTGAAATCGAACAGGTTGATTCCTAAAATGAGCTCTGACGCGTGATTGAAAAACAGGGAGAAAAAGAAACAGGGCCCGGTACGACCTTCCGAACGGCTCAAATTGAAGTGTATGATACACGGTTTTTCGGGACTCTGGGGTCCCGGAACATAATTCTCCAGAAATCACACAGAAAGTTCCTCGGGTCAGATAAAGCGGCCACGCAAATTTTGAGCACCAACGGAAGACATTTGCGGGTGCCGGTGTGCCACAAACCAAAGATTCGCCAAACTCTGATTATCGTGAAAAATGTGTTAAAACTCGTTATTTGAGGCTGAAATCGAACAGGTTGATTCCTGAAATCGAACTTGTTGATTCCTGAAATGAGCTCGGACGCGTGATTGAAAAGCAGGGAGAAAAAGAAACAGGGTCCGGTACGACCTTCCGAACGGTTGAAATTGAAGTGTATAATACACGGTTTTTCGGGATTCCGGGATCCCGGAACATAATTTTCCGGAAATCACATAGAAAGTTCCTCGGGTCAGATAAAGCGCCACGCAAAATTTGAGCACCAACGGAAGACATTTGGGAGTGCCGGTGTGCCACAAACCAAGATTTGCCAAACTCTGATTCTCGTGAAAAATGTTTTAAAGCTCGTTATTTGAGGGTGAAATCGAACAGGTTGATTCCTGAAATCGAACAGGTTGATTCCTGAAATCGAACGGGTTGATTACTGAAATGAGCTCGGACGTGTGATTGAAAAACAGGTAGAAAAAGAAACAGGGTCCGGTACGACCTTCCGAACGGCTGAAATTGAAGTGTATAATACACGCTTTTTTTGGGATTCCGGTCCCGGATAAAATTCTCCGGAAATCACGTAGAAAGTTTCACGGGTCAGATAAAGCGGCCACACAAAGTTTGAGCACCAACGGAAGACATTTGGGGTGGGTGTGTGCTACAAACCAAAGATTCGCCGAAACTCCTGATTATCGTGAAAAATGTGTTAAAGCTCGTTATTTGAGGCTTAAATCGAACAGGTTGATTCTTGAAATCGAACAGGTTGATTCCTAAAATGAGCTCTGACGCGTGATTGAAAAACAGGGAGAAAAAGAAACAGGGCCCGGTACGACTTTCCGAACGGCTCAAATTGAAGTGTATAATACACGGTTTTTCGGGACTCCGGGGTCCCGGAACATAATTTTCCGGAAATCACATAGAAAGTTACTCGGGTCAGATAAAGCGGCCACGCAAATTTTGAGCACCAACGGAAGACATTTGGGGGTGCCGGTGTGCCACAAACAAGCATTCATTAAACTCCTGATTATCGTGAAAAATATGTTAAAGCTCGTTATTTGAGGTCAAATCGAACAAAGTTGACTCTCGAAATCGAACAGGTTGATTCCTAAAATGAGCTCTGACGCGTGATTGAAAAACAGGGAGAAAAAGAAACAGGGTCTGGTACGACCTCCCGAACGGCTCAAATTGAAGTGTATAATACACGGTTTTTGAATTCGGTCCCGAACATAATTTTCCGGAAATCACATAGAAAGTTCTCGGTCGATAAAGCGGCCACGCAAATTTTGAGCACCAACGGAAGACATTTGGGGGTGCCGGTGTGCCACAAACAAGCATTCGCCGAAACTCGGATTCTCGTGAAAAATGTGTTAAAGCTCGTTATTTGAGGGTGAAATCGAACAGGTTGATTCCTGAAATCGAACAGGTTGATTCCTGAAATCGAACGGGTTGATTACTGAAATGAGCTCGGACGTGTGATTGAAAAACAGGTAGAAAAAGAAACAGGGTCCGGTACGACCTTCCGAACGGCTGAAATTGAAGTGTATAATACACGGTTTTTCGGGATTCCGGGGTCCCGGAATAAAATTCTCCGGAAATCACGTAGAAAGTTTCACGGGTCAGATAAAGCGGCCACGCAAAGTTTGAGCACCAACGGAAGACATTTGGGGGTGCCGTGTGTACAAACCAAAGATTCGCCGAAACTCGGATTATCGTGAAAAATGTGTTAAAGCTCGTTATTTGAGGCTTAAATCGAACAGGTTGATTCCTGAAATCGAACAGGTTGATTACTGAAATGAGCTCGGACGCGTGATTGAAAGACAGGGAGAAAAAGAAACAGGGTCCGGTACGACCTTCCGAACGGCTGAAATTGAAGTGTATAAATACACGTTTTGGATTCCGGTCCCGGAAAAAATTCTCCGGAAATCACATAGAAAGTTTTCGGGTCGAAAAAGCGCCACGCAAAGTTTAAGCACCAACGGAAGTCATTTGGGGGTTTCGGTGTGCCACATACTCGGATTATCGTGAAAAATGTGTTAAAACCCGTTATTTGAAGCTGAAATCGAACAGGTTGATTCCTGAAATCGAACAGGTTGATTCGAAATGAGCTCGATTTACGCATGATTGAAAAACAGGAGAAAAAGAAACAGTGGTCCGATACGACCTTCCGAACGGCTCAAATTGAAGTGTATAATACACGGTTTTTGGATTCCGGTCCTTGAACATAATTCTCCGGAAATCACATAGAAAGTTTCTCGGTCGATAAAGCGGCCACGCAAAGTTTGAGCACCAACGGAAGACATTTGAGGTGCCGGTGTGCTACAAACCAAAGATTCGCCGAAACTCGATTATCGTGAAAAATGTTTTAAAGCTTGTTATTTGAGGTGAAATCGAAACAGTTGACTCCTGAAATCGAACAGGTTGATTCCTAAAATGAGCTCGAACGCGTGATTGAAAAAAACAGGAGAAAATGAAACAGGTCCGGTACGACCTTCCGAACGGCTCAAATTGAAGTGTATATTACACGGTTTTTCGGGACTCCGGGGTCCCGTAACATAATTCTCCGTAAATCACACGAAAGTTCCTCGGGTCGATAAAGCGCCACGCAAATTTTGAGCACCAACGGAAGACATTTGCGGGTGCCGGTGTGCCACAAACCAAAGATTCGCCGAAACTCTGATTATCGTGAAAAATGTGTTAAAGCTCATTATTTGAGGTCGAAATCAAATCGAGCAGTTGATTCCTGAAATCGAACTTGTTGATTCCTGAAATGAGCTCGGACGCGTGATTGAAAAACAGGGAGAAAAAGAAACATGGTCCGGTACGACCTTCCGAACGGCTGAAATTTAAGTGTATAATACACGGTTTTTCGAAATTCCGGGGTCCCGGAACATAATTTTCCGGAAATCACATAGAAAGTTCCTCGGGTCAGATAAAGCGGCCACGCAAATTTTGAGCACCAACGGAAGACATTTGGGGGTGCCGGTGTGCCACAAACAAGCATTCGCCGAAACTCGGATTATCGTGAAAAATGTGTTAAAGCTCGTTATTTGAGGCTGAAATCGAACAGGTTGACTCCTGAAATCGAACAGGTTGATTCCTGAAATGAGCTCGGACGCGTGATTGAAAAACAGGAAGAAAAAGAAACAGGGTCCGGTACGACCTTCCGAACGGCTCAAATTGAAGTGTATATTACACGGTTTTTCGGGACTCCGGGGTCCCGTAACATAATTCTCCAGAAATCACACAGAAAGTTCCTTGGGTCAGATAAAGCGGCCACGCAAATTTTGAGCACCAACGGAAGACATTTGCGGGTGCCGGTGTGCCACAAACCAGCATTCGCCGAAACTCCGATTATCGTGAAAATGTGTTAAAGCTCGTTATTTGAGGCTGAAATCGAACAAGTTGATTCCGAAATCGAACTTGTTGATTCTCGAAATGAGCTCGGACGCGTGATTGAAAAACAGGGAGAAAAAGAAACCGGGTCCGAAACGACCTTCCGAACTAGTACCGAAATTGAAGTGTATAATACACGGTTTTTCGGGATTCCGGGGTCCCGGAACATAATTTTCCGGAAATCACATAGAAAGTTCCTCGGGTCAGATAAAGCGGCCACGCAAATTTTGAGCACCAACGGAAGACATTTTGGGGTCACGGTGTGCCACAAACCAGCATTCGCCGAAACTCGGATTATCGTGAAAAATGTGTTAAAACTCGTTATTTTAGACTGAAATCAAACAGGTTGATTCCTCAAATCGAACAGGTTGATTACTGAAATGAGCTCGGACATGTGATTGAAAAACAGGGAGAAAAAGAAACAGGGTCCGGTATGATCTTCCGAACGGCTGAAATTGAAGTGTATAATACACGGTTTCTCGGGCTTCCGGTGTCCCGGAAAAAAATTCTCCAGAAATCACGTAGAAAGTTCCTCGAGTCAGATAAAGCGGCCAAGCAAAGTTTGAGCAGCAAGGAAAGAAATTTGGGGGTGCCGGTGTGCCACAAACCAGCATTCGCCGAAACTCCGATTATCGTGAAAAATGTGTTAAAGCTCGTTATTTGAGGCTGAAATCGAACAGGTTGATTCCTGAAATCGAACAGGTTGATTCCTGAAATGAGCTCGGACACGTGTTTTAAAAATAGGGAGAAAAAAAACAGGGTCCGGTACGACCTTCCGAACGGCTGAAATTGGAGTGTATAATACACGGTTTTTCGGGATTCCGGGGTCCCAGAACAAAATTCTCCGGAAAACACATAGAAAGTTCCTCGAGTCAGATAAAGCGGCCACGCAAATTTTGAGCACCAACGGAAGACATTTGGGGGTGCCGGTATGCAACAAACCAGCATTCCCCGAAACTCGGATTATCGTGAAAAATGTGTTAAAGCTCGTTATTTGAGACTGAAATCGAACAGGTTGATTCCTGAAATCGAACAGGTTGATTCCTGAAATCGAACAGGTTGATTACTGAAATGAGCTCGGTCGCGTGATTGAAAAACAGGGAGAAAAAGAAATAGGGTCCGGTTCGACCCTCCGAACAGCAGAAATTGAAGTGTATAATACACGGTTTTTCGGGATCCCGGAACAAAATTCTCCGGAAATCACGTAGAAAGTTCCTCGGGTCAAATAAAGCGGCCACGCAAAGTTTGAGCACCAACGGAAAACATTTTGGTGTGCCGGTGTGCCACAAACCAAAGATTCGCTAAATTCGGATTATCGTGAAAAATGTATTAAAACTCGTTATTTGAGGTGAAATCGAACAAAGGTTGATTCTGAATTGGAACAAAGTTGATTATGAAACAAGCTCGGTCGCGTGATTGAAAAACAGGAGAAAAAGAAATAGGGTCTAAGACGACCCTCCGAACTAGTGAAATTGAAGTGTATAATACACACGGTTTTAAGGGATTTCGGGGTCCCGGAACAAAATTCTCTGGAAATCACGTAGAAAGTTCCTCGGGTCAGATAAAGCGGTCACGCAAAGTTTGAGCAGCAACGGAAGAAATTTGGGGGTGCCGGTGTGCCACAACCCAGCATTCGCCGAAACTCGGATTATCGTGAAAAATGTGTTGAAGCTCGTTATTTGAGGCTTAAATCGAACAGGTTGATTCCTGAAATCGTACAGGTTTATTTCTGAAATGAGCTCGGACGCGTGATTGAAAAAAAGGGAGAAAAAGAAACAGGGTCCGGTACGACCTTCCGAACGGCTGAAATTGAAGTGTATAATACACGGTTTTTCGGGAGTCCGGGGTCCCGGAACAAAATTCTCAGGAAATCTTATAGATAGTTCCTCGGATCAGATAAAGCGGCCACGCAAAGTTTGAGCACCAACGGAAGTCATTTGGGAGTGTCGGTGTGCCACAAACAAGCATTCGCCGAAACTCGGATTATCGTGAAAAATATGTTAAAGCTCGTTATTTGAGGCTGAAATCGAACAGGTTGATTCCTGAATTGGAACAGGTTGATTACTAAAAAATGCTCGGTCGCGTGATTGAAAAACTGGGAGAAAAAGAAATAGGGTCCGGTACGACCCTCCGAACGGCTGAAATTGAAGTGTATAATACACGGTTTTAAGGGATTTCGGGGTCCCGGAACAAAATTCTCTGGAAATCACGTAGAAAGTTCCTCGGGTCAGATAAAGCGGTCACGCAAAGTTTGAAAAAGAACGGAAGAAATTTGGGGTGCGGTGTGCCACAACCCAAAGATTCGCCGAAACTCGGATTATCGTGAAAAATGTGTTGAAGCTCGTTATTTGAGGCTTAAATCGAACAGGTTGATTCCTGAAATCGTACAGGTTTATTTATGAAATGAGCTCGGACGCGTGATTGAAAAACAGGGAGAAAAAGAAACAAGGTCTGGTATGACCTTCCGAACGACTGAAATTGAAGTGTATATATACACGGTTTTAAGGGATTCCGGGGTCCCGGAACAAAATTCTTTGGAAATCACATAGAAATTTCCTCGGGTCAGATAAAGCGGCCAAGCAAAGTTTGAGCACCAACGGAAGACATTTGGGGGGTGCCGGTGTGCCACAAACCAGCATTCGTCGAAACTCGTATTATCGTGAAATTGTGTTAAAGCTCGTTATTTGAGGCTGAAATCGAACAGGTTGATTCCTGAATTGGAACAGGTTGATTACTAAAAAATGCTCGGTCGCGTGATTGAAAAACTGGGAGAAAAAGAAATAGGGTCCGGTACGACCCTCCGAACGGCTGAAATTGAAGTGTATAATACACGGTTTTAAGGGATTTCGGGGTCCCGGAACAAAATTCTCTGGAAATCACGTAGAAAGTTCCTCGGGTCAGATAAAGCGGTCACGCAAAGTTTGAGCAGCAACGGAAGAAATTTGGGGGTGCCGGTGTGCCACAAACCAGCATTCGCCGAAACTCGGATTATCGTGAAAAATGTGTTAAAGCTCGTTATTTGAGACTGAAATCGAACAGGTTGATTCCTGAAATCAAACAGGTTGATTACTGAAATGAGCTCGGTCGCGTGATTGAAAACCAGGGAGAAAAAGAAATAGGGTCCGGTACGACCCTTCGAACGACTCAAATTGAAGTGTTTAATACACGGTTTTTCGGGATTCCGGGGTCCCGGAACAAAATTCTCCGGAAATCACGTAGAAAGTTCCTCGGGTCAGATAAAGCGGCCACGCAAAGTTTGAGCACCAACGGAAGACATTTTGGGGTGCCGGTGTGCCACAAACCAAAGATTCGCCAAATTCGGATTATCGTGAAAAATGTGTTAAAACTCGTTATTTGAGGTGGAAATCGAACAGGTTGATTCTGAAATCGAACAGGTTGATTCCTGAAATGAGCTCGGACGCGTGATTGAAAAACAGGAGAAAAAAAAGAAACAGTGGTCCGCTACGACCTTTCGAACTATTTGAAATTGAAGTGTATAATACACGGTTTTTCAGGATACCGGGGTCCCGGAACAAAATTCTCAGGAAATCACATAGAAAGTTCCTCGGATCAGATAAAGCGGCCACGCAAAATTTGAGCACCAACGGAAGTCATTTGGGGGTGCCGGTGTGCCACAAACAAGCATTCGCCGAAACTCGGATTATCGTGAAAAATGTGTTAAAGCTCGTTATTTGAGGTGAAATCGAACAAAGTTGACTCGAAATCGAACAGGTTGATTCCTAAAATGAGCTCGACGCGTGATTGAAAAACAGGAGAAAAAGAAACAGGCCCTGCACGACCTTCCGAACGGCTCAAATTGAAGTGTATAATACAAGGTTTTTTGGGACTCGGGGTCCCGGAACATAATTCTCCGTAAATCACACGAGAAAGTTCCTCGGGTCGATAAAGCGCCACGCAAATTTTGAGCACCAACGGAAGACATTTGCGGGTGCCGGTGTGCCACAAACCAAGATTCGCCGAAACTCGGATTATCGTGAAAAATGTGTTAAAACTCGTTATTTGAGGTGAAATCGAACAGTTGACTCCACGAAATCGAACAGGTTGATTCCTAAAATGAGCTCTGACGCGTGATTGAAAAACAGGGAGAAAAAGAAACAGGGCCCGGTACGACCTTCCGAACGGCTCAAATTGAAGTGTATAATACACGGTTTTTCGGGACTCCGGGGTCCCGGAACATAATTCTCCAGAAATCACACAGAAAGTTCCTCGGGTCAGATAAAGCGGCCACGCAAAGTTTGAGCAGCAACGGAGGAAATTTGGGGGTGCCGGTGTGCCACAAACCAGCATTCGCCGAAACTCGGATTATCGTGAAAAATGTGTTAAAGCTCGTTATTTGAGACTGAAATCGAACAGGTTGATTACTGAAATGAGCTCGGTCGCGTGATTGAAAACCAGGGAGAAAAAGAAATAGGGTCCGGAACGACCCTTCGAACAGCTGAAATTGAAGTGTATAATACACGGTTTTTCGGGATTTCGGGGTCCCGGAACAAAATTCTCCGGAAATCACGTAGAAAGTTCCTCGGGTCAGATAAAGCGGCCACGCAAAGTTTGAGCACCAACGGAAGACATTTTGAGGGTGCCGGTGTGCCACAAACCAGCATTCGCCGAAACTCGGATTATCGTGAAAAATGTGTTAAAACTCGTTATTTTAGGCTGAAATCGAACAGGTTGATTCCTCAAATCGAACAGGTTGATTACTGAAATGAGCTCGGACGTGTGATTGAAAAACAGGGAGAAAAAGAAACAGGGTCCGGTATGATCTTCCGAACGGCTGAAATTGAAGTGTATAATACACGGTTTCTCGGGATTCCGGTGTCCCGGAAAAAAATTCTCCAGAAATCACGTAGAAAGTTCCTCGGGTCAGATAAAGCGGCCACGCAAAGTTTGAGCAGCATCGGAAGAAATTTGGGGGTGCCGGTGTGCCACAAACCAAAGATTTCGAAACTCGGATTATCGTGAAAAATGTGTTAAAACTCGTTATTTGAGACTGAAATCGAACAGGTTGATTACTGAAATGAGCTCGGTCGCATGATTGAAAACCAGGGAGAAAAAGAAATAGGGTCCGGTACGACCCTTCGAACGGCTGAAATTGAAGTGTATAATACACGGTTTTTCGGGATTCCGGGGTCCCGGAACAAAATTCTCCGGAAATCACGTAGAAAGTTCCTCGGGTCAGATAAAGCGGCCACGCAAAGTTTGAGCACCAACGGAAGACATTTTGGGGGTGCCGGTGTGCCACAAACCAGCATT
This sequence comes from Silene latifolia, assembly GCF_048544455.1. Taxonomy (NCBI): domain Eukaryota; kingdom Viridiplantae; phylum Streptophyta; class Magnoliopsida; order Caryophyllales; family Caryophyllaceae; genus Silene; species Silene latifolia. The sequence goes on from NC_133528.1 coordinate 36,088, forward strand.
CGCCGAAATTCGGATTATCGTGAAAAATGTGTTAAAACTCGTTATTTGAGGCTGAAATCGAGCAGGTTGACTCCTGAAATCGAACAGGTTGATTCCTAAAATGAGCTCTGACGCGTGATTGAAAAACAGGGAGAAAAAGAAACAGGGTCTGGTACGACCTTCCGAACGGCTCAAATTGAAGTGTATATTACACGGTTTTTCGGGACTCCGGGGTCCCGTAACATAATTCTCCAGAAATCACATAGAAAGTTCCTCGGGTCAGATAAAGCGGCCACGCAAATTTTGAGCACCAACTGAAGACATTTGCGGGTGCCGGTGTGCCACAAACCAGCATTCGCCGAAACACGGATTATCGTGAAAAATGTGTTAAAACTCGTTATTTGAGGCTGAAATCGAACAGGTTGATTCCTGAAATCGAACAGGTTGATTCCTGAAATGAGCTCGGATGCGTGATTGAAAAACAGGGAGAAAAAGAAACAGGTCCTGACGACCTTCCGAACTATGAAATTGAAGTGTATAATACACGGTTTTTCGGATACCGGGTCCCGGAACAAAATTCTCGTGTAATCACATAGAAAGTTCCTCGGATCGATAAAGCGCCACGCAAAATTTGAGCACCAACGGAAGTCATTTGGGGGTGCCGGTGTGCCACAAACCAAAGATTCACGAAATTCGGATTATCGTGAAAATGTGTTAAAACTCGTTATTTGAGGTGAAATCGAGCAGTTGACTCCTCGAAATCGAACAGGTTGATTCCTAAAATGAGCTCGACGCGTGATTGAAAAACAGGAGAAAAAGAAACAGTGGTCCGGTACGACCTTCCGAACGGCTCAAATTGAAGTGTATATTACACGGTTTTTTCGGGACTCAGGGGTCCCGTAACATAATTCTCCGTAAATCACATAGAAAGTTCCTCGGGTCAGATAAAGCGCCACGCAAAATTTGAGCACCAATGAAGACATTTGCGGGTGCCGGTGTGCCACAAACCAGCATTCGCCGAAACACGGATTATCGTGAAAAATGTGTTAAAGCTCGTTATTTGAGGCTGAAATCGAACAGGTTGATTCCTGAAATCGAACTTGTTGATTCCTGAAATCGAACTTGTTGATTCCTGAAATGAGCTCGGACGCGTGATTGAAAAACAGGGAGAAAAAGAAACCGGGTCCGGTACGACCTTCCGAACGGCTGAAATTGAAGTGTATAATACACGGTTTTTCGGGATTCCGGGGTCCCGGAACATAATTTTCCGGAAATCACATAGAAAGTTCCTCGGGTCAGATAAAGCGGCCACGCAAATTTTGAGCACCAACGGAAGACATTTGGGGGTGACGGTGTGCCACAAACCAGCATTCGCCGAAACTCGGATTATCGTGAAAAATGTGTTAAAACTCGTTATTTTAGGCTGAAATCGAACAGGTTGATTCCTCAAATCGAACAGGTTGATTACTGAAATGAGCTCGGACGTGTGATTGAAAACAGGAGAAAAGAAACAGTGGTCCGGTATGATCTTCCGAACTATTTGAAATTGAAATGTATAATACACGGTTTCTCGGGATTCCGGTGTCCCGGAAAAAAATTCTCCAGAAATCACGTAGAAAGTTCCTCGAGTCAGATAAAGCGGCCAAGCAAAGTTTGAGCAGCAAGGAAAGAAATTTGGGGGTGCCGGTGTGCCACAAACCAGCATTCGCCGAAACTCGGATTATCGTGAAAAATGTGTTAAAGCTCGTTATTTTGAAATCGAATCAAAGTTGATTCTGAAATCGAACAGGTTGATTCCTGAAATGAGCTCGGACACGTGTTTTAAAAATAGGGAGAAAAAAAAACAAGGTCCGGTACGACCTTCCGAACGGCTGAAATTGGAGTGTATAATACACGGTTTTTCGGGATTCCGGGGTCCCAGAACAAAATTCTCCGGAAAACACATAGAAAGTTCCTCGAGTCAGATAAAGCGGCCACGCAAATTTTGAGCACCAACGGAAGACATTTGGGGGTGTCGGTGTGCAACAAACCAGCATTCACCGAAACTCGGATTATCGTGAAAATTGTGTTAAAGCTCGTTATTTGAGACTGAAATCGAACAGGTTGATTCCTGAAATCGAACAGGTTGATTCCTGAAATCGAACAGGTTGATTACTGAAATGAGCTCGGTCGCGTGATTGAAAAACAGGGAGAAAAAGAAATAGGGTCCGGTTCGACCCTCCGAACGGCTGAAATTGAAGTGTATAATACACGGTTTTTCGGGATCCCGGAGTCCCGGAACAAAATTATCCGGAAATCACGTAGAAAGTTCCTCGGGTCAAATAAAGCGGCCACGCAAATTTTGAGCACCAACGGAAAACATTTTGGAGTGCCGGTGTGCCACAAACCAGCATTCGCCGAAATTCGGATTATCGTGAAAAATGTGTTAAAACTCGTTATTTGAGGCTGAAATCGAACAGGTTGATTCCTGAATTGGAACAGGTTGATTACTGAAACAAGCTCGGTCGCGTGATTGAAAAACAGGGAGAAAAAGAAATAGGGTCCGGTACGACCCTCCGAACGGCTGAAATTGAAGTGTATAATACACGGTTTTAAGGGATTTCGGGGTCCCGGAACAAAATTCTCTGGAAATCACGTAGAAAGTTCCTCGGGTCGGATAAAGCGGTCACGCAAAGTTTGAGCAGCAACGGAAGAAATTTGGGGGTGCCGGTGTGCCACAACCCAGCATTCGCCGAAACTCGGATTATCGTGAAAAATGTGTTGAAGCTCGTTTTTTGAGGCTTAAATCGAACAGGTTGATTCCTGAAATCGTACAGGTTTATTTCTGAAATGAGCTCGGACGCGTGATTGAAAAAAAGGGAGAAAAAGAAACAGGGTCCGGTACGACCTTCCGAACGGCTGAAATTGAAGTGTATAATACACGGTTTTTCGGGATTCCGGGGTCCCGGAACAAAATTCTCAGGAAATCTTATAGATAGTTCCTCGGATCAGATAAAGCGGCCACGCAAAATTTGAGCACTAACGGAAGTCATTTGGGAGTGTCGGTGTGCCACAAACAAGCATTCGCCGAAACTCGGATTATCGTGAAAAATATGTTAAAGCTCGTTATTTGAGGCTGAAATCGAACAGGTTGATTCTGAATTGGAACAGTTGATTATTGAAACAAGCTCGGTCGCGTGATTGAAAAACAGGGAGAAAAAGAAATAGGGTCCGGTACGACCCTCCGAACGGCTGAAATTGAAGTGTATAATACACGGTTTTATGGGATTTCGGGGTCCCGGAACAAAATTCTCTGGAAATCACGTAGAAAGTTCCTCGGGTCAGATAAAGCGGTCACGCAAAGTTTGAGCAGCAACGGAAGAAATTTGGGGGTGCCGGTGTGCCACAACCCAGCATTCGCCGAAACTCGGATTATCGTGAAAAATGTGTTGAAGCTCGTTATTAGAGGCTTAAATCGAACAGGTTGATTCCTGAAATCGTACAGGTTTATTTCTGAAATGAGCTCGGACGCGTGATTGAAAAAAAAGGGAGAAAAAGAAACAGGGTCCGGTACGACCTTCCGAACGGCTGAAATTGAAGTGTATAATACACGGTTTTTCGGGATTCCGGGGTCCCGGAACAAAATTCTCAGGAAATCTTATAGAAAGTTCCTCGGATCAGATAAAGCGGCCACGCAAAGTTTGAGCACCAACAGAAGTCATTTGGGAGTGTCGGTGTGCCACAAACAAGCATTCGCCGAAACTCGGATTATCGTAAAAAATATGTTAAAGCTCGTTATTTGAGGCTGAAATCGAACAGGTTGATTCCTGAATTGGAACAGGTTGATTACTGAAACAAGCTCGGTCGCGTGATTGAAAAACAGGGAGAAAAAGAAATAGGGTCCGGTACGACCCTCCGAACGGCTGAAATTGAAGTGTATAATACACGGTTTTAAGGGATTTCGGGGTCCCGGAACAAAATTCTCTGGAAATCACGTAGAAAGTTCCTCGGGTCAGATAAAGCGGTCACGCAAAGTTTGAGCAGCAACGGAAGAAATTTGGGGGTGCCGGTGTGCCACAACCCAGCATTCGCCGAAACTCGGATTATCGTGAAAAATGTGTTGAAGCTCGTTATTTGAAGCTTAAATCGAACAGGTTGATTCCTGAAATTGTACAGGTTTATTTCTGAAATGAGCTCGGACGCGTGATTGAAAAACAGGGAGAAAAAGAAACAAGGTCTGGTACGACCTTCCGAACGACTGAAATTGAAGTGTATATATACACGGTTTTAAGGGATTCCGGGGTCCCGGAACAAAATTCTTTGGAAATCACATAGAAAGTTCCTCGGGTCAGATAAAGCGGCCAAGCAAAGTTTGAGCACCAACGGAAGACATTTGGGGGTGCCGGTGTGCCACAAACCAGCATTCGTCGAAACTCGTATTATCGTGAAATTGTGTTAAAGCTCGTTATTTGAGGCTGAAATCGAACAGGTTGATTCCTGAAATGAGCTCGGACGCGTGATTGAAAAACAGGGAGAAAAATAAACAGGGTCCGGTACGACCTTCCGAACGGCTCAAATTGAAGTGTATAATACACGGTTTTTCGGGATTCCGGGGTCCCGGAACAAAATTCTCTGGAAATCACATAGAGAGTTCCAAGGGTCGGATAAAGAGGCCACGCAAAGTTTGAGCACCAACGGAAGACATTTGCGGGTGCCGGTGTGCCACAAACCAGCATTCGCCGAAACTCGGATTATCGTGAAAAATGTGCTAAAGCTCGTTATTTGAGGCTGAAATCGAACAGGTTGATTCCTGAAATCGAACTGGTTGATTCCAGAAATCGAACAGGTTGATTACTGAAATGAGCTTGGTCGCGTGATTGAAAAACAGGGAGAAAAAGAAATAGGGTCCGGTACGACCCTCCGAACGGCTGAAATTGAAGTGTATAATACACGGTTTTTCGGGATTCCGGGGTCCCGGAACAAAATTCTCCGAAAATCACGTAGAAAGTTCCTCATGTCAGATAAAGCGGCCACACAAAGTTTGAGCACCAACGGAAGACATTTTGGGGTGCCGGTGTGCCACAAACCAGCATTCGCCGAAACTCGGATTATCGTGAAAAATGTGTTAAAACTCGTTATTTGAGGCTGAAATCGAACAGGTTGATTCCTAAAATCGAACAGGTTGATTCCTGAAATGAGCTCGGACGCGTGATTGAAAAACAGGGAGAAAAAGAAACAGGGTCCGGTACGACCTTCCGAACGGCTGAAATTGAAGTGTATAATACACGGTTTTTCGGGATTCCGGGGTCCCGGAAAAAAATTTTCAGGAAATCACAAAGAAAGTTCCTCGGCTCAGATAAAGCCGCCACGCAAAGTTTGAGCACCAATGGAAGTCATTTGGGGGTGCCGGTGTGCCACAAACAAGCATTCGCCGAAACTCGGATTATCGTGAAAAATGTGTTAAAGCTCGTTATTTGAGGCTGAAATCGAACAGGTTGATTCCTGAATTCGAACAGGTTGATTACTGAAATGAGCTCGGTCGCGTGATTGAAAAACAGGGAGAAAAAAGAAATAGGGTCCGGTACGACCCTCCGAACGGCTGAAATTGAAGTGTATATAATACACGGTTTTAAGGGATTCCGAGTTCCCGGAACAAAATTCTTTGGAAATCACATAGAAAGTTCCTCGGGTCAGATAAAGCGGCCACGTAAAGTTTGAGCACCAACGGAAGACATTTGGGGGTGCCGGTGTGCTACAAACTTGCATTAGCCGAAACTCGTTTTATCGTGAAACTGTGTTAAAGCTCGTTATTTGAGGCTGAAATCGAACAGGTTGATTCCGGAAATGAGCTCGGACGCGTGATTTAAAAAAAGGGAGAGAAAGAAACAGGGTCCGGTACGACCTTCCGAACGACTCAAATTGAAGTGTATAATACACGGGTTTTCGGGATTCCGGGGTCCCGGAACAAAATTCATCGGAAATCACATAGAGAGTTCCTAGGGTCAGATAAAGCGGCCACGCAAAGTTTGAGCACCAACGGAAGACATTTGCGGGTGCCGGTGTGCCACAAACCAGCATTCGCCGAAACTCGTATTATCGTGAAAAATGTGTTAAAGCTCGTTATTTGAGGCTGAAATCGAACAGGTTGATTCCTGAAATAAACTCGGACGCGTGATTGAAAAACAGGGAGAAAAAGAAACAGGGTCCGGTACGACCTTCCGAACGGCTGAAATTGAAGTGTATAATACACGGTTTTTCGGGGTCCCGGAACAAAATTCTCCGGAAATCACATAGAAAGTTACTCGGGTCAGATAAAGCGGCCACGCAAAATTTGAGCACCAACGGAAAACATTTGGCGGTGCCGGTGTGCCACAAACCAGCATTCGCCGAAACTCGGATTATCGTGAAAAATGTGTTAAAGCTCGTTATTTGAGGCCGAAATCGAACAAGTTGATTACTGAAATGAGCTCGGATGGATGATTGAAAAACAGGGAGAAAAAGAAACAGGGTCCGGTACGACCTTCCGAACGGCTGAAATTGAAGTGTATAGTATAATACACGGTTTTTCGGGATTCCAGAGTCCCGGAACAAAATTCTCCAGAAATGACACAGAAATTTCTTCGGGTCAGATAAAGCGTTCACACAAAATTTTAGTAGCAACGGAAGACATTTGGGGGTGCCGGTATGCCATAAACCAGCATTCGTCGAACCTCAAATAAACGTGAAAAATGTATCAATACTCGTTATTTGAGGTTGAAATCGAGTAGCTTAACTTCTGAAAAGACCTTGAACGCGTGAAAGAAAACCGGGAGAAAAAGAAACAGGGTCCGGTACGACCTCCCGAACAGGTAAATTAGAACTGTATAATACACGGTTTTTCGAGATTCCAGGTTACCGGAACAAAATTCTCTTAAAATCAGACATAAAGTTCCTTAGGTCAGACAAAGCGGCCACACAAAATTTAATTAGCAACGTAAAACATTTGGAGGTGCCGATATGATATAAATTAGCATTCCTCGAACTTCGGATAATCGTGAAAAATGTATTAATACTCATTATTTGAGACTGAAATCGAATAGGTTAACTCCTGAAATGACCTCGGAGCGTGATAGAAAAACAGGGAGAAAAAGAAACAGACTACGGTATGACCTCCCGAACGGCACAAATTGAAGTCTAATACACGGTTTTTCGGGATTCCAGGGTCCCGGAACAAAATTCTCCGGAAATCATACATAAAGTTCCTCGGGTCAAATAAAGCGTTCACACAAAATTTGAGTAGCAACGGAAGACATTTGGGAGTGCCGGTATGTCATAAACCAGCATTCGTCGGATCTCGGATAATCGTGAAAAATGTATTAATACTCGTTATTTGGGGCTGAAATCGAATAGGCTAATCTCCTGAAATGACCTTGGATATGTAATAGTAAAGCATGGAAAAAAAGAAAACAGGTTCCGGTACGACCTCCTGAACGGCTCGCATTGAAGTGTATATACACGGTTTTTCGGGATTCAAGGGACCCGGTAAAAAATTCTCCAGAAATCAGACAGAAAGTTTATCGGGTCAGACAAAGCGGCCACACAAAATTTAAGTAGCAACGGAAGAGATTTAGGAGTGTCGGTATGCCATAAACCAGCATTCGTCGAATCTCGGATAATCGTGAATAATGCATTAATACTCGTTATTTGAGGCTGAAATTGAATAGGTTAACTCCTGAAATAACCTCGGACGCGTGATAGAAAAACCGGGAGAAAAAGAAACTGGATCCGGTACGACCTCCCGAACGGCTCAAATTGAAGTGTATAATACACGGTTTTTCGGGATTTCAGGGTCCCGGAACAAAATTCTCCGGAAATTAGACAGAAAGTTCCTCGGGTCAGACAAAGCGGTCACACAAAATTTTAGTAGCAGCGGAAGACATTTGGGGGCGCTAGTATGCCATAAACCAGCATTCATCGAACTACGGATAATCGTGAAAAATGAATTAATACATGTTATTTAGGGCTGAAATTAAATAGGTTTAACTCCTCAAATGACCTTGGACGTATGATAGTAAACATGGAGAAAAAGAAACAGGGTTCGGTACGACCTCCTGAACGGCTCGCATTGAAGTGTAATACACGGTTTTTCGGGGTTTCAGGGTACCGGAACAAAATTCTCCGGAAATCAAACAGAAAGTTCCTCGGGTCAGAAAAAGCGGCCACACAAAATTGAAGTAGCAACGGAAGACATTTTGGGGTGCCGCTATGACATAAACCAGCATTCGTCGAACTTCGGATAATCGTGAAAAATATATTAATACTCGTTATTTGAGACTGAAATCGAATAGGTTAACTCCTGAAATGATCTCGGACGGGTGATATAAAAATAGGGAGAAAAAGAAACAGGGTCCGGTATGACCTCCTGAACGGTTCAAATTGAAGTGTATAATACACGATTTTTCGGGATTCTAGGGTCCCGGAACAAAATTCTCTGGAAATCACACAGAAACTTCCTCGGTTCAGATAAAGCGTTCACACAAAATTTGAGTAGCAACAGAAGACATTTGGGGGTGCCGGTATGCCATAAACCAACATTCGTCGAATCTCTGATTCGTGAAAAATCGATTAATACTCGTTATTTAAGGCGGAATCGAATATGTTAACTCCTTAAATGACCTCGGACGCATGATATAAAAACCGGGAGAAAAAGAATTTGGGTCCAGTACGACCTCCCGAACGGCTCAAATTGAAGTGTATAGTATAATACACGGTTTTTTGGGATTCCAGGGTCCCGGAACAAAATTCTCCGGAAATGACACAGAAAGTTCCTCGGGTCAGATAAAGCGTTCACACAAAATTTGAGTAGCAACGGAAGACATTTGGGGGCGCTAGTATTTAATAAACCAGTATTCATCGAACCACGGATAATCGTGAAAAATGTGCACTAATATGATTAAGAACATGTTACACATTGTATGACAAAATGACAATTGACAAAAACCAAAATGGATTCCATTTTTCAGGGGGCGCCGGTTTTATGGATGTTTAGGGTTTAATGGTTAATTGTTTTTTAATTGTTTAGAAACACAATGATTACCATCTAAGCCTAGACCACACCCTAACTCGTTTCGATAAGAACAATTGCAAAAGTAAAAGGGCATGCATTGGCTCCTTTGCCTACTCCCTCCCACCGGTTTCTCCACCCCCAAATAAGAATAAGAATTGTTCTTATTCTTATTACTCATTCTTACCTTTTGTTTTGACACACCTCCTCTCACATTCTCTCTTCTCTCTAAAATAAATTTTAGACATACATTTGTTCAAAAATCTAATATTTATTTAGATTACTAAAGTAGTAATAAAAAATAATATTAGATTAATTTTAAGGTTTCTAATAATCATATCTAGTCAATATATTATTAGATTTAAAGGATAGTTTTGGTGCAATCAAGAAGAGAATCTCTACTTTGGGATTTTTGGAAGATCATCCATAATCTTGTAGCTCAAGAACAAGTGGAGTAAGAAGTCCTCACTTGTCCACTAATTACGATCTCTACAATGTAATTAAGAAACATTGTTCTTGCTCTTCTCTTTATTTTATGTTGTGCATGCACTAGATCCTTATATAAATCAATGAGTAATTTAGATCTATAATTAAATGACTTTAATTAGAGGGTTAAGAATTATTTCAAGTGCTATCAGAGCTTAGGTCGTTGCATGCATAATCGGTTTATAGTTTTTTCGAGTTAAATGTAAAACATATAAAACTAGATATTTTGTGATTTATATAATAAAGTCATGAAAATTATTTGCATGTTATATATTCTGGTCCTAATATATATTTAGGTCATTTTGATAATTTATGGAATATAGTTGCTCATTTTTATGATTTTTAGTATAAAAATAACATTTTAATGAGTAAAATGGCATTTTTAAACTAAAAATAGTTAAACTTTGAATATGACCACAAAATTTTAGTAAGACCTCACATGCATATTTTACTTATTGTATGAAAAATTTCGGATTAATATGATTAGTTTTGCATGATTTATAATTTTTATATGATAAAAAAGGTATAAGTGAAGGTTATATGACTAAATGTGGTTAAATTTCAAATCAGGCCACGAATTTCTAATATGTTGTCACATGCATGTTTTAATCATTGTGTGTAAAATTTGAGATAAATGTGATTTATTTTGCATGACTTATTAATTTTTATGGTGAAATGACATAAATAGTGACTATTTTAGCAAAAGTAGCTAAAATTAATTTCATGGCATGAGAAAATTATTATAAGTTGAATTTATGTCCCACATGACAGATCTAAAGTTGGAAAATTGATACGATTAATTTTCGTATAATTTAGGAATTTTATTTGATAAAACCGATAAATTGCAACCGTATTTTTCTCTAGTTGTTTAGAAAATTTTAACCCTAATTTTTGACATTATGAGTATCATGGTAATATTTCAGAATGTTCAAAAATTTAAATGGCAAACAGGTCACATTTTGGCCAAGTATCCTACAAAGAGACTCCCGAAAGCCAGAAGTATTAAAGGAATAGCCCTCTTCGAACTCTGTCTGTAACTCACTAGAGGCTCGGAAAATCTTTTCCCAACCCCTTTTGTTGTGTTGTCGAAAAAGCGTTGGTTTATGCAAAAAGTTAAAATGGATTTTCCACTTTTAAAAAGTGTCGAATTATTAGAAATTTTTCAAACTTTGATATTATTGTAATTAAGTTTGGATTTATATCATAAAATGCTATGATTTTAGGGTTAAATATGAGCAATATAATAAAACCAAGTTGAACTATTGTCAAAAATTAGTGAAGACTAAATTTTGAGTCCTAAAACAGTTAGGGTAATTACCTTGGACTTAAATTTGATTTAAGTATCGTTTTGTGATTTTAATTAGTTATTATCACACATTTCCGTAAAACCGGGTTGAATATACGATATAAGTTTAAATAGGGCGATTTAGCACATATTTTGTCATATTAGTTACATATTATAATGCTGCATTTTTCTTTGATGAATGTCATATATCATTTATAGAATTTTTAATTATGTAATTTTAGTATGCCATAGTTTTAATCGATATTTCCCGTATATAAGGGAATGTTGATTCGGTTGTAATTTAATGTGATCTCGTGTCATTTTTTTTACTAGATTTTATTTTACAAATGTATAATAGGAAATGCAATGTACATTTTATTATTATTATTTGTAATTCCGGAGTTTCCAAAAGACGGTGCCATTCAGAAAGAAGTTCCGATCAAGACGATGTTTATCCTTGGGAGACGTGTCACATGAAGATTCAAGGGACCAAAGGAGTTGGTTTCCGAATTTGTAATAGAATATAAGATTTTCTATTTTAGGAAAGGCCATACTAGGAAATTTACTTTTCTTTATTTGCTAGCTTTATATGTTTGCATGCATTGTCAAATCGCCATAACTTCACATGCATATTTTATCGTCTTATCGACTATTGTCAATTATAATTATCAAGTATTCATTGACTTTGTTCACTTAAAGATGATAGATAATAAATCGACAAGACCTCTCACATATTTAAAATTGAGATTAGTCTTACCAAATAATAGGACTCACGAATCCCTTTGACATTTGGGGTAGATTCGGTTTCCCGGGGTACTTTCATTTTTCATTGGAAAGTGGGATAATAAAACGTTATTACACGCGAAATTTGGTTGGACTCAACGGGATATAATGACTAGTCTTATGTTCCGGGGCTAGAGATGGAATTCATGAAATTCATCGACCGAGAGTTCTATAGTAGAATCAACTAAAGAGTTAATGTAATACCCCGTATTTTATATATAATCAATTAAACGGATATTAATATATATTAATTATTATACATTTTATATATTACTAATTAAGTCGGGTTAATTGTTGAGTCGATAATTACGTTAATTATTTTACTTGACTCGCGTTGTATCGATCTAAGTTAATTGAGACGGGTTTATATGGAATTCGAAATGTGAGCTAAACAATTTACCCTCGACCCAATTGAGCTGGCCCAATAACATGTCCAGCCCAATTAACCCTAATAACCCTAACCCTAATAGTACCCTAACCCTAATAGTACCTACCCTAACCCGCCTCCCTCATTCCTTACTCCCTCAACCCGTCTCCCTCCTTCATCAACACCAATCATCAGCTTTCACGCATAGAGAGAGAGAGAGAGTGGCCATGAGGGGTTGACGGCACAGCAAGGAAGAGCTAGGGGCGATTGACGACGACCGTGGGTGGCCCTGGTGGCGGTAGAGGCGGCAGAAAAAGGTATGAGTCAACCCCTTTCCCCTGTTTTCGAATTTCTAGCTGTTTTGTTGGTGGTTGCGTGTCTGCTAGAGGCGTTTCTGGTGGTTGTTGACGGAGTATATGGGTAGGGTGGTTAGTGACGAGTGTAGTGGTGGTGGTTATGGTGGTTTTGGGTGGTGATAGTGACGGTAAAAGGGCGGCAGCGACAGGGTGTGGCAAAACGGGTTTGGTTACGGGTTTCAGGTGGGTTTAGAATGCTAGGTTTTGGGTGGCGCCACCGTGGACTCGGGGAGGTCGAAGCCGCGGTGCCACGACACCGGGTACGCTCGTTCGACGGCGAGCAAGGTCGTGGTGGTTTGGCGGGGGTTAGGTAATGGTTGCGGTGGTTGTAGGTTGAGTATTGGAGGTGTTTGGTGAGGCGTGGTGGTGAACCAGGCCAAATGGCGGCTGGCCTGGTTTGACTCACGGCGAGAGTCGACCCTAGTGGGGGTGGTCGTTGGTGGTCGGGTCGAGTGGGGGTTTGGGTGGTGGTCGACACGGCCTAGTGGTGGCGCGTGGGAGTGTGGGGGTGCGTGTGAAGGGACGGTGGTTGATGACGGGGTCGTTTTTAGTTTTGAAACGGGTTTTTCATAGTTTAATCGTTATAATTCGTTATTTGGTCGTATTCTTAATTAATTAAATTAATTCCCGAGTTATTTAAATAATTAAAGTCGGGTTTTTGAGTCGGGTTGTTGAGTTGTTCAAATTAATTAATTCGGGTTTTCTTAATCGCATAATTCGTTTAATCCTTTAATTATCGTTTTGGTTTTAGTTCCGAGTTATTTAAGATAAAATAATAATTAATAATAATTAATTAATCAGAGACGGGTTTAATAGAAAAGCTACTATATCGGGAAAGTCCATTTTAGGAAATTCTATTTTTAGTAACTTCTATTTTGGGAACGGGAATAGTTAAGTAATTGTTTATCATTTAATTATCTTTCAGAGGGCGAATTGTCGTGAAATATTACTGGACACCCGACCATTTGACTGCAGTACTGAGGTAGGGAAATACACTTGACCTATTATCATTGTTGTTGAATTGTGTTGACTTAATTCATGGTTATTGATTTACGTTATGATTTTATGATTTATTAGTTCAGTGATTTATATATATTGTGGTGCATTAATTTCTTTTGAGCATTCATATGCATTGGAGATGGAGGATGTGGTGGTGATATGGTGTGGTGATGATGATGTTGTGATAAGGCCCAGGCGGGTTCTGCAGGACTTGCCCTGGTGTCCTCAACAAGGAAAGTGGCAGATCGGCTACGGTCGATATATATAGTCTACCAAGGGGATCGGTATGGTGGGGCGTTCGGGTTATGAGTTATGAGACTGGTTATGAGATATGAGTTGAGATGGAGATGGAGGTGACGGAGGAGCATGCATATCATATTTTTTTTTGTTGTTGTTTCATTGTTTTCCCTACTCAACCTCGTGGTTGACCCTGTGTATTCGTGAACACCTGTGATGACCCAAATATTGGCGAGCAGACTTGACAGGTTTAAGAGATAGAACGGGAGCTTGGTGGGCGTGAGACACTGGATCAGAAGACTTAGTAGCTAGATCATCATCTAGAAGACTTTCACTTTTATTTATGTTAGTTCTTTGTAATTGACGTAAAAGAGGTTTTGTAATAATTAAGTTAAAGTAATTATATAATTTTGCCTTGGAGTTTAATTTGTTATTCACTACCTCGGGAAACCGAGATGGTAACAGTCCGGTTTATTAGGGAATGTCTTGCTAAAGGCTCCTTCATAAACCGGGGTGTTACAGTTAATTCACCAAATTTGCATAAGTATGGGATGTATCGGTTTCCTCGTGCCCATATTTGTGTGAAGATGGATCTCGGAATCATTTATATAACTTAGATGCGAGGTCGTTATATAAATACATAATTTTAAACCTTCTTAAAAATGTTTACAAGTGAAATTACTTTACTGACGAAATTACTTTTACTATTACTATTCAAATGAGTGATTACTATCATATAACTATCCAATGTTACTACGTATACAATTCTTTTCTTTACTGACGAAATTACTTTTACTACTTAGACATGCAATTTTAAGAGGATTATATATTTATATAAATATATTACATATATGCATTAAATCATATCGAAAGAATTATGCAATATTATATACTATGGAATCTAACTTGAATTATTTATAACCTACTTATTATATTTTTGTATGTTTAATAATTAACATCTCTATACATCTAATAAACTATAAAGTTTAATAAAATTGCATAGATTTTAAATTTAATATATAATTTTATGATACCATAACTGTGCATGTTTATACTAATTAATTATTTTATTTTAAGGAAATTGACCATGTTTAGGAAAATTAACAAGCTTCTATATAATTTAATTTTAACCCAAACTATATAATATTTGCATTGAGATCCCTTAATCGGGTCCATCACACGGTGCTATTGATTTAAAACTATATAGTATAATTAATTTGTATAACTTTCTTTAATTACATTGAAATCTCTTGGTTTTTGAATTTAATATATAGTATTTATTATATGAACAGACGTGATTGAACAGTACGAAGGATTGTTCGTTGATGATAACTAGCTTCGTGTATGTGGATGTTTATTGTAATTGGTAAAATTTCAGCGGAATTGTGTTTATTTGGATGTTTAATTCATGAATTTAGAAGTAACCGGATAGTATGGTGAATCCTAGTCTTAGCCTCGCAAGGTATCAAACGCAGAATCACGCAATCAGCCTCGCAAGGATGATTTAAAGATTAAGCTCGCAAACCTAATCGATGAATGCTCACAAACGTAAACAATCTTATTTCTGGAAATCAATCTGTGTAAATCAGATTTACACGGCCCTACTTATATTTCTACTCGACGTCACAATTCGACTCGGGTCCTAATTCCTCAGCTTGCATATCAAGCTATCTACTCCTTCCCTAAACTAACTAGGAAAGTTGTTAAAAGACTAATTAAATTAGGATTAGGAAATATCGATTTAGGAAATCGTGTATCCTACTTGGCCTAGGAACCGTGTCCAGCACCTATGTGACCGGTTTTGACCTTCTTGATGTCTTGATTCAAACCACAGTTTAGCATAATCACGCCCGTTGGACCAAACCCGAATCCCTTTACAATTTGATTTATCCTCCAAGTATAATCCTGCATCAACACGTAAAATAAGTTTTCGTATGGTGAGGATGGCACATAAAAAAGGTCGTGTTTCATTGGATTCTACTACCTCTATCCCATTTTTAAAGTACAGGGAGAAATTTAAGTTATACCAAAATGGATATGGAAATACTAGAATGTAAAACGTAAAATGCACTTTTGGTTAATTCAGCTAACTAGTTTCATGTTATGAAGGGTGAAAAAGAAAACTTGCAGATAATCAAAGCTAGAAGAAAGTTGCAAAGTTTTGAATATCGCCATATTTATCCATCAGTATAACAAATGTGAAATAGGTACAACAACAAATATCAATTAACAAAAGAAAATAGCAACTGCCATACGAAAAGCAGCATATAACAAATGTATAACGAGTAGAATAAGTGGTAACTGACCTAGAGGGGCAGAAGATGACAGATAAAGTTGAAACCTTGGACTGGTATACGGTGGACTTGGAGGGGTGTAATGACGACCCCCTTAGAAGGTTGACGGTGCCACTGGACAGAAAAGCGGTAAAATACAAGTACAGCTTTAGTGCAGAGACCCGTGGCAAGGTCAAATTCCGTTAGTCCAACACCAGGCAAGCAGAAGACATCATGGCCTAAAGATAGCAAAGCATCAAAAGTATGCCGGGAAAGGTCTCTAGGACCAAAGGGTGTGTAGGATGACCAGGACAACGGGAGGGTTTGATTGGTTAGGATATCGTACGCGGTGAACATGAATCTATTTTGAAAGAAGAAGAGGACGTCATCCAGGATGGGGGCATTGGCAAACAAGAAGGGATATCCAGATAGAGGTCTCCGTCCACCACCTCCGCTTGCTTGTTTCTGGTTGACCCACCGATTGCAAACAACTTCTTCTTCATTCCCATTCCAACCTTACCCAATACTGTGCCAGTCGCATCCCTATTCAACACAAATCCACCAATTTTGCTATCCTCAGTATTTCCCCTCAAATTAACCACGTAGAAATCTGATACATCCCTTGTGTTTGATTTTTCAACCAATATCTTACCACCCCAATTCGCTGAATTATTACCAACATCCCGTGATCTCTTCGATTCTACCATCTTTGATTCCATTTTTTTTTTCGAAACCCTAATTCCCTCGTTTTTTCTCCCACCCACCTGATTTACAAGTACGGAGTACCTTTTATATGAGTTGGTGTTATATGGGTGTAATTAAATAAACCAAGTCAATATACCGTTTGTTAATATATACCCTGAAAGTTGGGTATTATTTGTAAAAACGCATATACGTGGTGGTAATTTATAAAAATATACGCAAATATGTGGCTATTGTTTGTAGTTTTTTCTTATATGATACCATGTTAAAAGTATATCTAACTACCCGCTATTTTATATACTTGGCCTAGTTATTTCTGGGCCTCATCTTTAAATATCTTCCCTTTATTGTTTCCTATAAAATAAAAATAAAAATCAAAGTTAAACGTGATATATGCAAAAAATTAGGTACATGCTTAATTTACGGGGAAAAGCGGGGAAATCAATCAAATCACTCGTAATTCTAATTCTTTTCTAACCTGAATTTGTTTCTTCGTTCTTACAATTCCGTAATTGATAGTACTAGTAGATTTTACTGAGTATCAAGATTAGTGATTATTGTGATGTTTGCTTAAACCCTTAGTCATGGTGTATACAATAGTTAAAAACTTAAAATTGCATTGCTTTAATATTGATGGAGTTTAAGTGTGTAATGAATGAATGATGCCACCATGCCAAAATCCAACCCGGGATACATTCAAATACACAAAATCTCATTGAAGACAGGCGATATCCGTCACAAGCTTGTGACGGATACCGTTTCCTCTCATAAAATGCCCATTAAAAGGTGAGTGGGAAGCACATGGGGTGTTTCACCTTGTCCCCTCTCCCTTTTTGTGAGAGGTCACAAGCTTGTGACGGGATTAACGGGATTAGCTCATCACAAGCAAGACTAGCTGATTCAAATAGGCAAGAGGCATGAGCGTATGAAGTGTCCCTTTCACATTGCTTCTGCGTTTTGTCATTGCTTCATGATCTGTGTGCCCACCTTTAAGCTTTGTTTCGATTGAAGTATTCGGAGAGAAAGAGACGGGGAGGATATTAGGGATAAACCTCTTGTTTGTTCAACAATTTTTTTTTTTTTTTTTTTTTGGCAAGGTAAAAAACGAGTAACTACATTTTCATATCCCTTATGAGACGTAGAGGAAAACATATGACATTTGCACCAGATTAACATATGTGCATCAACTTATCAACCCCGTTGATCTCAACAACATCAGAGTCTTAATCCCAAAATGATTTGGAGTCGGCTGACATGAATCATCCTTTCGAACCGTCTATGGTGAACGCACGCCTCAAAATGCGAATAAAAAAAGGGAGAATGAAAAACAAAAAGGAAGAACGAAAATGTAATGGAGAGTGAAGGTAAACTTAGGGGTTTTAAAATCGAATTCCGGATTTCTTTTATAAAAACTGAAATAGAATTAAGGATCCGGAATGAATCAAGTAAAATCTATAAGAAAGTGGTTGGTAAAAAGTGTAATAAAGGAGAGAAGAATAAATAATTTAATTTCTTTAAATTAAATAAAAAAAACACTAAATATGTCAAAAAAAAACATCAAATACTCCCTCTGTTTTTTTATATATGACTTTCTCACATTTCGAGACACTCACTTCTCTCTTCAATATCTCTTAAAATATAAGATTAAATAATATGATATATGTACTCATATGAAAGAGCTTTTCGTAAGGAATTTAATGGTAACATTTTTATAATTTTTGAACAAATATATTTTTCTAAATATTAAAGTTAAAGGTTTACCTCGTAAATGTAAAATGTCATACATTAAAAAATGAAGGGAGTACTAAAAATCCACATGTATCTTTTCCCTCCATTGTGCCCTCTCCGTCACCATACTCTCCTCAAGTCCCAGAAATCTCATATCGTGCACTCTCAAGTCTCAACCATGTTTATTGTCACCATACTCTCCTCAAACCCCGTTGATCTCCCCCGATCAAATTAGCAAAAGCATAATAATTAATGGGTAGAGTACATGAACCTTGTATCAGATTAACACTATCTTATGCTACAGATTTGTACCTACATAAAACCTTACACCTAAGAATCTTATCCTGGACATAAAACCCAGGCATAACCATCACTTTAACCCTTCTTTGATTCTGCATTTTCTGCTTCTCAATGAATATATCTTCCATATAGTCACGATCAAACGCTCTACTCTCTTCCACCCTTAAGATGGTTAATGTTGGATAGAAAGAAAACGCGAGCAAGTGCAACAACCAGATACATTTTGCTGCAACAAAGAAAGACTGAAGCAGTGTTTCCGACCAAGGTCTCGTCCAATTAAGTGTCAGTATTATGCAACTCATTTTCTGATCACAAAACTTACTAAACTCTTCGCTGTAATACTTTGTACCTTTTTTGAGCACCTCATTCCAACTCAAATTTCTCAATGCTGCAAAGGACTGGAATTCTGCTAGTCGATTTTGCTGAGGATCAAGGAACTTTGGCGTCCCATTTTTCTGAAAAATACAGTTCTCAAAATCCTGATACAATGTCTGATTTATAATGGCTTCCAGGTGGTAAGAAACCGCCTTTGAATACCTTGGACTTAAGGAAAGTTTATAGGGCTTCAAAAGCAGGTTTAAATTATCAGATAATTGCTCATCGCTTTCGTCAATCTCCTCCAAGAGTGTCTTGCAGAACTGCTTCACAGACAATCTTGCTTCTGATACAACCTGTAAAAACCCTTCAATCATCACTTCCTCACTAACCGGCATCAAACCGTCCCCATTTTTGACATCGGACAATTTTCCTCTCTTTGAAATGCTATTAGCCAATAAAGCCTTCTGTAGCTCCTCACAATAGGATTCCAATGTTTCAAGCTTTTTTCTCAGCTCCCCAAAGGAAGATCTCATGTCTGAAACCTCTCTCAGAGCTGCATCCCTCTTCTGATTTGCGTCAATCAGCTCTTTCTTTAGGGCTTCTATTGGTACTGCACTAAAACCCTTAAGTACTTGGGATACTACTTCAGATTCTGTTCTAACAGGTGAGCTGATATCATTCTTCGGCCTTCTTTTTAGCCGAGGAAACAGCCATGAAAACCTCAACCCTCGAGATTTGGTTTGAGATGGGTTCATAGCAGCATGAGAATCTGTTAGTGGCACTATAATACTCGTGTTATCATGATCGGTGCTAATAATTGCAGGTTTACAGTTATTGCAGGAAGATACAGATTTGAAGTCACCTAAGCTGTTTCTCCTCCTTGACTTATAAAATTCACTTCCTGGTGAATTTGGTATAAATGAGATGTGATTCGTACACGAGCTAGTGACCGATTTAGTATCATCTCCAGGGCATATATGGTTGTTCATGTTTGCTAATCCAGGTGGAAGTCCCTTCTTTAATGTAACATTTGGTCTAGTATAGTTTGACAGTTGGAGACTTTCAGCGGGAAGCTCATTCCGATTCTCCTCTACTCTGTTGTCTTCCCAACTTTCGCCTAATGTTTGGCTCAGAGTTTGTAAATGGACGTAGCCTGGTAAGGGTTCATCTTCATAACTCTGATAATACAGCAAAGATTTAGCTTCATCTTCACTCAGTCCATCAACAAATTAAAAAGAAGAAAAGTGTAAAGGTATGAAAGAGTAGGACAGTCAGTAGCAGCCTTTCAAACTAATTATAATTAAGGCAAAGTGACTTGTAACTTCAAATTCACTCAACGAACCTTAACTGAACTCCAGTAAGTTGCATTAGATGAAGAAAGTGTTCACCTTTAAGTAATCAAATTATTAAAGAGCTGATTTAATTGATCTCAAAACTCAAGTACTACATGATAATAAATTAATATGGGTGTATCATGCAAATTTTGTTTCTGAGTTGATTCAGGTCAAGAAAAAATTGATTCAGGTTCCAAATTAGACCCGATACGGTTGGACTGAGAGTCAAAAAAAAAAACTCCGTTGGAATTTTCTATATTGTCGTCTGATATTTACGGCCTTGCTCATAGGATAGAGACCGTTTCAAATGACCGATAATGATATGAGTTTGATGAATGATCAAAACTGGATTTGACAAACTGGACATCTATCAAGGAAAGTAGATAACTAATAAGATTAGATTAGGATTCACAGTATGGATAGTATTGTAATTTTGTGAGAATTAATTATATCCTAGGACTATAAGAATACGGAGTATTAACTTATCTTAGATATATCCGTATCGATCCGTATTTATCCATATATTCGCGTCAATTATTTGAAGTGTAGATTAAAGGATGCTTAAAATGATAAAATCATATGAAAAAGAGTGAGGAAGAGTACTAATCA
Source organism: Silene latifolia (assembly GCF_048544455.1). Taxonomy (NCBI): domain Eukaryota; kingdom Viridiplantae; phylum Streptophyta; class Magnoliopsida; order Caryophyllales; family Caryophyllaceae; genus Silene; species Silene latifolia. The sequence goes on from NC_133528.1 coordinate 56,866, forward strand.
AAACAAAAACCATCGTGTAAGGTGTAATAGGGTAGACAAAACCAATTGGATATAATAATAATAATTTTATGCTCAACAAAACAAACACAGTAGCAATTATTGGGTAGAATGCCAGCAACACCTCATTGAAGTGTCTCTTAACAAGAACCACATATTTATTCCTCCATGTCCTATATTAAATTAATTTTTTTTCCTTAAAAAACGGAAAGAAACAAATTAATTGGTCTATTACCGGCTCAAGACACAGAATGAAGAAGTGATAACAAGAGCAGTGGCAGATATGGAAAGAGAAGAAGGCCGTGACAACAAATTCAAAAATTGTCAAATTTTAATACTCCCTTTATCCCACTTTTATTGTCCCGTTTTATTTCATTTCATAATTACCCCTAGAATCTAGATCGCTAGCTACCACCAAAACCACCCTAAACCTCAACTCTTCTTTCATTCAAGGGACAAAATTGGCAATTCACCTTTTTTCTTTAAATCCTCCCAAACTAGAAAGAGAGACAATAAAAATGTGATGGAGGGAGTAATAGATATCAAAAATAGAAGAAATTTATCAAGCGTTACCCCGCTGATATTTTACTTCGGCGTTGCATGAGAATGCTTGTAGGGCAATCAAATCAGTATGTAGAATGTTAAAAAAAAAAAAAAAAAAAGGAACTTACAGGTGTAAAAATAGGATAATCATGTGACGAGAACTGGGAAGGAGGAGGCGGCGACGAAGAAACAGAAGACAGCAATTTGAGATGTGCGGGACTGTTTCCTTGCTTCAATGCTGCATGTAATGCTCTTAGCTCCACTGCTTTAGCAATGGCTTCCTTTATTTCTTGCCTATCAATAATCACGCCACCCTCTACGTTATTGTTTAATGCAGCAGCCATGGATGAGACACCAAGAAACAAAAAAGAAAAACAGAGAATAGCCTAGCATGTATAATCCATTGAAGAAAAACAAGAAACAAACATGGTTTCCTGTTTAAAAGCAGTGCATTTTTAGGGATAAGAGAAAGTGGTTTTGGAGTGAGAATTAAAAACAAATGAGGTTGGGACAAAACAAATGAGAAGGAGAAGAAGAAGATGAGAAAGAGAGAGAAAGACACTAAGGAAGGGTGGCTTGTGAGTTGTCTTTGTAGTATTTGTAATTGTTGCACTTAAAAGCTATGCATGTGAAGTAAGGATGGGAATGAGGGGAATCTACTCTTATGTTTATTGCAACATTAGTCTAACTGTAGCTAACTCGTTGATAATGCCTTTAAATCTCAAAATGTCAATACAATGAGAAAAGCCAGCCTAAACCTAATTTAGAGTATTCAATTATCTAGTAGTAATATTTACAAAGATTACCCCAATGTTTCAATAGGTTGACAATAGTTACGCTATGTCCTGAGATACCATGAAAAACGGGTCTAAGTCACATCATAAGAAGGAAAAAAAACTCATTTTGTTAATATAAGTCGCATCAAAATATTGTTATTTAAATAAGTTTGACGGAGGAAATGGACCTTTCCTAAAACAAACGGAGAGAATCCTAACTCACAAATCTGATTGTTAAGAAAACACTACTTAACTCATGCTCCTTCGTACATTTATAATACAATTAAACATGGATTATTTAGCAAACCAATTATGATCACGTTTTATTTTTGGTATCTCAATTCTCATCCATATTGAACTGTTAAAAACCTCAAATTTTCAAGTTTGCTAGGCTGTTAAGGCTAATGAGAAATCTAAGTTGCATAATCATATACTTCGTATGTTTTATAATCAATGGCAATAAGTGAACCTAATATTTCAAGGAGGATGTTTTTGGCAGAATTAAATTATGATTTTGAAAAGAAAAAAAAAATCAGTGGGTTAGGAATGACTATTGTGATTGGAGATAAGATGTGATCGAGATGAGATCGTAAGAGAGAGAGAGGGTGTTTGTGAAAACTGCTGAAAATATTGATACTCTTCTACTAATTGAAATATTCACTACGACTAACCGTAAGTGAATACAAAAGCTTATATAAGACGCACTTAATCAAATTAGTTAAAATCGTAATTTAAAACCGATTGTCTGAAACCGTGACTTACTTGGAATCAATATGTATAAAACTATTTTTTGAAGACTAGGTACTCGTAGAACCAACTACTTGCAATAATCAATCTTGTGGGGGGGTGGGCATCAACAACAGTCAACAATGTCCAAAAGATAAACGTCATGTGGGATATGGTATTTCATATTTGTAAAAGAGTTGTTGATTAATAGGGGTATGTTGTATCCAAAATGGAATTCCAGATAGGATTAAGAGGTTTGTTTATAGAAGTTTTTGTTGGTTTCCAGAACTTTTAGTGTAAGGAGGTCGTCATTATTATACTATTATATGTAAAAATGACACTTTTTTTGAATCAACCACTCCATGGAAAAGCTTTGTCTAATTTCAACCTCCACATGCAAAGGTGAAAGGTCTGCCCTCCTTTTTAACTAATCCTCAAACATCATTTTATGACTACGTTAATTAGGGGAGGGGGCCTCTAAATGTATTTGACACGCATACATATCAAACTGCACTATAAAATCTCAAATGAATTGGGTAAAGAGGCAAGTATCTTCTTAGCGTGTATCACCATTTCGATATAGATTCCTCCTCCCCTTTTACATAAAAAAGACTGATGATAGGAAAACCATTTCTTTCATTCATGTGTAGTAAACACCCTAATAATACCACTCGATAACGTATCATCATTTTCATAAGAGACTCGTCCTCCCCTTTTATATCGTACTTTACATATTATATCAGTGGGACAATGATTCAAGTCGTGCTAACTAAACACCCTTATCATAATCAATACTCCCAAACAATTAAGTTAAAGGCAAATGCCTACACTTTATTTATCCATGACAAGGGAAAAGCTCAAGACCACAACTCCACAAGTATAATATTCTACTTTAGTAATTTAGTTTGTTTTCCTTGAACAGTCTCTTTCGAGTTGTCCTCTTCTTATTGTTGCCTCTTCAAAAACAAGATTCCAAATTTCTCCATGACAACTATTAATTCATTATTCATCTAACTTCCTTAATTTTTCTTATCAATGAAGTATCTTATTAGAGTGTATCCAGTTTACCCACTCTATTAACATTCTTACGCCTCCAGTTTAAATTTAAAAAGCTCAGTCGATGACCACATTTAGATGAAATGCCAAGTTCGGACAAAATGGGGGAACACTAATAAAACATACCTCTAAAAGGAAAATGGAATAACGTCACCATCGATGTTTCCTACAGAGTATTTCAAAAGCTCCCTCCCAGTGTCAAAAATCGCAGGTGTCCCTCCACTTCATGAGTTCCCAGTTTAGAACAGAGTAACTGCATGGCTACACTATTGATTCTGTTAGCATCCATCCTAACAATTTTAATCATTTTGCTAATGTTGCAGGCTTGCAGCTATAATAGTATATACTTGCAACATACAAAAATATCATGGATCTTACCTTTAATTTATTCTGATATATTTGAACGACATGAAAAGCCCGTCGAAAGTTCAGCACATGATCAACTCCGGACTCAGGTACCTAGTCCAACTACTTGCTAGTTGCTACTATGGAAATAAAGCTATACAAATATTACGTTGACATCACCATTCTGAAAATCAGCAGCATCACATTAACCAATGACCATGAGCAAACGATTTCCTGGGCATATGAAACATTCTCTTTTGCTTACTCAAAATCACAAGTCGAAACAATGGACACAATTTACATTCCAAATTTTTGTACACTCATGGAAGTAAAACCTAAAAATGAAAATGCAGAAAATATCTCACTAAAACAATAATCTCAGATTCGAGAGTCCAAGACCTCTTCCTAGGACAACCAGTAATCTGTGTCGAGAATATTTTTTCTAGAGCAATCAGTGATCTTCCCAAGGCATTGTTGTTATATGTCGTCTCATTCATACACTCATTCCAGTAGCTCTTTGCTTTCACGTCCTCAGTGCAGCTATGATACTGACCAGCTTACAAGTCCTTTTCCGTGGCTTACGCCTCATTCAAATATTTGACATCAGGTTTGCATCATTCAAAACACTCCATTTCTTTATAAATCTAATCACTGTCCTTTAGATCTTCCTCACCTTGCCAAACTTTCTTCCGTTGACTGATAACCAACAAGGAGGCTTGCTGAAACCACCATCGGAACATATTCAGAAAAACAACCAAGGAATCCACAAAAGTTGAACAAAACCTTTTGCATCACTTGAGTCATGGAGTGGCCGAGCAAGACGTTTATGAAGAAACAAACAATACTCTACTTTCAAACTAATAATATGAGGTGAATATATGGCCCATCAAAATGTACAAGCCATGAAGCCATACCACATAATGTTTGCATGCGCATGCTGATCACAAACAATCCATTCAACATTACGTAAATAAGGAGTAATTGAAAGGAATAGTCTTGCGAAAACCGACCTTTGTACCAGCTACAACAAAGCCATTACAAGGATGTGCAGCACATGCAGCAACATCTTCCGATAGAGGAACAAATCCATTTTGCCTTGAGCTCTTCAGCCTATCCTCACTGAACCAGAATAAACTATCAGGGACTCTAGGTACATCATAATTTCCCGAGTGCATAACAAATGATCAAATACAACAAGCAATTTCACCTAAAGTCCACATGACAGGGAGAACGTGCATCAGGATAGAAATCCAAAAGATGTATCCCTTTGTCTGTCGATGACCCAACCACATATATCTGCACAAACAACAATAGTATTATAGTTGATACAAATATTAGAAAGCATCACTGGTTAAACAGTAAAAAAAAATGGAACAGTAAGATAAATCACAACTTGGAACTGTATCCACTAACACATCCACAATTATCCTAAAAAATAAGAAGAAGAACTCACTGAGCTTGTAGAAAGCCAGGCAGGTTTTCTTAGATACGAAAAATTAGATGTGAGCGAGCTATCCCTGTAATCTCATAATGAATACAAATCAGTGAATGAGTAATACGCCGAGCTCGTGTACCTTACATTGTACCAAAAATAAGGAGAATACTTACAACCAAGCTGGTGGGGGGCAATGGATATGTGTCACTTCTAAGCTACGGATGTCAAGCATGCCAGACCTGCAATACACAAAACATTATATCAATGAAAAGGAAAATGGAGGGTTGTAGCTGATGACGTGTCAAATTTATTCATGAACAACGAGTAATAAAGGAGAAACTGGGTGAAATATTACGCTGGTACATCATATAACATTGGGATTATTATAGTTGTGCCTACCAAGGCAAGGTGGAAAATCAAGTAATATGCACAATAAGGATCCATGGGGAGAAACAACTGCACATCAACAGAGCTTTTACGTGACAAGTTAAAAACTTACCAGCCATCTTCGAGATGGAAGGCCAAGGAGTATGCACAAGAAGGATCCAAACTGATAGAATGTATATCCTTTGGAACAATATCTGACTGAGCCTGCAAATTATTTTAAGCTTTAATGCACAAGAATTGGATGACTCAAAATTTTCTAAAGAGGCCAAGTTATTTTGCAGTCCTCCTACTTCAGCTTCGACAGAGCATTATAATTGCACAAAACCACAATATGAGCAGACCTGCCTCTAAGACTAATGCAAACTTTTCCAACGAATAAATTATGATTAACATACTAAAACCAGCCTATCACGCAAAGATGAAAAGGTGTCACAAAGTTACGTACCTTTAGTGACTCAATTTTCTCCAGCATCATCGATAACTTCAGCGATGCCAAAGGTGGATGATATGCCTAAATAGAAACACCAGGTATAGCAAAAATGAGTAGGCAAAACTGACCCTGTATTTCTCAATCTACCCAAAAGGTGTCCGGAAAGGCCGAGACTGATAAAGGTAATCATCGTCCTGCATAATATAAGGCTATAAGCAGAGCTACACGGGTTTGATAACGAAAAAGAGCTGCTTTCGCAGAAGCATCCCTTTTGCAAATATCTTGTAATATAACTAGGTTCATGCATCAAATCTGGTCTAGTTTGTACTAGACCAGAAGTCAGGTCCCAATGTGACTGGCGTAAGAGGAATGTCAATAAATATATTTTGTTCAACCTCTTTATGGCTCTGAAATGCAGCAGATGCTCTTCCACCGCGAAGATCCCACATGTGTATAATTCCCTGATTACCAGCTCCATAAACAATCTGAAATCAGTAAAAGTGTACCCCGGGATCAGAATAATCTACGACTAGATATAGAAGCAGGCGCTCCTTAGAATTGAGTATTACTTCAGCTGATAATATAATCCATCCTCTTTACAGTTTTTTCCCCATATTCCATTTAAATTTTTTTTACAGTTTTCTTCCCATTTGAGAACTTTCTATTTTGGTCTAATACTTATCCCAACCGTTTTCACCCATATTTACCTATTTAGCCACTACTTACATTGTACTAGTTATACAGTACCCGTTTCTCACTTAATTTATTGTCCTTTTCCACTTGCTTTGTGCTATATTATTATACTGCATTTCTTAAGAGTTGTATCATATTGAAAAGGAAGAACACGATGAATGGGAGGGCGTATGTTTTGGCGTTTTACTTATAGTATCAATGTGGTACTATATACGTCCTCCAATTCTATATGATGTCCCACATTTTCTTAAATGGAAAATTCGGAATGATCTTTCACTTTCCTTTTTTGTATAAAACTTGTGGTTCTTAGGACTTAAGAGTTGGGACCTCACAATCTTTCTCTACTTTCATTTCCCTCCAGATGTTATTTTAATTGTTGGTTTATGTGCATTATCAGTATGGAACATCATTTAGATGTGGAGGGAGTATTACAGAGTATCTACAATTGTTCAAAGACTAAATCAACAATTACAAATCTGAAATGCAATTTGGAAGGATAAAGAAGACATCTTAAAAGGTATTGAGGAATCTTCCCATGCTGAGTGCGTTGACAAGTGTCCCAATGACTTTCTAATCCCTACTTCCCAAGTAATTCTTATCATAAGCATAATTGCAAGTGTTTACAGTGACACATGAAGGAGGTAAGAGTGATATTTGGTGGAGCTTGGGCACAACAAGCATGCAGACAAAATATTGAAAAGAGATTCTTCTTAAAAGGAGTAAGAAAAAGAGCTGTCGTCCATTTTCTTGATGCAATTCACTAAAAGGGTTGGAAAGAACCTGATTTTCAGTATTCAGTTCTATACTGTTCAGAGCATTGTGGGAATTGGTTGTCAGCTCAACTGATGGAAAGGGGCCTCTTCTTCTATCCCATAAATTGATTGAGCCGTAGGTGTCAGAAGCAAAAATTCTGTTGACATCATGCAAAGGCAAGTTGAAGCAATCAGTTGAGCAAAATGTCTTTCATTTATCATTGAGAAATTCATATAAGGGGAGGTAGGGAGTGCAACCGTGTAACACTCAAACCTACAGAAAACCTTGCAGAAACAATGTGGTAGCTCCGGCGCCAGAATAAAGTCTCACTATCTCACCATTTGGAACAAAAGGTAAAGACAGTAGGGTCGTGTGACAATGTTAAAGTCTTAACCCTTATAGAAAGATGCTTAGTACCTCCCCCCCCCCTCTCCTCCCCCTCCTTTTCGAGGAAAAAAAAAAACTAAATTGGAATGGAAAATAAAGTATAAAGGCATACATGGGGGAGCGAGAAAGGAGATGAGGCCAACACAAAAGAGAGGGGAGAGTATATATGTTAGATCAGCCATGCATAAACCCACCTGGAGTCATCAGATGATGTAAAAGCTACATCTGACAGACCCTTGTGAACATCAACCCCATGAATTGTCAAAGCAGGCTTCTTTCTCAACACCTGCAGAAAGCGAGACAGTAGCATTATAAGACATAGCCATAGGTCAGTCAGCAATACAGTAAAACCGTGACAAGGACCACCGTAACAAGTTTTCTGGTCCGACTCGAAAGACTTGTACACTGATAATTATTTTCTGTGCCTCTCGGATCTAATCGTATCTCTTGGGTATGATTACTCTATCCAGACCTGCTGTTACACTAAACTAAGCATCAATTAATTCTATGGATCTTTATCAGATAACTAAAACAAACGATAAATAGCAATGTTTGTAAGATTACACTAGTCAAACAAAACAAAGGACATGACCGTATTCATTGCCTTTGCCTACAGTATGAGCAGTGATCAACTAAACATCCTGTATACTCCCTCTTTTCAAATTCATACACGCAGCAAATTCAAAATCCCTCCCACAAAAAAATGGTGGACCCAGGTGTTTGAATTTGAAGGGAGGGAGTAGTATTTACAGGAATGCTTAAAATAAAGGGATGAGAATTCAACTCACTTCAACAGGTTTTGAAGAGACATAACCAATGTCATAAATAAAAATTTCACTGCTCTTCATTGATGTGCAAGCAACCTGAAGGAGCATCATGTTGGTCAAGTCAAAAGCATGGAATGAAGAGCTCCAATTTCACAAAAACATAAATGTATGACACATTGACACCAAACAGCAGAATAACTAAATACTACAGTATATAGTAAGAATCCTTTCAAAATCCTAGCTTCTTGTCTAACACTATGTAGGTGACTTGGTGAGCTATTAAGCAACTTTCGTGATCGGAAATTCAAACTATTAAAGAATTATTAGTACAACACAAGTGCACGACAGCCATAAAGTCAAGTCTCCAAGTTTACGACTGAACAAGTGCACATAAGCAATTTTGTCCGGACGTTCCAGATGTATACCAATCCGGACTCCAAGTTTACGACTACGTTCAAGATGTATAACAATCCGGACTCCAAAAAAACTTCCGTGAAACATACCATATGTCAGCTAAATATTTATCTAACGCATTTATAAAGTAGGGGCCTAAAGTTATAAACCTCATCTTGATTTGAAGGATTCCATCGAACAGAATCAAGTTGCCTGCGAGTAGAAATGTGCAAAAGATGTTTTGCCTCGTCCTCATTGAACCCTGTAGTAAAGGTAATTGAACGTCTTGCATAGAAACAGGACTCTAAACAGAGCTAGACAGTGTCATTTTGTATTCAATCAAACTGAGTGGGAGGCAAGAATCTTACAGGGTGATATTACATTACTTTGGCAATATAGAGATTCAAAATCATGTACCATTAAACACCCGGATCTTGTCACTGATGCTAAGTATATTCCCTGAAATAAACCATGACAAGGTAAAGGGCAAGTGCTTCGAAGGGCTATAGGAAACTTGAAAACAAGAGATAAGTATCAGCTAGTAAACGGCCGGAAAAAAATTAACAATAAAGATTTCGCTGCCATGTACTTTGGAGAGATCAGACAAAGATGTCCAAATGAATACAAACTTCAATCATAGGTTAAACTAAACACTTCAAGACACACGAGATTATTGCAGCTGTGCAAGCCAATCTACCATTTTAAATCCATCCAATAACTAAAAGCAACTGATCAACAAGGTTAAACACAAAATGCTACAAACCCAAATGCATCCAAATTCATCAAAGCTGCTCTCAAGAGCACATGTAAAAGTCAAAATCTTAAAAAAATTTCAACTTTCTAAAAGGCTCCATAGCATGGTTCTATATTTATCTCGTTAGAGAAGCAATGGTAATAGCTTACATAAGCATAATTTAAGTCGGAGATTATTTGCAAGAGAGCTGGACCGTTATGGAAGGTTAAACATAAAGCTACGGAAGGGAACCGCAAGTATTGCTTTCAGAAAAAAAAAAAAAAAAGACTCCTCGTAAAAAACAGAGAGACAATGCAAAAAAGAACAAAAAATAACCTGTTTGTCAAAGTCCAGTGCTGAAACTCCATGCCTGGAAGAGAGAGAATATAAAGCAATCAGGGGAGAAAAGCAAAAACAATTCCAAGAATTGGTAGCTCATTACAAAAGAGGAGGCAGATTAGAGCATCCACAATGGTAAGCTAGTTGGTACTAGCTTACCTTTGCCACATCATTTTTTTGAGCAACAACAATTTCAAGCTACAAGTTACTCCAATGGTGAATCCTATTTAGTATTAGCTTGATGAGACCTAACTAACACACTTTTTTATTAATTTATTTAATTCTTAATTTCTAAATAAAAAATAAATGAGACAACTATTTTTCTATTGGTTATATTTTCTTGTGGGACCATTTGAGCTACTAGCTCCATGGAGCTACTAGCTCAATTTAAGCTAGTTGATGTGGAGTGCTCCAATGGTTAAGCAAGTAGCTTGAAATCTTTTTTAATTGCAAGCAAGTCCTTTTAGGTAACCATTGGAGATGCTCTTAGACCATTAAAGTAACCATATTACACACACTCATTTATTACTACTGTCGATTAGTTGACCTGCTTAAGTTCATAAGTAGGAATAAAACAATATCATCTCCAAAATCCATATACTGAAATTACAGTGCATGTATTTCTTGGTGAAGATATCCAGCACTCACAAGCCAACTGAGATTGTTGGTAAGCCTATGTCTACCAACAAGAAATAGGAATTCAATGAAATGCTTTTCAGATACCATATGTATGTGCAATAGCCAACATCTTTATCAAAGAGATAGTTGCGGACAAACCTTCTAAAGGAACCCTCAACATCCAAGCCAGCAAATGACATAACTCGGTCTCTCTGCATATGATAAAATCGTAGGTTTGATTAGCAACCCTTTCAGTTCATCACAACCGAGATCATATGTATTAGGGAATAGATGAATGGTTACAGTAGCTAACCGAAATATTAATACAGAAGCAGGGATCAACTTATAACCTATTTACAAGTAAAACAATTCAGGCAAAACAACTATGACTCCTGAGCCCTAGGTTACATTACAAGTATTGTTTCTCGGTAGCTCATTGTATTCCTAAGTGCATCAGAATCGATTATCTACTCTTCAAATTTTGAAGGGTAAACAAAGGAGACAGAAACAGAAACAATGGAGAAATGAGTTAAATGTGGACATACATGGGTTGGGCATGGAACGCCATCAGCATGATACAGGTGAGGAAACACGCCGATCTTTCAAGCAACATTAACAAACAATCAAGGGTTATACGATGGAAAGAAGAGAAATGAGAGTGTGACAAATGTAGAGTAGAGATAGCAAACCTCGGCATAGGATTGAAGCAATAAGCCGCACAAATCGCGACGATACTTGGATTCAATGCGGCCGTTTACTTGAATAGCCGCCCTCTTCCACCGAGGCCTTCTGTGTTTTCATCTTGCTTCACTCAATTATTCAACTCTCAAACATGAATCAGGGGGAAAAAAAAGGTGTAGGAATTACCTGGGAATAGAGTTAGGGTTTGGTTGAGATGCTTCAGTTTGAACAACGTATTTATCCATGACGCACCTTGTTCTCTGTCGAGCAACGTCTAAAATCTAGGGTTCTATTACAAAATAGGTGAAAGTTGTGGATTTAGATAGTTTGAGATAGTAATACACGGATTTTAATGTGTTTCCCGCCATTTTCCCCAAATAATCAGACTTTTTCCCGCCAACAATTTATTTTTTAATTTAGTGAGATGTTATAGACAATTAGAGAATATGAAGAAAAATTGGGAGATGAAGCAGAAGATAAAGAGTGTATGAATGCATAGATCTGGACATGAATTAGAAAATGAAGCTACAAATAGATGTGGATAACATAAGATACGGTGCGTTTGATTGAATTGCTAAAAAGCTACATACACATAGGCGAATACATAAACCCTAGAAGAAACTCCAGCAAGAAGCTAGATACATTAGTAGTAGTAGTAGTAGTAGTAATAGATCTAAGCCCTCTCTCCACGAATTCTCCTAGCAAGTTGAATATCCTTGGGCATAATGGTGACCCTCTTAGCATGAATAGCACACAAGTTGGTGTCCTCAAAGAGTCCAACGAGGTATGCCTCAGCAGCCTCCTGGAGAGCAGCAACAGCGGAACTCTGGAAACGGAGATCAGTCTTGAAGTCTTGAGCAATCTCCCTGACAAGCCTCTGGAAGGGGAGTTTCCTGATGAGAAGTTCAGTACTCTTCTGGTACTTCCTGATCTCCCTAAGAGCAACAGTACCAGGCCTGAATCTGTGTGGCTTCTTCACTCCACCCGTGGCTGGAGCAGACTTCCTTGCTGCCTTGGTTGCTAGTTGCTTCCTTGGAGCCTTTCCTCCGGTTGACTTCCTCGCTGTTTGCTTAGTACGAGCCATTTCTATCTTGTGATGATTTTGTTGTGAATTCAAGGTGTGAGATGATTTTGTTGTGTATTGGAGCCTGGAGGTGTGTGTATTTATAGGGCCAAAGCCGGAATCATCGGGAAAATGGAGAGCGCCAAGTTTTGAATTTGGGTGTTGTGTTTTGGGAGAGAGGATCGCATCCGTCGGATTTGGATGTTATCAACGGTTTTCCTTTCGTTTCATGGAAACCTCACACGGATCGCTATCCGGATTGCTCTTTATCAACCAATACAAAACCAGTCATGTGTTTTTGTGGCCACCTCGCCTTTTCTCTGTGTTTTTGCTTCTCTGCTTTTTCCTTTGTTGTACACTTGTACCTGCTAGGTAGCACAGACACGGATACGGGCACAACATGTATAATTGATACGGTGTTTTATGAAATTTAGGACACAACATATGTTATTTAAATTTAATAAAAATATATATTTATTAGTTATAATTAACGTAACATTTTTTAAAAATATATATTTGATATTAAATTTAAATAATTGAATATAAAATTTGACTCTAACTATTTATCCTCATTTCCTACCTAAATCTGTCTTCTAATTAATATCTTTCAGTCTATTGACATCTCATTTCTCATTTATAGATATCCAACACATTTAGGCGTGTTCGACATAGGACGGCTGACTAGGAGGAGTGTCCATGCTACCTAATTGTACCTCCAAGAGGACTACACCAATATGTTCACCGATCATGATATCCATTCTCATACACTATATGCACTTGTTTGCTTTAGTTATTTCAGGTTCGGATAAAACTAATATATAGGTCATATGTATTTTTTATTTGAACAATTCAGTTTATATCGGTCGAATTATACGGGGTTTTAAACAAGTTAGGGTTAAAATATGATCCAGATTAACGTCTTTCTACAAGTATTTATTTTCTTTATTTTATATTATAAATGTTCGTTTATTCTGAATTTTCATACTTATTTAGCTTAATACGGAGTATATGATATTGGTAAAACTATACATTTTTTATTCAATTTATATTATCGTGTTGCTATACAAAATACTGATTAATTGTTACATGTTGATGACAAAGCCAGAGATTTATATGATAATCATTTGAGTATATCGTATGGTAAAACTATGCCAAAGAAACTCTATACTCCATTCTAAGTTATTTGATAGGCTTATGAACATGCATACGCACATACGCTAGTACGTTTAAGGCGTACTAGCTCATCTAAAAAGGTTTTCACAATAAATCTCCAGGATTTGTAATATCCCCAAGACTATCGATTCTTAAGCTTATTAACCACAACTTCCGATCTTACTTGTATTTCGGATAAAAGGTCTCGAAATTTACACAGAAATCACTTTATACCACATAAATCATATTTTAGCATGGGGTACCGCAAGGGTATATTGTTTAGACTATAGACATTTGGAGGTCGTAAGAGTGCTTTTCGAGTCGTGTCAAAAATAGGCGAAACAAGTTGTATACTCTATAAGTTATTGGGTTAAGAAAACACAATATTCATTCAAAATCATGATGGCTCTAGTGCTCTACTTGGAATGTTTTGGCAAAAAAATAAATAATTAATCTCAAAGGTCTCGAAATATCATTGAAAATCATGACTGTAAAGGCTATTATTCGGAGTTTCCGATCCAATTTGGTTTCAGGATAAAAGGTCTTGAAATCTCCACCGAAATCACTTCACGTCATATAAAAACATTTGACTCGTCTACAATAGGTGGATAGCTATTTCAAATAGTAGTGATTTTCAACTATATAAAAACATCTCAGCGTAACACGTACAAATATTATTATTCGAATTACAAACATATAGCAGTAATAAGAGTGATCTTTGAGTCGTGTTGAAAATAGACGAATCAAGTTGTATACTTTATCTTAAATTATCTTTGATGATTATGAAAACACGCTAGTCATTCAAAGGCATATTAACTTTGTTGATAAGTTTTCGGTAAAAGATATCACTGGTGTTTGAAGATTGCTTAAAAATGTTGATTTTAAAGCCTATCATCCACATTTTTTCAAGTTGACTATTTTCACAATAGAAGGTCTTGTACTTTGCAACACAATCACTTTATACTATATATAAATAAAAATCTAAGGGTAGTATAACTAATGTTTTGAATTATAAAGAAGGCTTCAAAGTACTTTTTGAATTATGTTGAAAATAGACAAAACTAGTTATATACTCCATTTTAAGCCGTTTAGGAGGATTTTGAGCACTCGTCACTAATTTTCAGACATATTGGCCCTACTGAAAAGATTTTGGCACAAATTATTATTGGTGTTTATAGATCACCTTAAACTGTTAATTTTGAAGGTTATCATTCAGGATTTTCCAGCCGGATGAGCTCCGACATACAATATCTCAAAATTGTCACTGATGGGGCATATTCTGCACCGCTGACCAAGTCAACATATTGAGCAAGGTCAAAGATATCCACAGCAAGTCAACGACTTAGAACCTAGCCGATGCCGTCGATCCATCTACTGTCACTGGTCTCGGCATGGCAACCTGCCAGCCGGGACACATACCCGCGTACTCATATCCAAGACCCCTCGGCGACGAGTCAACAGGGCCCGCCGGCCTGCCATAGGTCCCTCGGCCGAGGGGTAGATCGGTCTTTCCACCTGCTAGCCACTTGGCCACTACGTGACAAAAGGTGAAAGCCTATAAATACTCCTCAACCTTCATTGAGGAAAGGATCCAACTTATCCACAACTAAACCTAAATACACTATTCATCTGGTAATATCTTCCTTATCTCTCTACAATATACATTCAGCCAAGTAACAACTTATCCCTTAAGTTTACTGACTTGAGCGTCGGAGTGAGTACGCTTGGCACAAAGCCAAGCCCTCAGTTCGTTCATTGTTGCAGGAGAGGCCGAGAGGAACGATTAAGACCAAGGGAGAATCCAACTCAAGACATCATTCAACAAGCCACGGGTGGTAACTATACTTGCTCTGGAATTACACCCGGAATAGTCACCACAATCACCTCATACTATACAGTGATGTCCTGGAGCAACGTAAGGGCGGATGGTCTGAAATACAATGTAATATCTCGATGTGCCACCGTCGCAACACAACCCAATAAGATGAGATATGCACCTTTCAGCCCATTATTTGTCATCGCTTAAGCCCAAAAGCACGGATGGGTGAAATTTCTAATAAGTTTCTCAAGATCTTCTTAATCATTATTTTCCCGCATTTCACGGGGGATTACATTCTTCCCTTCTTCATAACAATCTAAGGCTTATTGGCCCTACTGACAAGGTTTTGGCAAAAAAATTTACTATAGTCAAAAGATTGTGGACAATTGATTCTAAAGATGATGATGCACGGATATTAAGCCTTTTTGGCCCGAGAATAAAATTCCTTAAATTTTATAATACAGTCACTCTATACCATATTAAAATGCCCCACGTCTCACGGTTTTAGAAGGGATATATGGTTTAAAATAGAGACATCTAGATACCTTAAAGTATTTTTCTCACTATGTCAAGACTAAACAAGTTGTTAGTTGTAGCTTAATTCGAAGTCATTTTATAGTGATATGAACTTTTGCTAGTAATTTTAAGTCACACTGGCCATATTGAGAATGTTTTGCCACAAAGTCTCATCGTTGTTGGAAGATGGCCGAAAAGGCAAAAATTATTGATTACGGTTCTCTCGTCGATTAAACTCTAAAATAAAAGGTGTGGAATTTCGAACTCCAATCACTTCATACCATATAAAATATAAATGTTTGAGCGTAGTAGAAGGCATGTCAAAAATAAGCAAAACCAGCCATACACCCCCTTTCAAGTTATTTGATAGGCTTATGAACATAAGTTAATATTTTAAGGCGTATTAACTCTATTAAAAATGTTTTGGCAAAAAATCTGAAAAGTTTTGAAATATCGTTGAAAACTAAAGAGTCAAAAAGTTATTATCTACAATTTCCGGCTAACATGATTTCGGAACAAAAGGTTTCGAAATTTGCACACAAATCACTTCATACTGTATAAAAAAATCTTAGTGTTACAAAGGGGAATATTGTTTTGAACTATAGACATTTAGAGGCGACAATAGTTTTTTTCAAGTCACGTTAGAAATTGACGAATACGTTGTATACTTAATTCTAAATTATTTCAGAGGGTTATAATAACACGCTACTCATTTGAAGGCATATTGACTCTATTGAGAAGGTTTATGCCAAAAAAATTCATCTGTTTAGGAAGATCGCCTGGAAATGTTGATTTTGATGGTTATTATCTACTGTTTTTAAGCCGACTAGGTCTTAGAATAAAAGATGATTTTGCAGTTGGCACCGCAATTTATCTATACATAAAAAAATGTGAGGCATATGATTGTAATACAAAAATTTCAAGTCGTTTAATAAGAGAATTTTGTGCACTCGTAATTTTATAGTAGTCTCTCTTAGGAGTTACCGAGTTAGGACTGCAACATCGTCTTAAGGTGAAAAAAAGTTAAATATACTCCTATTTGCATAATCGAACACATTTTTTGTTAGTCTCAAAGCATTCTCCTTTTGTGATATCAACCAATTGACTATTTTAAGTTTAAGACGGATATTCTGATGTTAAATAAGAATTTGTGTATTAGGTGGGCTATGTGGGTGGATGGTACGGTGAATTGGGCCATCTAAAAATAGAAGCAGTGTTGGGGTTGGCAATGGGTTGGGTTCGTCATAGTTGATACCCAGAAGTTATAAAAGCTGTCTCAATTCTGAACTCTGAACTCTGAACTCTGAACTCTGAAGCAGAGCAGTCTAGTCCAAGTCCATAACAAAAGTCGGAAATTGGAGAGGAGAGAGGGGCTCAATTTTCAGCAGCCTTCTCATTTCCCGCCTTGGTGTGCTCCCAAGTCCCAAATACCAAAGGCCAATCAACAACGTATTACGTATGTAAGTTGAACATCCATTTCCCCTAAATCAAGTTGATTCATCATTTAGGGTTTCCTAATTCCTAATTCAATTTATGATTATTATTCCTCCATTCATTCCTAATTCAACTTTAATTTTGCCTATCATACACATTGTCAATGCACCTTCATGTCTTCTGGTCAGGAGTAATTGTTTGATGTCAGATGGGAATGTGTTTTTGCAATTATCCAACTCATTATATTAATCAGTATAACGAAACTATTGGCTTGACTTACGAGTCACAACTGTTTACCATGAAGATGAAGGTGCTGTAGATTTTGTTCTCAATATTTTGGATGTACTGGTACGCTAATGAAGATAGGCCATACGGTGGGTGTGTTACTGTTTGCTAGGCTCATACTTCTTCCACTATCATAATTCATAACCATTGATTCATGACTTTTGCTGCTTCTTTTCTTTTATGCGTTTCACTGTCTCCCCAAATCCAGTATCCAGTTCTTAATTCAAAGCCATAAGTTATCTTGGATTAACGTGACCTCAGTACACATTGACCCACAAGTGCACTTGCATCCTTCATTTGTTTCACCAATGTTAACTGTATACTTTGATTATGAATTTATGATGGCGCCTGCATCTTGATTATGAATCTATGCTACTAGATAGTGCTAGTTTAAGGCAGGTCCCACCGTCATGCATTGCTCTTAGTAGATCAGAATTAGATTAGTTTCGGGCGGCTTGTACACCCAACAACTACTCCTATCATATTCTTATTATCTCTTACACTCCTCCATTCTGAGGAATCAAACATTTTGTATGTCTACATAGCACTGTGAAACACTCACGCTTATATTCAGGATATCTACATCATATATTCATGGGTTTGCCAGTAAAAATTCTGCAGTCTTGCAGCAAACTGGGTATTGCTGCCATGATTGAAATTTGCCAGTTTCTTGATGATGAATGCAACTGTTGGACCAGCTAATAATTCTCTGTTTTTCCACTTCATTGATCACACAAAATTAATGACCCATTGCAAACTTGAATGCGTACTAGTTACGACAAAAAGGTTCGGACCAATTGCTTTATGAGCTATTTGCAAACTCTGATGTGTATTAACATTCCCTTTAGATCCACCATGGTTTCACAGTCTGCTTACTTTTTCATAGTTTTACTGCACTTACAATGACTGTCAAGGTACGTAAGTAGCTACTGTAAGCCTGTAACCATTTGTATTAAAATACAAATGGAATGTTGGAGAACACGGTAACCAACTGGTTTGAAGCCTCGAACTAGTCCTTCCATTTTCCGCTTTTCTTAGTATGACAATTGTTTATGTCGTGATACTTTAAAATGGAGTCCTTGATCCAAGTGTTCATCTTTTCTACCCTCTATGTCTTTTATGACAACTTCAACTCCATGCCAACACCATTTTCGTTGCTGAGCTCATGTTACTCAAACATTTTTCCAAGGCGATTGATACTGGTCCTCTGTTGTTGTACCTTTTTGTTCTGTGTGAAGGAAGATTCTGAGCTTGAACATTACCTTTAAAGTGCCACAAAGTTTTCTTACAAGTCTGGTCATTAAGGGGTATTTTACTTGTTCACTTTGACATTGAGTAGTGGGAAATGTCCATTAAATTAGTATGCAGGAATTGAAATCTAAATTTCATTGCTCTAATTGCTGTTTTGAATGCTGTCGAGTATATTTTGACTTGTCAACTGCATAGGTGCTGTAGGACATATTTCTGACTTGTATGCTTTGCGTTTTGCAGAGTAATTGATGTGAAAACTCTTTTTATTAGCATCAAGCGAAAATTCTACCTTTGGATTTTGACTTATCCTAGCCGTGGGAGTCCATGAGCATGTTATCTCTCTCTATGAATGGAACTCAGCAAAAGGTTTACCAGACTACATTTCAGTCTAACTTTGTACGTTTTTCTAAACCATTCTATACAATAATTATGAATCTATGATATCTATACGTATGAAATGGTGTACATAACGCCTACTGTAAAACAATACGGGGCACCATATGTATTTTTTTCGTTGATAGATTCAGGACTATGCAAGACTGAGATATGACAATTAGCGTAGGGTAAGATATACCCTACCGTAGTTTGCTGGGTTCCTACATGCATTTAAACTTTAAAATGCAATCCCTTATTATCTCATAGACTCATACTCCCTCCGTCCATTTGTTTACCTTTGATTAAAATATCTCTCGCAAAGAATAAAAAAGGTGAACAAATGATTGAGACAAAGGGAGTAATAAATATCACAAGTAGTATCCAGATTTGGGTTGCGTATCATGAGGTGCAGGTAATTGATTGTTGTGGCCATGGATCTGTGATGCTGCTTTTTCTGGTACAAAATGCAGGTTTACTGAATTTGCGGGCATGTTCTTCTGTAGTTGTTTATTTCGCATTGTGGGAATGCTGCTTACATTATTATCGTCCTCTCCTTTATTTGGGAGATACTGCTTTCAGGTACTTAAATTCTTTGGTCCCCACAGCTGAAACTTTTTCTGGTTAAATTTATTAGTACTGTCAGGTCGCTGTAGAATACAGCTGGTGTTGTCACATAACCCCCCATGGAACACCAAACAAACAATGTAGTATATGGAGAGTAATATAGTATTATGCTTTTCTTACATAATGGGGAAGCATTTTCATTTTGTGAGCTTGGAAAGGTCGCACTATTAGAGCTCAAAGATAGCATCATTTGACATGTTATCCACTAAGATTTTCACTTTTTTTTTGAGTTGAAATGCCAATTAAGTTTTTGTTTTAATCTAGCTCTATTGTTACTATTGCCTTGATGTACCAATTTTTTTGATTTCTGGGAGACCCTCTTTTTTTGGTAATCAATAATTGCCATGTCCTGTTGTAACTTGTAAGGCCAATGCTCTTAATTTTGGGTGTTAAACTCCCAACCTCCTATTCTATTATAAGGCCGATGCTTTTATTGTTTAAGCTATCTCATGTTTGATGGAAATTGTAGCTTAGAAAGAACATCTTAGTATTTCTAGCATAGGGGTAAACCGTAAACATTACACATCGCGTTCCTTCGTACCCCGCCCTTAGGTAATGGGGTATTTATTTACTTTTTAATGATTGTCGTGTGAAGCATATGAGGTTTCTTTGTTCATTTTCTGATGCGATAAGTTTTGAACTGAATATTTCGGTTGGTCATGAACATACTTCTTGCCCGAAATAAGTCAACAATAACTGTCTACGTTCTTTTCTATGTTTTTTGTCGTTATATTGAGGTCCTGTTTTAATGAATTGCCTCTCCAACCATAACACTTTGAATTAGAAATGCATTATACCAATTGCTCACCAGAAATAAAAAATTACGAAGAGTAATATCCAATGCAACATTGGATACCTGACCCTGTTTCATAGCACTACATGACGAAAGCCCACCAACCATATGTTTGGAATCTCTCCCCACACTTTTGGAACAGTATAATCATATTGACTTGGTTCTACCTAAAATCTACACTCGATGATATACATACACGTTGATTGCTGACTGCCTATTCTTTATTTTTTTTTTACTGAATTCAAATGGATCTAGATCTTTACCCTTGGAGACCACAATCATATTTGTTTTACTCCTTGTCATTTGATCATGATATATGCATGGCAAAATACTCACTAATTCCTTATAATATCTTTTATTTTAGAGACTAGAGAGATAGAGGCAACCAACCACCAGTTGTCTTCTCTGAACATCTTTCATAATAGTGAGACGCTTTTTTCCAAAATATTCTGGCCGACTTCAATTATCTTAAACAGGTACACTTTGTCCGATTACCATGCAGGTTCTGGAATGGCATCATTAACATAAAATGAGTTTTATGAAATTAAGTGAATATGCATTTTAAATAATATTATAAAGGTAGTTTAATATCGAAAAGTATTTTAGCGAATGCCTTTTAGAGTAAAGGAAAATCTTGTGAGGCTATAGTTGTGTAGAGATGAGAATGTAGATAGAATGGTTTACGTACACTGAGGGGCAAGGGACCATTACATTGGTGATAGGTAGCCATTTGCAGTGGTCTTATTTGGCAACAACAAAGTTTGCTATTTTTAGTTGTCTTACACATGATTTTTGCTAAAAAAAGCAATGTTAAACGGTACAGATAAAGTGATAATTACTTGAAAACATAAAGCATACCTTGACCTGCTTCTGAAGATCTTTGATATAATCAACAGCTAAATCAAGCATATCTGATGTATTTGTTTGCTGCAGTGAAACAAGGGTGTAATATTTTGTATCAAATATTTTAGGACCCAATAACCTTTTCCAAAGCGGAGGTAGCTAAACTACCATTAAAAACATAGGACTAACCTTGTCCATGTTGGGAACTAGGTCTTGGAGCTTCCTCATCCTTTCACTAATTTTGGTTCTTCTTACCTAAAATGAGTAATAACGTAACAATTTACTATTGTAAACCAATGCTCGGTTTGAATTTATAAAAACTACTACTGCATTTGACATTTTTTTTCCTCACTAGAAAATTCAAATAGGAAACATGGAGAGAATAACCGAGTAGGGATTGTTTAAAGTCAATGCTCATTGCTTACCCTCTCTGCAATGCTTCGAGGGTGAGTAGCAAATCCTCTCTTAGCCCTAATTCTAAGAGGCACGCCATCTTGGAGATGCAGTAGTTTCTCCATGGCAGAGAGTTCCGCTGATGTGTTGGGTAGGCTGAGCTGATGAGCCAATAGCGGAGGGCGGATTTTGCTCTCTCCAGTCTAATAAATAGTCATAACCTTGATCAAACACTTAACGATCTCGTTGGATAAAAATCTACAAATCACAAGAAATATTAATAAACCTGATTATTTGTTCTATTTTGTTCAGAAAATATCTTCCTACCATCATCTCCTCCATCAAAGTTTGAGAAAGTTTCAGACAAGATTGAGTCTTCCCATAAACTCTTGGGGAGTCCATTGTTGTAGTTGCTATCATCATTTATTCGAAGGTGGCTGTGTTTTGTTTCTTCAATGCTATGCATTCTTATTGTTTTCGCCTCTGAGTTTTGCTTCACGAGCCCGGAAGTAGAAGGTGGTTGTCCAATACTAGTGCTTCCGCCTCCATAGTTACCCATTTCCCCCATGACACCATAACCTGCCATCACATGTGGTAGCTCTCTTGTAATTTCGTAATGGAAAACCAAACCAAAAAGAACAAACATTGGAATTTTATCTGTCTTTTCTTGTGAAAGAATAAAAGAAAAAAAAGAATACCATCTATATTTAGGGTGTCAAAAAACCCAGCTGGGGAGCTGCTATGCCTAGTGAGACTGGAACCACTACATCCACCAATACCAATTTTCATATGGGGCGTAGAATTCATCCCTATCGAAGAACTTACAGCTGGAGCTGAGCTGTGATGAATTGCCAAAGGTGGTTTTGATGCACTCCTATAGATCATCTGAGGGGTAGTATTATAATTTCGCTGCTGTTGCTGATGCAGTGTATCACTCTCTTCCTTCACCGTAACCATCATTTCGGGTTGCATCTGTGAGGTTCTGGGTATTTCACTTGATTTATGGGACAAGGAGTTGTTTCCATCTCCCATTCTAGACATGAACCTTGCAAAGATACTTTCAGTTTCGGGACTTAAGGGTCTAGCATTGGAGAAATCTCCTCTAGCATTGGAGAGATCATCTCTAGGATTAATGAAGGTAGTATCAGCGGCATCAAGGAAACTTGCAAAGTATGAACTTGGGGCAGACCGGAACCTTGTCAGGCTGTTCACTTGTTGCTTTTCATCCTCAAAGTTATGCTGCTGTTGAAATCCTGAATCCATCTCTGTCTTTCTTGTTTTGGAATTCTGAACCTTGCTCAGTATCTACATAAAGAAAATCATGGAAGCAGAGTACAAAAGAAGGCAAGTTTTACTTGACGCATAGTTTTAATGCATTTCTGACCTATAAACTTGTGGCTGGAAAAGTTATGTAAATCTTGGAGAATTGAAATTTACACGTGAACCCAAAGAGAACCTTGAGAGGAAATTCTTAGGCGAGTCCCTATATTTTACAAATGGAGACTCAACCCAACATATAAGTTTCTAAGTAAAATCTAGTACAAGATTTAGGCTTAAGGTGAATTGAACTCCTAACAAAGGTAACTGAATACTGATGTTAATATTGACAAAACACTAACTACCTTTTCTTTTTATCTTTCTCTCAGCAGCAAATATGTTCAGCTCTGCTGCAGATGATATGGTAGGGACGCAGATGCTGTAAATGATCAGGCGAGAGAATAAAAAGAGGTATTATTCATCATTTGTTGGCACATATTTTTGCCCCTATTTTATTCAATCAAGTCTAACACAGAAATAAATAAAAAACTACTACTCTTATTGATTTTATTGCACCTTTCCATTCAGTCGACTGACCAAAATACCCTCTACCATCTTGCATAACAATTGGTCTCCCTTGTGACGGGTTACCATTTGTGGCGGATATTTTGTGAGATAAAATGGTAACAAAATGGGTTAGTGGAGAAAGGGGACCACATGAATAGTGTTGCAGAGAGAGAAAAAGTGGGTACTTTGTGAGGTAAAATGGTATCCGTCACTCAAGAGTGACGGATATGTGCCGTCACAAACAAGAATTTGTGCTTGCATAATTGCCCGTTTCCTCGTCATTATATGGGAAATATTGACTTCTTGGTTGCATCAATGTGATGTAAGCATATGAAAATTTAAGAGCATCAATATATAGCCTCATATTTAGTTACGGATTACATTCGTGAGCCATCTCATCCATTCATTGATATTTTTCACAGGTAATAAAATTGTAAAATTCTAAATATTGGTTATGTGAATTAGACCATAGTACAACGAGATTATCCACAAAACCCTACAGTCCACGCCTGTTAAAGATAGTTGGTTGAATAAACTTCTTCGCTGTTCCATTTATGTTATCCCGATTTATGAGAGAAAATGAGACAACTAAAATGAGATGGAGGGAATATCACCTATTGATTACAAGTCACAACTAGATAGAGCAACTACAAAGTTATATGTTAGCTTTTCACTTTACAGTAACGTGTTACGGAGTATGCTACATACTATGCTTTTAAATGAAAATTTTATACTGTTACAAGCACTCTTCTTTTCGCTCTATACTTCTATTCCTTGAGGACATTAGAAGAAGAAGAGCTTAATAATGGAACCTTGCTACCTAGGGATGAATTTGCTTAGGAGTCCCCTCCTTTCGTTAACGACAAGTGTTTGAATGGTAAATTGATAAGCTATGGGACTAAGGCCACCCATAGATATGAAATTACTGCTGTATCCTTTGTTGGACCACCATCAATCCATCATGATGGTTATATATCTGGTTTATTATTGCTCTTACAGTAATTTAATTCATTTGTTGCTAAATTCGGAATTGTGCTTTGTGAAGTCGAGGAAATAGAAATAGGGATGAGGAGGTGACTCATCATCAATAATGTCATCTAGAAATAATACTTTATAGTATGATTACATAATAGTTATTTGTTTGAAGACCATTTTCCCCCTCTCTAACCTTTTCTTTTTAAATCTATGATACTTTAAAGTTTAAACATATTTCTAGGAAAGGGTGTTACGTTTTTCTTTATTCCCCGTTTGGTTCGACAATAGACTTGTTCTTTTGGTGTAGTTGCCAAAGTCCAAACAAGCCATGGAACTTGAGTCACTGAACATGTGTTTCTCGTTCTGTACCCTAATTAAACAATCGTTTATTTACACTAATTGTTTGGAGAGTGTTGGGGGCTTGAACGTGAAAGAGACTGGTATCATTGAATAGTATGTATCACACTTGTCATGTTAACGATTCAGGTGATGTATTAACTAAATGGGCCTACCCTTGAAGCAAAGGTTGCAGTTTTGCACCTTTAGAGATTAACGTCTAGTTTCTGTCATGTATTTTGCACACAAATTGTGTTAGAGGTTTTTGTGAAGGGTGGCGTTTAAACTCCTAGTTTTGAACAAGTTCAATTGGGATGAGTTAGGAGTTAGGACTGACCTTTTGTTCTTAAGAGAAAAAAATCTAAGTGAGATATTGTTCTCAACACATTAGTTGTTACTTCGTATTTCTTATGGTTGTCCAAAAACAAGTGAAATATTAGTTTATTAAGCATGTTAGCGACCGATAACATGTGAGTTTAGAGCAGGGATCATAAGGCCAATGTTTTAAATCCCTTTGATTGATTAGAGAAAATTATTAATTAGGATGTTTAGGTTGGTCTATGTCTAATATTTTATGATTGCTTCCTTTTTCTACAAATGAAGTTGTGGTCATATAATTGCGTGGTATCAAGTTGTTGTTAATACTGTAATCTGGTATTCTTATAGGCCATTTTTTCAAGTCTAAAATTTATTTGTGCTTGTTATATCAACAACTATGGCATCATCCGTCTGATACATGTGTAATAAATTTCAGACTAATCTATCAAGACTGGTGTGAAGGTTAATTAAACAAAAGATTTGAACGGTAGACTTACTATGTCATCTCAAGTATCCAGGTGTGTTCAATATCTCTTTTGTTATCATCATTGTCTCAATGCTACTGAGTACTTGGGCTTAGGCAACCTTTTACCTGCTATAACACAACTATTTTAAGCAACTCCTAAATTAATAAAAAAGCTAAATGAAACAAAACACAAACAATGACACATATTTTCTTATGTTAATTGGTTCTTAATAATTAATTTCCGCCCACAAACAATCAAAAACTTTGTACTTTCTCCAATCCTCCATCTCAAAATAATCTTCTTACTTTCCTTTCTTAGTCATCCCAAAGTAATCTTCCTAGTTTCCTTTCTCAATACTAAGAAGTAAAAACTATTGGTTTTGCGTAAATTTTACTCCACCTCCTTCTACTTTTTATTATTCAATTATATAAATTGGTTTCAGTGCTATTTACAACCAAGAAGATAATTTAATTTTGGGATGGAAGAAGTACATGTTTAATCTTGTTGCTAAACTGCAACTAATAGAATGGGATTCTCTACAAATGTAAGCACTTTCGTGTACAAAGATGTTTAGAGCACGATGGCCGGGTATTGATATTACACTATGACATAGTAAAGAATCGCCTCCTGTCTCTGTCTTCAATTGATGCTGCCTTTGCACATATGCCATGATTCAATCGTCCATTTTATCCGCCCTTAGGAGGATCATATTCTTATGGATGTTTATTCAAGATTCTGCACATATACTTCAGAATATTAAGCACACGAAAGCAAGCAGTAGATTTTGTTGTGCTTGCAGGGATATATGCATCAGTATCATTTAACAGAATCCCTTAATTCTTTTTCCCATCAAATACATGTCGACACGAGGGAGAGATCATAGTAGAACCTTTATCTTTAGTCCACAACAAAGTCATCAACACGTGTAAATGTAGATACGCAATTTGTGCTCATTTCACTGGTGAGCTTAAGGACAATGTGCTACTCCGTATAAATCAACTAATTTAAAGGTCATCTGGAGTTGCACTATATATAGATAGAAATCGAGCTCTATAGCATTATCTTTGATGAGGACATTAGTCATTAGCTAGCTCAGTTAAAGTCTTTGCAGAATGGAACATGGAATCTTGATTAAACATCTCTGTACCTAAATAAAACCATGAAAGTTAGAGGTTATTTTCTTTAGGTTAGTGATATTTGTGTGAGAAAAGTTCTTGTATACACCCGATGTATCACATTAACGTACACCAAGCCAATCAAAAGCATTTCCGTAAATAACTAAGCAGAATCAAAAGGAGAATTATAAAAAAGGCCTCTCACCGACTAGGGTGCGATAATATTAAACACCAGCTATACCGAAATATTTTAATTTGTATACATTGGAGATTGGTGTTTAACCAGCTATAGATTAATAGATTTCACTTTCTATCTACCAGCCTCTTTTATTTAAAGCGGTTGGTTTTTATGTCTTTTGATTCTGCGTTTTTCTTTTTAAAATTAGATCATGCTTCAAAGCAAAAGTGTGAATAATTTCCACTTTGCAAACCTTTTTCCTAGTAGAGTGGTAGGTAAGCCTATGTTCCGTTTCGTAGGATTTTGCTCTTTAGACCTTGGATTTACGGTCTCTTTCCAACTCAACCAGATTCTCCTTCAATAATTCATTCTTTGAGGGTTGTTTTCAGAAAAATAGAATCAACACAGAAAAAATGGAATATCATAAACTGAAAACAGAATCAGGAGGTACTGGATGGTGAATGGTGGTAAATTTTTTATAGCTGGGCTGAAAAAACACAATCAGTGGTCCAACTCTATATTAGGCCCAATAATAGATATGGAGTAATACAATCACTGTATTGGGCCTGAAATTAACTTCCTAGTACTGTTGCTGGTTGGCCCAGAGTGAATAAGTCCCAAGTAATCCAAGTCCAAATGATTGAGAAAGTTTGCTCGCAAAATGAAACCACACAAAGGCTAAAGACCTAAAGTTGTATGCATCTGAGCTCATTTACATTCACCAGTCCAGTCTTGATCCAGTTCAAGCCCATGATGTAGGTACGACTCAACAATCTTCTAAACTTGCCAATTTATACATGGAAGACAAAGGGCTTTAATTTAACTCTGCCTCCTCGTTCAGGTCGTTGCTTATCTTACACACATCTTAACACAATCTCCATAATGTTAGATTTTTTACTAATTCCTTGGACAACTGACACAACTGTCCATCAAAACCAATTTATGTTTTCCAGTCATTGCCTGCATGACTACATCCTTTAATTCTGATATTATTGTAAGCTTTTAAGAGAATAAGTAAATTATACATGATTAAACAGTACTAAATGGCATGCTTCTATCCTAGGCTAATGGGGGAATGATTTCTGCTAATCATGTGTGAATTCCATCATCGAAACACCCAAGTTTTCCATGTGGGTCGGCCATAATCTACTTATGTTCGTAATCAATGCATTAACTTTATAAAGTCACTTAAATAGAAACCTATGTTTTAGTATGAGAAATAACGAATATTAATGAGAATTTGGGTTAATCTTACATGAGACTGTAGTGGGTTTGCTTGCTTCTGTTGAAGACACACCAAAAAAATAAAAACGGTTGACTGACGGACGGCCTTTGATTTGTTTCGTCCAATACATTGCTGCCAATTTTGTTTTGCTTTATTAATTTATCTTGTAAAAAGGGATTTAATAGGGACTACAGCCTAACAGAGTACAGTTTGATGACCTCCAAATGGCCACAGAAATCATACAATTCACCATACAGCAACATGTTATGATGGTCCCATTTACATGTATTTTTGCTTTGGATTAGTTCACATGAAAATCTCCAATCATTCAATTTCTTAAGATTTGATGGAATTCGTCTTAATTTCCCTAATATAATGTGGGGTAGTCATGTGAGATAAACATGCATTGCTTGCACATTTCAAGTGGCTGCATTTACTGTCTATCTCATGCTTTGTGTCATTGTGAAATAATATCATGAATTGTTGTATTCATATTTCACTTATTGCCTCAACTTGAATTCTCTCTTGAGTCTTGACATTAAATTTATGTGATTAATATTTAAATGACTTGCCACACTAATTATTTCATTGTCTTCTACGAGTATCTTTTTATCCTTCACTTAGTTGAATGGTTTTATATGTCATTTCATGTTATCCGATTCCAAATTATTTGGAGATTGAAGCCTGCCGTAATAATACAGGGGTGATTTCATCGATGTGTCTGTCAAACAAAAGATAAAGAGCTCCTCTATGTTTCATACTCTAGTCTAGTTTGATCTTCGCCTGTTGACTTCAATGAACTTATCTCGGGAGTCATTGTATGCATTAACAACATTACTTTCTGATGAGAAGACCCATAAATAAATGTAAAATGTCTCAAAATTTACCTGCTAGGAAGTAATTTAATGTGAAGACCCACATAAATGAAGGGAAGCAAGCATCCCTAACATAGTGCACAACACAAGGACCCAAACTCTGGACCTAACATTAAATCTCCACATGGGTGTTCTGCCCTCACCACCTTCTTAACCACATCTCCCATATTCAATAATGCTTTCCTTCATTGAATACCATTTACTGTCTTATCTTTTACCTATGTTGCCATTATATTATCAATAGTTCCTTGAGGGTAAAACTGTCTTTCACTATCGCTCCTCATCCCATCCCATATATATATACTAGCCTTTTCATTGCTTGTTCTTCTCCATTAGCCCCCCTTGTTATAGGTGCTCTTTCCATTTAAGAAATCACACTTGATTTTTATTAGGATTTTAGGAAGAAGTAAGTGTGTGTTAACATAAATAATAGTGGAGGGAAAGGGAATTGAAATATGAGAAGTGGGTTTTGCCTTGTAGTTATCCTAGTGGTTGTTTTAACTGTGGTTAATGCTTGCAGGCCATCAGATCGGGCAGCATTACTGTCCATCAAGGCCTCTCTAAATGAACCGTATTTGGGAATATTCAAGTCATGGTCCGGTCCAGATTGTTGTCATGATTGGTACGGGGTGACGTGTGACGATGCAAGCCGGGTTGCTGAGATTAATCTTCGTGGAGAATCCGAAGACCCGATTTTTGAGCGGGCTCACCGAACCGGGTTCATGACCGGTTCTTTATCCTCGGATATATGCAAGCTAGATCGGCTTAGCACCCTCACAATTGCAGATTGGAAGGGTATTTCCGGTGTGATCCCGGAGTGCATCACCTCACTCATCCTCCTCCACCACCTCGACCTTGTCGGGAATAAAATTACTGGTAAGATTCCAAGCCTTATTGGTCAGTTGAAAGAGCTGACTGTTATTAATCTAGCTGATAACGCTCTTACCGGTTCAATCCCTCCATCCCTTGTTAATTTGGGCCGGTTGATGCACCTGGACCTAAGGAATAATAAACTTTCGGGTGAGTTGCCAAGTGAAATGGGCCAGCTCCAGATGTTGAGTCGGGCTTTGCTAAGTGGTAACCAGCTTGGTGGGCCTTTTCCCACTTCCATAGCCAATATTTATCGGTTGTCTGATTTGGATCTTTCTTTGAATAGATTATCGGGTGAAATACCCGATGTGTTCGACAAAATGCCGGTTTTGTCAACTCTGAATTTAGATGGTAACATGATTTCGGGTCAATTACCAAAGAGTCTGTTAAGGTCGAGTGTGAGCATATTGAATTTGAGCAGAAATGCTTTAGAAGGTGAGCTGCCGGATATGTTTGGGCCGAGGTCGTATTTCACAGCTCTGGACTTGTCTTACAACCGGTTAAGTGGGCCGATACCCAAGTCCATATCTTCGGCTGCGTATATCGGGCATTTGGACTTGAGTCATAACCACCTATGTGGACCGATTCCAAATGGGGCTCCATTTGATCACCTTGAAGCCACCTCATTTGCGTTCAATAATTGTCTATGTGGGAAGCCCCTTGGCAGTAGATGTTGAAGCTTTTAAGCGCGTTTTATTTATTATTAAAGCATGTTTATTGCAAATATTAAGATAAACTTTATAATGTACCATCCACCGTCGACCTAATTCTTAATCCTATAGATAAGTACGAGTGTTAATGTCTTTCCTCCGTCTATTTTGTATACCATATATTTCCATAAAATGGCTGAAGTATACTGTACTTGTACTTTGGACGTGAAGAAATGAGAGGCTATTTTGGAATTTTTTTCCAAAATGGGGTTTTATAACAAACAATTTAATGAAATGGGGTGACTTTGAAACTAATTACCCAAAATGGGTCCACGTAGGCTCGGTTTTGACGAGGCTAGGGTCGGATTAAGGTCATTTCAATGAGGAAGCGACTTGAGGGCAAAAGCGCTCGGCCGCTGAGCGACTTAGCAATTTAAAAAAAAAAAAAAAAAAAAAAAAAAAAAAAAAACCAAAACAGTAACTGATGGGAATCGAACCCACAAATTATAACAATCACTTAACAACCCTAACCATAACACCAAGAATAATGTTCTGATTTATTAGGGAGATTTAAATTACATATTTAATATTAATAGCAATAAATGCATTTTGGAACTTTAACAACAATTACTCAATATTTTATTTAAACACTTAGATTTAACATATAACTTTCATTGCTTTGGTGGTTATGTAGTATAGAATAAGTGTCATTTTGAGGATGGTCTTGAGTTCGAATTTGTTCAACAGCGTTTTTCCATTTTTTTTTTTTTTTTTTTTGGCAAAGCCCCAAGTCGCTGTGGGGGAGGACGACTTGAACTCAAATCGCTCACCCCCCGAGCGACTTGCCTTGAAGTAGTATACTACGGTTTGGGTGGACATCAAGTGACACTTTGGGTAAGGTCGTTGAGCGGGACAGCGACTTCAATCCGAGCCTAGCTTCGGTGATGACGTGGACCCATTTTGGGTAAATACTTTGAAACTCAACCCATTTCGTTAATTAGTTTGTGTTTGAGCCCTATTTTAGAAAAAAGTTCGCTATTTTGTGTAGAACGTGTATACGTTCGAACTGTGCCATTTTACCTAACAATTTAAGCTACTGATAGTATTCACAATTTAACCTTATCTTGTCTGACCACTGTGTTGTTTGTTTAACCAAACAATTACATACTAGATCTTTTAGATATTTGCCCATTTCTTCAAATCTTCATATCACATTTAGTATATTTAGATTAGGGGTGTAACCGAGCCGAGCTCGAGTTTACCTATGATTGAGCTCGGCTTATATTGTAAAAATCGAGTTCGAACCTGAACCCGAGCTCTTGAAATCAAGGCTCGAGATCAGCTTATATAATATTTTACGAGTCCGAACCCGAGCCCAAGCTTTGTTTGCGTACAATTTTTTCAAAAATTATTTTAATTATAATGTAATTTTTGATTTAAAAATTCAAATTCAAACTAGAATATTATCTTTTTGTTAGCTTATAATAACAATTATTATGTAGTTTTATCTTATAAACTAATATTTTAATTTATTTATTTTGTTCTTAGATGGATTCGAACTTCCATTAGTCTTTTTAAGACATAATGATCCTACAGGTAAAGATTTAGCCAAAAAGCTTTTCGGTTTTAGATGGTCGTCGAAAACTGCCGTTTTGAAGGTTATTATCCACGATTTTTGGATTGAGAAGACCCCGAAATAAAATGTCTCAAAGTTCGAACTATGGGCCTATAGAAAAATGATTTAGCCAAAAACCTTGGCAATTTTTCCAAGGTCGTCAAAAACCGGTGTTTTAAAATTATTTATTATCCACGGTTTTTGGGTCGATAGTGTTCCAGAATAAAATGACGAGAATTAGCACAACAATCCTTTTATGCTAGATAACAATTAATGGAGGTAATTGAACTTGTATATGTTTGAAATAGAGATCTTTTAGAGACCTTAAAACTATTTTTCGGATAGTGTTGGTAATAATTGACAAAATAAAGTGTATGCTACATTTTATGTTGTTTTTAGATGGATCCGAACATCCATTATTCATTTTAAAACAGAATGGCTATATTGAAAAGATTTAGGTAAAAAGCTTTTCCGATTTCAGAAGGTCGTCTAAATCTAGCATTTTATAGGATATTATCCATGGTCATCAATCAAATAATTTATGAATGAGGATTGAGAACCCAACATCATCAACAATCAATAACATTGGTTATACATGTCGATCAATTATATGCAGTATTTATCAATAATTGGTGAGTGCATCAGAAGCAGAGACCTGAAATTAGGCAGATTACTTCACTCCCGTTTCATTAAAACCTCCTTCATTTTCGACACCATCCTTTCAAATCGTCTTATTGAGTTATACGCCAAATGTGGTTCCATTAAATGTGCCCACAATGTTTTTGATGAGCTCCCACTTAAGAATGATCGATCTTGGAACATTCTCGTTTCTGGGTATTGTAGAAACGCTCTTTTTGACCGTGCATACCAACTGCTCGCTCAATGTCCTCAACCAAATATTGTTAGTTACACTGCTGTCCTTTCTGGTTTATCCCAGCGTTGTAATCACGAAGCATCCTTGTGTTTCTTTAAGAGGATGCAGAGGATGTACAAATACAAATACAATGGGTTGTTCTTGGATGAGTATACTATTGTCACCGTTTTGAGTAGCTCTACTGTTTTACGTGCTGTACAATTGTTGCGCCAGCTTCATGGCGTTGTTGTCGTGCTTGGATTAGAGTTTCATACCGTCATTTGTAATGCTCTGATTGATTCTTACGGGAAACTTGGTTACCCTGATTTGTCTTATCGACTGTTTACTCGAATGGTTGATCGAGATGTCGTGTCTTGGAGCTCCATGGTGTCTGCCTTCATTAAGGCATCGAGGATGGAGGATGCTAGTCGAGTTTTTCATCAAATGCCACTAAAGAATACAGTATCTTGGACCACATTGATAACCGGCTTCACCAAAGAAGGACAAGGAATGGAAGCTCTCAGTCTCTTTGGTGAGATGCAAAAAGACGGTGTGCCACCTAATGCGTTTACTTATGTAGCTGCTCTAGGCGCTTGCTCCGGTTTAGCACTCATTGAGAAAGGTAAACAATTTCATGGTCGCCTTATTAGATCAAACAATAAGGATTCTTTGTTGAATTTATATACCTGTAATGCTTTGATCAACATGTACTGCAAGTGTGGAGATTTGAGATCAGCAAGTGTGTTATTTGACTCGATGCTTGAAAAAGACACAATTTCTTGGAATTCGCTGATAAATGGCTTTGCTCAGAATGGTCATTATAAAGAGTCGCTTGCATTATTTCAAAGGATGATAGCAGTAAGACTAAGGCCAAACAATGTTACAGTTCTCGGGGTGCTTTCTGCTTGTTGTCACACAGGCCTGCTCGATGAAAGCATGCAAATACTGGACTTAATGGGCAAGCAAGGTCTAAAGCCGGAATTACAACACTATGCAATTATAATCGATTTGCTTGGAAGGAAGAACCGGCTTGAAGAGGCTTTGGAATTGATTGAAAAAGCCCCCGGTCCCGGTGGGTCCAATCATGTAGGAATGTGGGGTGCTTTGTTAGGTGCTTGTCGGGTTCATGGTAATGCGGAACTGGCTAAGAAGGCTGCGGACATGCTGTTCATGTTGGAGCCAAGTAATAGTGCTCGATATGTGATGTTGTCAAACATATACTCGGCGGGTAATCAATGGGATGATTCTCGGGAAGTGAGAAGGGTTATGGATGAAAAGGGGTTGAGGAAAGAAGCGGGTTTTAGTTGGATCGAAGTGAAGGATAGGAGACATGAATTTGTAGCGAAAGACAAGTCTCATTGCTGTCAGGAAGAGATATACGAGGTCATTCATTGGTTACTAAATCAAATGTGTGAAGTTGAAAATTCTTCCTGTAAAGAAATAGATCTTGAAGATCAGTTGTTGGACTAATTATTCAAACAAAAGCATAATCAATTGCGGTATTAGTATTAAAATTTCTCCGAATAGAGAGTTGCAAAACAGCAGTAGTGAAAAAGATGGTGTAAGAAGCAAGATATTTTGATGGTTGACGTTTTATCTATTTATCCTCTCATACTGTGTGTAAGAAACAAGAGAGAGTAGTTACTAGTTAGTAGTAAGTAGTAGGGACAAATAGTGTGTGTAAACAAACCAATAAGAGAACACTTCTCATATCTCATACTATATCTCATATCCTATCTCTTTATCCAACACATACTCAAAACCAACTGTCTAATTTCATCTCATGCTCTCTTAGTTCACTCACTCACTCACTCACAAGCAGGTGAGAGATGGCAGCCTCCCTTCAGGCATCTACTACATTCTTACAATCTTCTAAACTTAGCTCTAGAAACACCCTTCTACTCAGGTCTACCCCTAACATTTCCAAGGCTTTTGGCACTGAACAAGCTGCTGGGACTGGGAGGGTGTCTCTCTCACTTCAGTCTCATCTCAAGGACTTGGCTCACCTCTGCCTTGATGCCACCAAGCTCGCTGCCTTCGCTCTTGCCACTTCCGCCCTCATTGCTTCTGTATGTTTCCTACTTGAACATTCCGTTACATACCTTACGTTTGCTTTTCTATTTCTAGTCTACATTATTTGCCCTATGGGATATTTATCATCATAAACTCACTCAACTGTCTACAACTTGCTGTGCCTGTGCAATGTGCATGTATCATATACACTCCGTAATCCTAAAGTTACAGAGTAAATAATAGCAGGGGATGACGCCATGGTACTACTGAAATATTACGAATAAAGTTAATGATCGATGACCCAATGTTTGTAGGAGAATGAACAGTGCACCAATGTTTGTTTTCCAGCCTACTAAATTTGTGGGGACAATCTATGTATGTATGTCAGCTAACATAACTGGCAAGGGTCGCTCAAACTCTGAAACATGCTACTCTAGAGTCTAGACCAGGATTCAAAACCCGCCTGCATAGAACCTTACTTTATGGCTCCGTTGCAAGTATATTATCCATCAAGGTTCTAACTTCTAAGTGAATGCTTCTCTACTAAACTCTATGATAATAGAATCGCATCACTATTCGGATTGATTCGCATCTTTTTCTGTTACTGAAATTGTATTTGATGACAGGGAGCCAATGCAGAGGGAGTTCCTAAGAGACTAACCTTCGACGAGATTCAGAGCAAAACTTACATGGAAGTCAAAGGAACTGGAACTGCAAACCAGTGCCCCACCCTTGCAGGTGGATCCGATTCCTTCGCCTTCAAACCCGGCAAATACCAAGCCAAAAAATTCTGCCTTGAGCCAACCAAGTTCACTGTCAAAGCTGAGGGTGTGAGCAAGAACTCGCCACCCGATTTCCAAGACACCAAGCTCATGACCCGTCTCACATACACCCTTGATGAAATGGAGGGACCCTTCGAAGTCTCGTCTGACGGTACTGTCAAGTTCGAGGAGAAAGACGGGATCGATTATGCTGCTGTCACCGTGCAGCTGCCAGGGGGAGAGCGCGTTCCCTTTTTGTTCACTGTGAAGCAATTAGTTGCATCAGGCAAACCAGAAAGCTTCAGTGGAGAATTCCTGGTGCCGTCATATCGTGGTTCCTCCTTCCTAGACCCAAAGGGAAGAGGTGGGTCGACGGGTTATGACAATGCCGTAGCATTGCCGGCTGGAGGAAGAGGAGATGAAGAGGAGCTTCAAAAAGAGAACGTCAAGAATACGGCTTCATCGACAGGTAAGATTACATTGAGTGTGACCAAGAGC
Organism: Silene latifolia; assembly: GCF_048544455.1. Classification (NCBI taxonomy): domain Eukaryota; kingdom Viridiplantae; phylum Streptophyta; class Magnoliopsida; order Caryophyllales; family Caryophyllaceae; genus Silene; species Silene latifolia. Next base: position 93,046 of record NC_133528.1, read on the forward strand.
AACCAGGAAACAGGGGAAATTATTGGAGTATTCCAGAGCCTACAGCCATCTGACACCGATTTGGGAGCAAAGACTCCGAAAGATGTAAAGATTGAGGGAATCTGGTATGCACAGCTTGAGTAAGAGTGTGTTTTAGTGTATAATGAATGACAGTATTCAGTATTGGTGTGTACCTCTAAAACTGTGATGAAGGAATTTTTCAGTGTTGTAAATCATCAAGTGTTGCGTATGGTTTGTTTATGTCTGAAATCTGCAAAATTGACGTATGAAACAAACATTCATTCATTAAGATAGTCTTGTATATATAAACGGCACTAATCAATAACCCATTCCATGTTCATGTTGAGACAGCTAACCTGAACTTAAAATATGAGCTGTTGGCTAAGCTGTGATCCTCCTCAATGTTACATACACTCTATAACAATGAATCAATAATCACCAAAATTAAGTAATAAAGGTTGTCCATTAATCAAGTATTATACTATACACATATATAGCAAAACTCATTACTAACTATTACAATATTATTGTCTCAGCTTTCTATAATTTGCATTATACTTAACCAGTAAACTAGATTGTAGAAGGCAAATATTCTGCCTTCTACAATCTAGATTATGATACGAAACTAGCGTTGAAAATGAATGTTTTTAAGATTATGATACGAAACTAGCGTTGAAAATGAAGACATGTAAGGGGTGAAGGCGTGTGTCACAACTCACAAGTCGCATGTAAGCTTGGATTGGATTCAGCAAGTTGGCACCGTAGATGGATGGATATAAGAGGATGGCTGCCACGTCAATAAATAAAATAACTAAAAGGGGTATACAGTAATAGAGTATATTTCAATTATCCGGTACATGAGTCCAATTTGTTTAGAAGCATCAGATACGCAGCGCGTGTGTGTGTTAATTAAGGGGAGAATTAAGGCAGGATTACAAAGAACACAAATAGAGTTAAAAGAGTAAATGGATAGGCGTGATTTGTAGTGGACAATTTGGTCCGCGTAATGTCGAGTGTGCTGCGTCATTACCTCTTGGACGATTCCAAAGGTGACCAATGCCCCTTAAACAAACATCATCAAGTCATTTTCAACTTTTCACTCCGCTTCCTTCTTATTAAGCCATCAACTTTGAATTCTACTTTCTTTTTATTTCTTTTTTTGAATTCTAATAAACTAAACAAAACAAAAGAGGGGATAGATAGAGATGAAGGCATATACATACTCTCATTCATGCCTACCCTCACCATTCATTGAATTTGTGTTGCCTCAATTCTACTCCTCTATGCTTCAACTTGACTATACATTAAATAAATAAAACCCATTTTCCAACATATATTGCTAACTTTTTAAATCACCAAGGTTAATTAAATGACTAATTCAATAAAATCTACAAATTACAACATAATCATTTTCAATATAAATAATAATTAAACTAAAAAACAAAAACTAGTATTCTAATAATCAAATCATACAAAATGTTATTTTTTTTTGTGTGTAGCTAAAACACAGAAACAACAAATTAAGAGGAGTGAAAATAATAATCTGAAAAGTCGCAGAATACAATATTGCAATTAGAAAGACAATAATACCCCCCTCCCCTTTGACCCCACCTCATCCCTTCCTAACCAATAATAATTCGACAACATCCACCTCCTACCTAACAAACCCAACACCAAACCCGGTCTCCTTTTTTTTACATTAATTTATTATTAAACCTTTAAGATCTTAGCGGCTCGGACGACGGGGTTCTCACGAGCTATGGCTTCCCGACCGGCGGACTTGTAATCGTAGGAGCAGTCATGGCGATCCGAGTACCTATGGTCGGAGCAAAACAGATCCCCGCAACGGCACCTGAAGCCGGTGAGTCCGACCCGTTTCCTACATCCGGAGCATCGGTTAACCGGCCTCTTAGCGGTGTCAGGTGTTGAAGCTTGATGGGTTGCGGTCCTTTTACGTTCGTCGGTGGGTGGGGAACCGGGTGTATGGGGGTCGGATCTGGGACGGCAGGCGTCCTTCCTGTCTAAACGGGTGGGTTCAGGTCCGATGGAACCGCAACCGGTGGGGGTGGAGAGAGAAAGAGGTGATTCAGCTGGAACTTGGAGCTCCAGGGTCTCGTCTTTCTCTCTATTCTGTGCCATCGTTTTTACCTTTTTTTATTTTTATTTTTGTTTGTTAATTAGATAAAATTAAGTAAAATAATAGAGAAAAAAAGGAAGAGGAAATGAAGGAGAGAAGAGGAAGGAAGGAATGGTAAGAGTGAATGAAGGGAAGAAAGAGGAAAATGCGTATAAAGTAGAGGAGAAGGGAAGAGAAGGGTGGAGGGGGGGTTTTAAAATAATTAAAGGTCGGCAAAATGGGAAAGGAAAGGAAGAGAAAAGAAACCCAAATAATAACACAAATTCTCATGAGATGATATATCCGTCACAAGTTGAAGACGGATATCATTTTACCTCACAAAGTACCCACTTTTTCTCTCTCTGCAACACTATTTATGTGGTCCCCTTTCTCCACTAACCCATTTTGTTACCAATTTATCTCACAAAATATCCGTCACAAATGGTAACCCGTCATAAGAGAGACCAATTGAATAATAATGTAGTAGGACTGTATGAGGGAGGTTGATTTTGATTTGGTTATCTAGTAGTGTTAAAATAAATAAGAGAGGCCACATTTTAAGGCAGGCTGGCTGGCTGGCTACCATTGTACTATCACATGTTGTTCAAGTAATGGACATATGCCCAAATGGCTCATATGGCTTTCACATGACCCCTCCCTCACAACTCACTCACAACTGCTAGTAGTATGTACCTCTCCATTTTCAGATACCACTTGCCTTGCATGCCTGTATGCTACCTATTCATTACCGAGTATTTTACATTTTTACTGCATCTTCTTCCCTTTAGATCTACGCATCTTACGTTATGTAAACATAGATTTTCAGGTTTTTTTTTTCTTTTTTTTTTTTCGTCACGTGGTAGTACCTCTTATTATTTATTTTCTGAGTTTTATTTTTAAATTTTTGAGTTTTATTTTAGTATAAAGTTTTTGAGCACATTTACTAAAATATTACACTAAAAAAATATAATATTGCTCAAAAACTATATTTATAAATGGTAATATGCTCAGAAAAAATGTGTATATGCTCAAAAACTACTAGGTCTAAGGTACTACCTCAGATGCGTAATCTTTTTTCTCCACTATAAACCATATTCAATTAATACCACACTAGTATAGATCCCGCGTCATTGCGTCGTATATATAGAGTTTTTATTTTTAAGGTACTATTTAAATCGACACCTCATTAATATTTAATATTTCGCTCTATTGTATTTGATATGAAACAAAAAAAAAATTGAAATGAAAAACTAATCAAAAAGAATTGAGTAAAATTATGCATGAAATGTGTATTTTTATCAAAGTATTTTTTTTTACCATAAAACTACGGATTTTATTTTATAATTCTCCAATATTTTTAATGAACTATTTTCTGTCACGAACCTAATAGTAAGCATGTGTTAAGTTATTTTCTAAAGTAATCATTATTGCATTATGAAAAATAACAGTTTATAATCTATAGTTTAATTTTAATTTTATTTTATAACAATAGATAATACAATACTCTATTTTTGTTTAAAATTAAAATATGTTTTCTTTCGTGAATTCTCACTCCAGTAATCGCAAACCCATACTTGACGTTATGTGGGGTGTGGCGAAGAGCGGAGTTTGAGGTCCGAATTGCAGAGGCTGAAGCTATGCCCGTGAGACTTCGAATGGCTAGGAGGAGGGGACACCAACATATCATCATGGAGACGGAATGCAAGGAAGTTGTCGAGGCTCTGCAGCTGAGGAAAACAGGTCGGAATGAATTCTTCGCCGTGATAGAGGAAATTTTTGAGCTTTGTGACGGTTTTACGCAGGTGGTCTAGTCTTTTATTAGTACAAGTAGTAATAGTCTGGCTCATGAACTATCGCACTTTAGTCCTATCGGTAGCGAGGTGGTGTTTGATATTACATCAATCCCACGTTGTATTGCGAACTTTGTGATTATTGATCGTATTTATAGTGAGTAATCCCTTGGGGTTCTTTCAAAAAAAAAAAAAAAAAAAGCTGTATTAGTGGTTCTGTTGTTGGACGACATCATGACAAACAATAGGTCTTGGTATAGACGGGTGGAGCGTATAGACGGGTAAAGACCTCTAATAAAATGGGTAGGGGGGACAAGGTGGGGCACCCCCCATGTGCTTTCCACTTTATGGCAAATGGGTATTTTGTGAGGGGAAATGGTATCCGTCTATACATATAGACGGATAGTGTCCGTCTATAATGAGAATTTGTGCATGACAAACACATAAATATATAATGCCACTTGCACTAGAGCCGAATGCCCGGATCCCATTTGGATTAGCACACTCAAACATACAAATTCTATTACTTAGTTTGAGCGGTGAAAGATTTCAATAAAAAAAAGGTGGTAAATCTGAAAAATTTTCTGAAATCTAAAAGGTTAACTATTAAAATAGTTGAAAAATTAAAAAATGTTTGCACATTACTTGAAAAGAATATAATAATAATAATTTAATTTTATAGACTGAATAGGTGAAATAGGAATATAAAATCAGTTACGGAAAAATAAGGTAGCTAAAATCAGTTACGGAATATAATAAAATGTTTGCAAACCACCGTAATACACTACTCTAGGTAACATTTCATTTCAGGTAGCTTATTTGTTTAAATAGATTCTTTGTCAAAGACTTACAGAAAAATAAGATAACTAAAATTTTGGTCAAATAAAAAGCTACTTTGATGAAATAAGCTATCTCAATATTTAAATTTATAATTTTACGTTTATATCTCAATATTTATGGACACAGGTTTTCCATAACAAATACTCCTAGTACTCCACAGTTTACTAATAATGTTCAGTCTACAAACTTGACCCTAGAAATTAAAGAATTTTCTGCTAATCTAATTATTGTCATCAATTTCCTTTCACAACTATATGGTTAGCTAGGTGATGATATTATTGTTCCGGGTGTAATTCCAGAGCAAGTATCGTTACCACCCGTGGCTTGTAGAATGATGTCTTGAGTTAGATTCTCCTTTGGTTTTATTCGTTCCTCTCGGCCTCTCTCGCAACAATGAACGAGGCGAGGGCTTGGCTTTTTGCCAAGCGTACTCACTCCGACGCCCCAAGTCGGTAAACTTAAATGTATATGTTGTATGCTAATTGGCTAGGAATATATTGTAGAGAGATAAGGAAGATTATCTGGGATGAATAGTGTATTTAGGTTAAGTTGTGTATTTACGGATTGGATCCCATCCTCGATGAAGGTTGAGGAGTATTTATAGACTTCACCTTTTGTCACGTAGTGGCCAAGTGGCCAAGTGGCTAGCGGTGGAAAGGCGATCTACCCCTCGGCCGAGGTTTCTATGGCGGGCGGCGGGCCCTGTTGACTCACCGCCGAGGGGTCTTGGATGTGAGTACGCGGGTATGTGTCCATTTGGAAGGTTGTCATGCCGAGACCGGCCGACCCCGGTGATGATTCTCATCGGCCAGGGTGTCAGGTCGTTGACTTCTTTGTGGACATCTTTGACCTTGCTCAATATGTTGACTTGGTCAGCGGTGCAGAATATGCCCCATCAATTTGCCCCCAGCGTAGTCTATGCCGTGGTATGGGCTTCGATGTACGTCTGAGCGTATATTCTGCGCAAGTAGCTTGTAGAAAATTTTCCTGCATCGGCTTCTTCTGCGACGACTTCTTCTGCTCTGCCTAGTCTTTCTTAGGCCGTACCATATCCCCCCTCCACATGGATGTGCATTGGGCATCCGATGTGGAAAAGAAAGGGACGCTGGCCGAGACCGGGGTTGAGACTGCTGGTTTTGTTTGATTGCCCCCGGCCGGCGGTGTCTAGTTTGGTCGATCATGTGGCCGGCGGAGAAAAGGTGCATGGGAATTTGTTGAGGAAGGTGAATAGGCGGAGAGCTTTGAATAGGCGTGTTGAAGACGTTTGGTCACTGTTGCATTGATTGACACAACTGTTGCAACGATTGACATCCCGTGGTTGCATGTCCAACACGTGTCTGCATGCTGATTGGTTGACGCTTCATGGGCTGCTCTCTGATTGGTCTTGCCTCATGGGCTTTTCCCTATAAATAGGGCAATTGCTCCGAAAAATTGGCCACCAATTTCATCCTCCAAAATTTCCGTCTCTCTAAACTTCCAAGGGTTTCCTTTTCTAATTTCCAGAGTTGTTACTCCGGCGAGCGTTTTCTTCAAGGTAAACAAACAAACTTTCCAATTTTTAATTTTGTAATTTCATTGTAAACATGTCTTCTGCCGACGCCGGGCCTAGTAAGCCGGGCCGTAGGTCACCTTCTCCCGAGGTCGATCCTCGAATTCTGGAGGAATGGGAGGATGATTCTGATGTCGATGATGACGCAGAAGATTTTGGTGACGATGCTGTGGAGGCTCGTCCCAACAACGTGAGGAAGTACGTTATGGATCACGGCCTTGCTTGTAAAGTCCGTCTTGACTGTACTTGGACCCATAAGTTAGCCCGCTGTTCCGGTGAGATATTTTTCGAGAAACATTTCTTCTTCGGTGAGGGCTACGAAATCGTTATCCCGGAGGAGGGTCAGGCTGTCTGTTGCCCTCCACCGGGCCACACCGGCGTATATATGCGACATTTGGAGTTTGGGCTCCGATTTCCGCTGAATGGGTACGTTGTGGCCATCCTTAAGGCCATGAACGTTGCCGTTGCCCAATTGCACCCGTTGGCCATGAGGACCATAATCGGGTTTGTCTGGCTTTGTCTCTTTCCGTTATTAATTGAGTCTCTTATGTTCCCGCCTCGGTTTGGCCGAGGCAGTCTAGAGTGCGTGTCTCAATTGTGTTAACGCTTCCAAGGCATCTTGATCGTTTCAGCGAGTGTTAACCGCGCTGGTTATAACCGTCGCAGTGTCTGCTTCCTTAGGGTGCATGCCGCTCTTGTCGATGACGACGTGTGGAGTCGTCTGCCGTGGCGTCTACTACTTGGAGTGATCGCGACGGCGCCACACCTCTTGGGGTGATCGCCGTGGCGTCTACTACTTGGAGTGGCTGCGACGGTGCCTGTTTCTTGAAGGAGACTCCTGTGGCGTCTACTACTTGGAGGGCTGCGACGGCGTCACACCTCTTGGGTGACCGCCGTGGCGTCTACTACTTGGAGTGCTGCGACGGTGCTGTTTTTCTTGAAGGAGACTCCGTGGCGTCTACTACTTGGAGGATCTGCGACGGCGTCACACCTCTTGGGGTGACTGCCGTGGCGTCTACTACTTGGAGTGACTGCGACGGTGCCTTTTTCTTGAAGGAGACTCCCGTGGCGTCTACTACTTGGAGTGACTGCGACGGCGTCTGTTTCTTGAAGGAGACTCCCGCTTTTGTCGACATGACAGTGTGAGTCGGCGTCTGCTCCTTCCTAGTGATTACGGGAAGAGCGCACATTCTGATGGAAGACTTGGATGATTTTTCATTTAGGTAAAAACATGCGCCGGGGCGCCCACAGCTATTTTGGACACCTCCGACGTTACATGGAGTGTTCCCGAGATTTTCCGGCGTCCTAATGGCCCGTTGAAGGCGTACCTCCCCAGTTAGACGCTAGTTACATCCATGAGGTCGCTCTCCTGTTGTAAGGATAGACCTTTCCCTTTCTCCGATTTCTTTGCCACCTTAAGGGATTGCATGTTGCATCCTCTGGCAGCTATCTGGGCGTTCACCACCTCGTCATTCTCGTCTTTGGTGACGAGCTTATGCGCTTCCCCCCGGTCCGAGACGTACATCAATGTTAGGGCCCGGATGGACATTACTGCGTCCGTCTCGCTCAGAGTGACGCGGCCTATGAGAACGTTGTAGGCGGATGAGCCGTCGATGACCACGAACTCAGCTAGGACATTCTTGGCCGCATTCCTTTCGCCGAACGTTACGGAGTCGATTGATCCAGTGGTACCGGTCCGGCCCCCCAGAAATCGTATAGCGGGTTGGTGCAGGGGCTTAAATCCTTGACCTTCAGGCCGAGGCTGAGGAAGCACTCCCTGAACATGACATTCGTGTATGCGCCTGTGTCAATCAGGCACCTTTTGACCAGGTGGTTGGATATGTCCAAATTGACTACAAGTGGGGGTTGTGAGGAGCGATGACTCCTTCGTAGTCCTTTCTTCCGATAGTTATGTCGGGGATGTTGGAAGAGGGGGTGGCTGTGTTGGGCACAAAGTTGATGGCCTGATAGAGCTCGTTCAGGTGCCGTTTGTACCCATGAGCGGACCCTCCGTTCTCGTGGCCCCCGATGACAACGTGGATCACTCCTATCCGTTCGAAGACGGATTTCTTCTTTGAACTGCCGGCGTCGGTTTTTTGGCTTTTGGCAACGTACTTGCCGAGGCTCCCCTTCCCGATCGGCTCTTCAATGGCATTCTTGGATGCGCGATCGTTGGTTAGATGGCGGTGTGGCGTGGTACTCACGATCTTGGCTCGTGTCACCGTCACTCTTTGATTTTGGGGTCTCTCCCACTTCGGCCCTCGCTTTTGCTCGGGCGAAGACTTGGCGGGCGATACGACGAGAGGGGTTTTATCGTTATACCGCCTCCGGTGGTACGTTCCCGAACTCCACCGGCGCCCGCCGAGTCCGTTTCTGGCAGATTTGTCGGCCGTGACCTATTATTGTCACGGCGTCTTTCTTCGGACCGTGACCCATTGTTGTCACGACGTCTTTCCTGCGGGTTGTCCTCTGGCGGCTCTTCTTTCCGAGTGCTCGGCCTCGCTCGGGCCCACCACGTCTTGTGATAGTCTTCTACCTTGATGGCTTGGTCGGCCTTCTTCTGGCGGCATCAAGCCCAGGCCTCCGCACTTGATGAGCTCATTTTTCAAATCTCCTCTTGGGAGGCCTTTCATCGGCGTGAAGGCCGCCGATTCGGGATTAATCTCCCGAATCTGTTGGACCTTTCCGTCGAACCTCTTCATGTAGCTTCGTAGAGACTCGCCCCCTTCTTGTTTGATAGTTAGGAGGTCCGATGTCTCCACGGCCCTTCTCTTGTTGCAAGAGTACTGGGCTAGAAAGGCGTCCCTTAGGTCGGCGTAGTAGTACACCGAGCCGTCGGGGAGCCCCTTGTACCAACTTTGAGCCATCCCATGCAATGTCGTTGGGAAGACTCGGCACCATACTTCATCGGGTTTTGCTCCCATACCGACATGTGAGACTCGAAAGCCTCGGCGTGGTGGTGGGTCACCCTCTCCTTTGTATGATATGGGTGGCAACTTGAGCTTAGTTGGCACCTGGACTTCTAGGACGTAGGCGCCGAGGGGTCTGTCGATCACATGCCGGACGACACGTGGCGATCGGCTCCTCGCATTCCTAGCCCGACTCCTCTCCTCGTAGCGGGAGGGACTCCTTCCCCGACTCGGCGAGTCGGGCTTCTTCTTCTCCGACTCTGATGGGTCGGACTTCTTTCATTCCTCCGGAGTGGGCCTCGTGGCTGCTGCGGTGACGCTGTCCCCCCGCGAGTGCGGTCGGGACTTATGTCCATCACCAGCATTCTGGGCTCCTCCGGTGTTTCAACAGGGCCAACCTCTTCCAGTGCTCCGTTCAAATCTCTTGGAGTCACGTTCGGGCCCTGGTCTCTGGACGGGTCCCGCCGCTCTTGTCGGTGTGACGGTGTGAGTCGACGTCCCTACCGATGAGGTCCAGGATTTGCTTTAGCAATGCCACGTCGACCACATGTCCCATGAGGGTGACTTGGTCATGCGGCGTCGCATCCGGTGTTATTGGCATCCCGAACTCGGTTGGATTACTCTCGGCGGAGGGTGTATGACTCGAGAATTGTTGAAGGTATCATCCGGGTGGAGGGCTCGTCGATTACGAACACTTCTTGTTCTTTTGACATCTTCTTAGCTTTTTGGGTGGGTTTTTTTTTTTTTTTTTTTTTTTTTTTTTTTTTTTTTTGTTTGGGAATGAATGTGACTAGCTTCTAGTGTCTTTCCCCACAGACGGCGCCAATTGTTCCGGGTGTAATTCCAGAGCAAGTATCGTTACCACCCGTGGCTTGTAGAATGATGTCTTGAGTTAGATTCTCCTTTGGTTTTATTCGTTCCTCTCGGCCTCTCCGCAACAATGAACAGGCGAGGGCTTGGCTTTTTGCCAAGCCAGCGTACTCACTCCGACGCCCAAGTCGGTAAACTTAAATGTATATGTTGTATGCTAATTGGCTAGGAATATATTGTAGAGAGATAAGGAAGATTATCTGGGATGAATAGTGTATTTAGGTTAAGTTGTGTATTTCGGATTGGATCCCATCCTCAATGAAGGTTGAGGAGTATTTATAGACTTCACCTTTTGTCACGTAGTGGCAAGTGGCCAAGTGGTGGCTAGGGGTGAAAGATCGATCTACCCCTCGGCCGAGGTTTCTATGGCGGGCGGCGGGCCCCGTTGACTCACCGCCGAGGGGTCTTGGATGTGAGTACGCGGGTATGTGTCCCATTTGGAAGGTTGTCATCCGAGACGGTGGCCGAGGTGATGATTCTCATCGGCTAGGTTGGTCATCTAGGTCGTTGTTGACTTTGTCAGACATCTTTGACGCTTTCAATATGTTGACTTCATTGGTGCTGAGAATACGCCCATCAATTATATTATTATTATTGATTATTGATTATTTATAGCAGAGTCCTGAATCTCCTCATGTTTTTAACAATGAGGCTTGATCTACTAAATTGCAGCATGACACAATTATCATGTGTCATGGACTCATGGCTCCCATACGAAAACCATTATCCTACATCTTGTAGCCAGCCACCTTCCGGATGGCAGCCCCTTTGCTTGTGCCTCCCATCAGTTTAGAATTTAATACTCGAGCTGTTTTAGTGAAAAGCTCAAATGGCTGGCATCATACATAATTCGCAAATTCACATTTGTTTTACTTTTGATCGTCACACGCCTCAAACGTACTGTCAACGAAATACTCTTATATTCATTCATTCAGCTTTAAAAGAAGTGTCCAAGTATCACAGTCGCCTTGTTTGTCCAACACAGGGAAAAGTGGTGGTTAATGTATGAAAGCAAAGACGATATGGGCTGGGGAAAGGAATTGCAAAGATGTAGCCCACGTATAGAGTTGAGGAAACCACATGGTATGTTTTAGGAGGAGATGGATGCTTATTATTATTATTACTTATTATTATTATTATTATTATTTGCTGTCAACAGCTTTTTATATGATGAATTCCACAGCATGATCCAATGTGAGATCATGAGATGGATGGGTCATGTTGATTGATAACATCAACATCATTTTCTACATTTTCTGATACTTGCCTACTTTATCAGCGAGACAAGGCAAAGCAAGAGACCATTTTCCGCATCTCCATCTAGTTAGTACAAACCATTCTCACATTTATAATGCCATTTTTATGCATAACAAACCTAACTTACGAGAATGTCCAATAAAACCAGCACAGATAGGTAGAGATAATGGAGAGGAGGCAACAAGTATCACAAACAGAATGAATGACTTGAAAGATGCAAAGATGCCCTAAACGCCATTCCATTCCTTAACCAAACATATCAATTGTTTAGGACACCTGCAGATATATAATGCAATGCAAGTCTGGTTGAGAAAAACGAGAGAGAGTACATCAAACACTTGCAACCCTCAGATTTTATCAAGTTTCTCAGCCTTGATAACAGGGTTGGCCTTAGCTATAGCATCTTGCCCTGCCGTGCGGTAGTCAAAGGGGCATTCATGTTTGTCCGAATAGCGATGTGTGGCACAGAATAAGTTCCCACACCGGCAACTGAACCCGGTCAAACCCACCCTCTTCTTGCAGGAGGTGCACCTGCTTGGCCCTTGTTTGGGCTTCACATCCACACTCTCCTCCGACCCCGATGGGCTTGACTCTGGTCTAGTAATGGCTTTCAGTTCCACAGGTTTAACTTGTACATCCACAGTCCCTATTAGAACGGGTTCCTTATCACTGCCACTTGACGATCCATTCACGATGTTTTCAATAGATGTTGCAGCGAGTTTAGCTTGCTCCTGCTTCAAAATGGCATCTTTGTAGCACTTGGAGCACATGTTCATGGTAGCCACACTCCCGAAAAAGCCACAGTTATTGACACATAAGATTGGACCCTCCGGGGCTGCTTGGCATCCAGTCTCGTCATGGTCCATTTCTTGGGCTCTGCATAAAAGAAAATCATCGTAACAGCGAGAAAGAACAAGTAGATAACCAAACAAGCTCTATTCAGAATATCCACGAATCAGTTGTTTACTTGGTACAAACAAACACAACTCGCATCATCAGACCTTCCCCACTATATACATGTCGAGTTTGCAACGGGATACATGAAGACAAAAGTAGATAGGCTTAGGCAAGAGGTTACAAACTTGAGAGTGTAATTTAGCAAATATGAGAGAGCCATATTATTGATGTGCAGGCTGCCTTTACTGTTGACAAAATGCAACTTAAAACACCTCTTAGTACAATTCCATCAGCACCACGAAAGTTGAAATACAGGCGTGTGCGTGTAAGAACAGCACTACACGTTCCAACCATGCATGCACAATAGTGTATACTGATCAGAAAGACTTGCCAACAAAAGCCACCTGGGCCTTGAGCTCATTATTTCAAAACAATGAAAAATATACACACACACATGAAAGATTATCTCTTCACCCTCCAAACAATCACTTACGCAACTAATTCATACAACAAAAACGACATCTTTGGTCGATATTAGAGCAATTTAGCTTACGACAGACAACTTTTTACCAGTAAACCAAAGATTGAACACAAAGTTTTCACCTTTCGTCAACAATTCATCAAGTCACATCACAAACAACAAAACCCAAATCGTGTTTAAGCTAAACTACACGAAAATCAATGAAAAAATTAAAAATTAAAAACTAGATAAACAAATAATGAAAATTCGGAAATGAAAAACGTAAGCACCAAAATTAAATCCATGTTAACACAAATTGAACAAAACCAGACACGAATTTAAACCTCTTTTTATCATAATCAACCAATAAAATTAAAAACTAAAACAAAGTTAGGTATGAAAACGAAGAATTAAATTAAATAAACAAAATAAAAACCTGGAGAAAAGCGAGGAGATGGATCTGGGTAGAGAGAAAGGAGAAAAATGAAAGACGAAAGAAGGATTGACTGGATTGGATTGGATTGAATTCGCAAAAATAATTGATTAAGTTTTGTGTTAATTTGTTTTCCCCAATTTCTCTTACCCTCTTTCCGGGTATTATTAATCACACCAAATATTAGAGACGTTCTCTCTCCGCCAACGAAATCCTCCCCTCTTTTTACTCTTTTCTAAACCTTCTATTTCCTATTTTGCCCCTCTTTCTCTTCACCGGATTCTCTGTTGTACTCGGTATATATTCATTCGCGTATGTTTTACTAGGTTGTTTAAATTTTAAAATTAGAGTATTTGTTTATGATGCGTGACTTTTTAAGGAATAATATGCGTGTATAAATATTGATATGAGTTATATTTCTTTTTTAATCATCCCGTGTTGTGTATATAATATAATATTACTATGTGATGAGTAAGTTTCCATAATTTAGGAAGTTTATCTTACCATCATTTCCAAGTACTTATACTTTTTATGGAAAGATATTGCATGGTGTATGATAACCACGTTTTCTTACTCCTACTTGTTATAGTTTTGCTATTTAACGCAGGTGACTTTCTTTAGTAATTCAAATTGACCTATCAATATCTGGTGATCATATGTCTTTCTTTTATTTCCTTATTTATTTTTTTCCGAAAATCATTTAATTTTAGGGAAAAAACAGAGGAATAATAATAAAAAAATGATAGGGAAAGACCAATCATCAAAGTAAACGAATGATTGAGACATAGGAAATACTCGTTACACTATAGCCGTACTGGAATTATAGGAAGATATGCATATTCTCGCTTTTCTTGGAGTGAAAGGTGATATAATTTGCACCCGAAATTCAGGAATCAATTGTGACTTTTGCAAACCATTTCTTTAGTATGAGGTTGGCGTTTTATTTGGTTGTTGGTGTACCAATATGTATGCATGATTGCAGGAATGTTAAGTAGTCGTATAATAAATTGGTTACGGATATAATGCATGTATAATTATATTTATACAGGTTGCTTGGGATTTAATCTATGTCAATATTTATATAGGTTGCTTGGGATTTAATCTATATCAATATCACCTCCTTTAAGCTAACAATTTGATTGAATAATGATGATTGATTAGGTGATTAGAAATAGAGATGAATTCCCGCTATTATTTGCGTTTGAAATATGATGGAAACCTAATTACCTGCACTATGCTTTAAAACAATAGGCAACAATGTTTTAAAACTAAAGTCACAGTATTTTAAAACAGTAAGTCAATCGACAAAATTTATGGAGTATGATGGCAAATTTTATAATGAATTGTTCAAAAATACTGTAGTTTCTTTAATTTGTGTGCAATATTGGGGTAATAAGGTTGTTGTAATAAGCTCTCTAACAAGCCGAGCGTGTGGCGGATTTTGGTGAAATTGGGAAAGGCATGATCTGATCCTGGTAGCCTTTTGACAGTTTGAGTTCATCAAAAATAATTCAACGCAGAAAAGAACATTTGGTTTCATTTGTACAATGATTGACTATTGAGTAGTGAATGTTTAAAAAATTTGAGGTTACGGGTTTAACATATATAAGAAACCCCTCCTTAATGCTACCTTAATGTATCTTGTTTCGCGATATTCATCAAGCCTTTGGTGAGCCAAATGGCGGTCTCTCTAGACGACACAGTCTCTTCACCAAATGGCCTTAGTATCCCCGCAAGCTCATCAAACTTTTCCTGCTTAAGTAAACGAGCACATAGCTCCAGTAGCGATTCTAGGGCTTCTGCTCTTTCATCAGGTTGTATACTTGTCTCAACCTTAACAATCCCCTTGATAGTAGTTTCTTTATCCTTGCAACTTTTGTCAACACCTTGAAGAAGCTTTTCCAACATTTTTGTGACATAATCAAAAGCAAGTTTTTCTGGTTCATTATCTTGATCAAATTTGTAATTAGATTTCAACATTTTGAGCAAGTCTTGGGCTACATCCCCGTCTTTCATTTGTTGGATGTACGTGGAAATGACTCTTAAGCCCTCTTCAGCCTTGGTAATTCGGTCAGAACAGCTAGTTGGATCGACCCTTTTGGTCTCGACCTTTGTTTCTTGAGAATCAGAGGATGATGCCTTTGTGGTGTTGTGAGCAATTCTGTTATCAGATAAGGGTCTTGTTTTTGCAACTTTTTTACCATTAGGTAGGTTCTTAGGCTTTCTTGTGATGCAGGGAATATTGGGCTTAGTGTTGCTATTGGCTTCTGATTTTACTGGCCGGAATACAGGTGATGATGTGTGGCATTGAGCAAGGTACGGCTGCAAGTGTGGATCTCTCAGCAGCTCTGCAGCCTTCCAGCACCAGCAAAAACATGCAAATTAATATTACTAGCACCAGCTTAAAATACAAAACTTACTTTATCATCCAAATTGAGAAATTCTTCATCAAGTTTCTATCATCAGCTTAAAACATTTACTTACTGTTGGTCGATGTTCAGGGTTCTTTCTTAGCATCGTTTTGATCAAGCGTTTCCTGCACATTGACAGTCAGTAATCCAACTTGTAAAGATAAACAAGGCAGTAAATACAGAAATTGATGGAAAAAATGAGAATCTGGAAATTTGATCGAGTGATATATCTTGACTTACAGTGGTGGTGAATAGATAGTTGGAAGAGGGGAAATTGTGGAGCGGTATATTTTGTTGACTAGGCCTGCCATATCCTGTTTTAACGACTGACTGGAGTGAGTAGATGATGTTGGCTAAGTGAAAATATGAATAATTGTCATCCTACTTACCGGTGCTCGGAACGCAGGTTGATGCGCTGCTATTTCAAACATACAGCAACCTATAGAGCAGACAGCCAAAGTCATCAGAAATGTGTACATTATTAAATCTATAGTAGAGTAATATGCTATGTAATATTCTCAATAGATAAATCCATTTTCAGCTAGCTTTTCGTGTTTCATACCTAAGGACCATATATCAGATTTGTAGCCATATGGTAACTCAGAAAGGATTTCTGGGCACATGTAGTTTGGACTACCAACAATCTGTATAATATTTAAGTAGCAGTCAATTTTATGAGTTAATCAAGAGAAAATATAAGCTGATTGAGGTCTTCCAAAATAATTGTATTACCGAATTTGTAAGATCGTCTTGGCCAAGAAGTTTTGCAAGGCCAAAATCACCTGTACAATATCAGCAGGTCTGGTCAGAAAATGACTACAAAGGAGTACAAGTTTCTGAAGTAACACTACTTGTACTATTACTTTAACTTTAAGCAGAATCTTCAAATATGCAAATTTATAATGTCTAAGTCTCACCTAGCCTGATATCATTGTCCTTGGAGAGAAATATGTTGGAGCACTGAAAATGAAGTGTAACAGAAGCATCTTATTAGTATATGACAAAATGGGTGGTTGATTCACGTTCATGCTGAAAATTTCCTTATTTCCGTCTGTTGTAATTTTGTAAATAGTAATAATTAAATAAGTTGAGAAGATGGAAAACCTTGATATCTCTGTGCAAAACGCGGTTTGAGTGAAGATAATCCAAGGCTAACAGCAGCTGAGTTACCCACTTGCAAACTTTCTGTCAAATAAATGTCACAGAAATCTTGGTAAGGTTTTAACATTAAACACCGACGACAAAGCATAGTTTCCACAAAACATTGAGGTTGGCAAACATTAGTTAACAGAAAAAACTCGAAAAGGGAGGTAGAAAATTAGAGAGATACTTCAACAGTTTTTAGCATTACTGATATAAAAATTTACCTCCTCTGGAAAATATGTTCCTCTGGCCTTCTTAATCATCTGTTCCCTGAAATATCAGAGATTAATTTATTTTCACCATGCGCTTTAGTTTGTAACTGAGAAATAGTACACTATATATATGAGTATATGTTACAGTGTATGATGAAATCCTAGCTTACATGTCGCCTCCTTCGCAGTAGCTTGTCACTATGCATACGTAACAATCCTGTGGGCAGATCAAACGATAGTTCAGGCATTACTTTGTATAATAAAAGCCTAAAAACATCTCTGCAATGGACATCTTACACTGATACAGTAATACATGAGCATTTTGCATATTACAGAAATGGGCAAGACATCTTACCTTCTCCACCCATGCATCTTTATACTCCACCACATAAGGATTGCTTAGTTTTGCAATTATGCTCATCTGCATGAACAACTAACGATTAAACACAAACAACATTCGAGCATCAGCAGAAAGCTTACTAATTCCTTCCGTGAAAAACATGTAGGCACAACAAGTCGAGTTAGATTGCCCAATGATAAAATCAAATGCCGTAAGCTTTCACTTCAAATTAAAACTCGAACTTCACCTCATCCCACCGGAGGACCAATCAATACATGTTTTCATTAGAATGCGACATGACTTAAATTTTTGTCAAGATAAAAACACGGATTTGAAAGGGCTAACATTCATTGAATACTGGAACATGACAGGAGGAAGAAACGTAACTTACTAATGTGGCTGTGCTTTCTATTTTATGATGAAGTACCAACTGATCACTATTCAATTATCGACCTAAGTATATTATAATCATCCATAAGCGGTGTAACTTTAGGTACAGACATCCAGGGACGTTAATTTTGCCACCGTTGTAAACTTGTAACAAGAAATCAAGGTAAGAAATGCAGAATCTAACCTCCTGATGTGCAATTCGCTTCATTCTTTCAGTACGCTTAGCCAATCTGGTTTTTTTCAACACATACCTGCAAAATCAAACAGCATTCACAACTTTTTAAATATATGTCAGTCACATTGTTAAAAAAATAAGACGAAAGATGTCACCTTTTCTTTTTCTCCAATTTATGAATAACAAGATATGCAGTTCCAAAAGCTCCTTTACCAATCTGCTCAAGCATCTCATAGTCTTCCATTTTGGATACAACTCGATCAATATTAATCACATTGTTCTCCATCGGTCAGAACAGAATTCTTGTCTAGGATGACAGTAGTATCACAATGTAAGAATTCTTCTTACCATTTTCAGATTGTAATAATACGATGACAGTGAATAAATGATGGAAGTGTGAATGTTTGAAGAGGGAGGTTAATTCATGGAAGAAACATGATTACATGAGGAGGTTGCATTAAAACTCATGAATAACAACCCCACTACTCCAGAAGATAAAACAGTAGAGCCCATACGACACGACGACACAAGTACAAGAAAAGTAGAAAAAGTATAAATATGTTAATAACATTAATTAATAATACTTAATTAATCATATGATTAAATGTATAATAATGTTGTAATTAACTCATGTCTACAAAACAAGTAATGATTAGAGAAGTTGGAGGAGGAAGAGATTAAAAGAAAAGAAAAGAAAAGGAAGTAGCTAGAAATATTGAGCAAAAAAAGGAAAATGGCAAATGACAGTTGTGTGCCAAACTAAACAAATAAGAGAAGCAAAGGTTATAAACAGGTTGAATAGGTAAAGAGGAAGTTGTGGGGAAAATGATTAAAATCTCAGGTGGTTGGCAGGTCACAATCTCTCAACTGAACTTGCTGATTTGCCTATGTTATCTACTCTTCTAATTCCCTAACCTTCTTCCACTTTTGGTAGCTTGGAATTTGGATGACCAAACTAAATCAATTCTTATATCTACATTTTCGCTTTATTCTCTCTATATATCGGGTCGACTTCAACTACTAGCTATAAGCCGAATTTCTTGAAACGTTTTCTAAAAGATTAGGAATGGAACCCAAAACTTTAATCTTCACACGAACAAAATACGGTAGCATGTAGATATGTGCAATTTTGATGCTGATTAGGTCGGAAAAGGGCTTATATCGACTTTTGATTCGCATCCACATATATATTATTTAAGTTTTGGAATACAGGAGATCTTGAAAGAAAAGAAGCAAAAGAGCAATTAATGAGTACAAAAAAATTAGAGTTAAGGGTAATTCGCATCAATTTGTATGATGAATGATGAGTAACTAACCTGATGGATTCTCTAGTATTTGTTGCTATTCCGCTGTCACATCTATGGTATGAACGGAGTATGAATTACACATTCTTCATTACCTCTGATTTGTTATGTTATTATTATTAGTGTATGATTTGTTAAAGTAGTAATTAGTGTAGGAGATGAATAGCAAAGAGCAGTTAATTTATAAACAGTTGGGATATACTTGGACTCTACTCCTCTAGGATTACTTATTTTCGTTATATTAATTAATTAAGGTTATTATTATTATTATTGCTGATCACAATGACTTTGGGTCTTTGGGAGGTCTACTGAAAAGTGGCCGAGCCAGAATTCGCATGTACAGGGGTGAAAAATTCCCGCGAAAGCAAACTGGTAATATAATGCCAATCCAAATATTTAGAAATTAGCAATGTCCAACAGGGGGTCAGTAGTTGGGTGTCAGTAGTTGAGCACCCCCTACCGGCTTGCTCCGCTAGGACCAAATTAAACAGCAGAAGCTCACAGCCAACCTGTTTGCAAATTGAAATGATACATATTAAACCATTCGAAAGAACCATTAAGTCCTCCTCGAATCAATCACTTATGCAACTAATTTACCCCCAGAAAACGGTCAAAATACAGGAACTAAAAGGCAAACGAATGGAAAGCCATCAACATTCAGGTGTCCATCAAAATCCTTAACATATAGTAGCTTGGAAAAGTAGAAAGAAAATGCATATACAACACAAGTATTTACCAAAACGCAAAGAATGAAGCACAGAATTTGGAAATCACTGAAGCATACATAGTAATGTTGCTGCTATTGCTCCAACTATAATGTTATGTAATTGCCCAAAGTATAGAATAAGAGCGTCTTAGATGGACGCCTTTTGTAATGTAATGTTATTGCTCACAAACTACCTCAGACATTTACAGATTCAGAGTAGAACAAAAGACATGTTTGAAAGTTTAAGATATAATCCGAAGTAGCGCGCCCTGAAAGAATGCATACCCAAATTGAGACAAACCCCGCTCCCGATTGACTACCTATTTGGCAGGTCTGCACGAAAGGAAGGACAAATGCAGCAGAAAAAGCCCAAACCAGCGTGTAAATGTGGCTTGTATACTATTGATGGCAGCGACACAGTTTCCCCAACAAATAATGATTATTCCTCACAAAATAGTTGAAATGAAGAAGAAATAAGAGAACAAAACCTTGTCCTCCTTATAATGTGCCAAAGCGTACTGCAGAAACTGACTGCCACCATCAAAACCACATAAACAAATACTCCAGCGGCTGATAAAGAAATTGAAGCATCATTACTCCAACTTACACTTATCAACACCGGTATTAGATTCCAATTTGCACACAGGTAACTCTTTATTTCCCCTCACTTCCTCTCCAAATCTCCTCAACCTTTCCTTTTTCTCAATATACACACAATTAATTAACGCAATTGCTAAATCCCGCACATCATTTTACTCAATCCCGCACATATTGCCATAATCTTCCATAATTGCCCTTCATCTTAAAAAAGAATTAAAAAACTGTTCTACCTTCTCTCTAAACCTAATTAATCAGTTAATCGTTCCACATGGAATGTAATTCGCACATTATTAACACGTAATCTCGCCGTTTTACCAACAATTTTATTATACCCATCTTTTAATCGATTTAGTTGATGTTTTTTTTATAAAAAATGAGGATTTTTACAATTAGGGTTTTGATTGGGTTGGGTTGTTGAAGGGATGGTTGTGGGGTCATGAGTCTGGACTAGGGTGGTCGGAGGGAGAGCGTCGAGTGGTGGTTGTAGTGGTAGTGTTGCTGCAGGTTGTAGGTGCGGGAAGGGGGTCGTCGGCGCGGGGAGAGAAGCAGGGATGGATGGTCGGCGCTAGGCGGTGAGGAGCGGTGCTCAGCGGCGCTGGGAAAGGTTGTCAGGGGTTGGGGATTGTGGTTTTCTACGTTTATTGTTTTTTTTTTTCACTCTTATTTATCCTTCTTTCTTGTTTTCTCCTTTGGTAAGTTGAGAAATGAGAGGGGCACATTCGAAATAAAAGGCAAAAATGTATGGAATTGAGTAAATTATTGTGCGGGATTTAGCAAATTCTAAAAGACACCCCCAATTTTGGCGCCAAACATCAAAACCTAATACTCCAGTTTTATCAATCTTCCTTATTTTCCTTTTGACTCTATTTTCCTCTTTCCTTTTTTTTGGTTATCTTTTATTTATCTTCTCTCCTAAAAAGTCAATAATTTCTCCTACTTTATTCGTTTTTTATTTTTTATTCATTTTTTATTATTATCTCTCTCCACAACTACGCTACTTTATCCATTTTTTATCATTTTTCTTAATTTTAGTGCAAAAAGCAAAGGGGTCTGTCCCGGTCATTTGATGTCCTATTTTATTTTTGGGCGTCTCAGTCAATTTTGTCATTTATATTTTAGGATTGTATTTGATGAGCAATTTAATCATTCACACTCAACTTGTTCCACTTGTCATCTTATAATTGCCTCATCCTCTTTCTTTGATCTTTGTGCCACTAAGATCAAAGAACAACAACTGACCGGGACCGAGGAAGTACACAAAATTTCAAGTCTATATAATACGGAGTATTCATAATTTTAGAGTCGATTATGAGCCGAGCCTATACTAGAAAACAGCTCGGATAAGCAGCTTTATCGGGCATATATTGGCTTTCGGGTTAATCGAGCATTTAGGGCTTTAGGCCCAAAGTGCTACTGCTACATTAGCTTATTTTATTAACAAAACAGGTAGATTCAACAAAATCTTAAACAACCCTCTTATAAAACTTTCATATAATTTAAAATTGATCTAAAAGAATAATATCTCAAATAACTTTATTTATATTATTCAAATATAAAATATTAGATTATCAAAATAATTTTTTTCTACAAGTTCATTAACTAATTTACGTAGTTTAGTTAATTAGTAGTACATTTTTCACTCATTATAATACTTTTTAGTTTTTATACCTTACTTTTCATTTGCCTACTCCTAAATAAAAATTTGCAAACCTAATTCAATTTTGGCTACCGCGAAAAGGGTGGGAGATGGAGGAAGAGCTTGGGTATTAGTTTTGGAGAGAAAGATAGTTTCATAACTCATTTTCCATCCACCAAAGAAGTGTGAGAATTTGGTTATAATTTTGTCGCAGATCGATATTTATGGTGAACCAAATTTCAGCATATTATTAATTAGTCGAAAACTAGCTTACTCGTTAGTGATCGATCACAAATATTTTTTAACCACTAACACTCTCTAAGTCTTAACTTTTAGCTTGCAAGATCTATTGGTGACTAAATATCTGAAATATGTGACATGCAATTTAAAACAACACTGAATAATTCACACTAACATGAGCCTCAACCTAGGTTGCACCAAAACGGACACGGACATGGACACGGACACGGACACGTGACACGAAATCCCATGAAATTTAGGACACGGAACACGGCATTTAAATTTAATAAAATATATATTCTATAGTTATATATGTGTGATTTTATTTTTGAAGAAGTATTGAATATTAAATTTAAATAAGTGAAAGTAAAACTTATGTTAATTATAACTCATTCTCATTCTCATTTCCAAAACCAAAACCAACTTATAATCAATCTATTTCGATATCTCATTACTAGTCTAAATAACATCATTTATCTCCAATTCAACTTGATTCCGTTTGGAGGCCAGGTGTGTCCAAATACCATGGACACGGCTCAAAATACCATGGATACGTGTCGGACACGTGTTGAAATAAAAGATGTAAGTTAGACACGGCTTTACAAGTGTCCGACACGTTTTGACGTGTGTCCGACACGGGTGCCCGACACAGAAACGCTGATTAGGAGGAGTGTTTGTGCAACCTAGGCCTCAACAAGGTGCTGATACTTCTCTTAACTATTGCCCTTGATTCCCAAGTTTATGAGTCATTATTTGTAGTTATTTGGTTGTTGATTTTATTGTAATTTTTTAAGTTAATACTTTTTTGTACGTTAAATAACTTTGCATTTTTTTTCCCGTAGATTGTTATTGTGGGATTCTCTCCTTTTTCATGATCTTACTTAAAATAATCGCTCTTTATTAGTATAGAAATAGACTACAACCTTAAAATATCATAATACAAACTTATATCAGGATTCAAAACTATCATAAATCATTCTCATATATATGACAATGTACGTTCTTAAAGAAGAAAATTAATGAAATCGTTTTGGCAATTTGTTGAATATCACAAGCAAATTTTTTTTTTTTAAAATAATTATTGGAATAAGTAATTGAAAGGAGTTTGTTGAAAGTTGGGAGTTTGGGAGACAAATGAATGGTTGCCATTTAGGTGCTGCATAAGTTTGATGACAAGAAAAAACAAAAACAGAAAGAGAGATGACAAAATCCTTTAATTGAAAAAACAAGACCTAAATGGATCTAACAGTAGACAGCCCTGGTGAGAATAAATGAGAATAATAATGCATAAATTTGACAAGACATATCAAAGAGGATAAACCAGAGTTAACAAGTCACACTGATGAATACATTACAACTTTATAAAGCTGCCACCAAAATCTTTTCCATCTTCTCCTGCCTCTATTATATATCATCTCTCTACGGAGTATTTATTTACCTTTTTATCTAATTTTAATTTAAAGATTAATTTTTTTAAAAAGAGACCTTGGTTAAAAAACAATGGTATTCCGTATATTTATAATCACAGGAGGTAGAATTAGAAAGATTACTACTCGTAAAGTAATTCACACAAAATAAAATCCCACTGATGAGTAGGTACTATTTTAGACCTCTTTTTCTTACTTTATTTCTTGTCTCTTCATTCATCATCTTGCATGTTCTCTCTCTAATCATTTGATAGGAGCCTAAACATAGTTTAGGTAGTTGCTGATAGCAGATAATTGAATGAGTTTATTTATATACTATTGCCTGCATCTATTTTTCTCAAACTTTAATTATTCTTTCCCAAATACGAATCATCTCTCAAACTGATCTTCTTCAACTAACAAGTGGAGTGCATTTTTTTTGCTAGCATGAGATATCACAATCAAAACTGGGTAAATTTACTACCCTATTTTATCTACCAACTTTAATTGCCTTTACTTGGTTAGCCTACATACTGCCTATATTGGTTTCACTCATACGAGTATATATGAGTCGATATATGAAAAATGACACATTAAAATTAAAGAGGTTTTATTTAAGCTATTTATAATGGAGAAAAAAGGCCCAACGTAACAAACGAGTAAAGATTGGACCGAATTATTATATTGCTATTATGATTTTTCTGGAGATTGGTTGGTGTGTGAAGTGTGATTACTGATTAGTAGCATTATAATATGGAGTATTATTATGGATTAGTAGCATATGTTTGTTAATGATGGCAAGCAATATAGTTAAAGTAAACAAAAGCTAGATAAGGAGTGTAATAATAATAAGAATAAGAACAGCTCAATAATCTCATATTTACGAGCATACAGTTCCTTGGCTGAATATATTCATGTCTTTTACTTCATTATTATCGCATGCATGCATTGCATATATAAAATTAAAGGCAGTGGCGGATTTAAAGGTGTGGGCTAACAAGGGTGCTCGTTCCCTCTGCTTGATAAAAAATTCGAAAGTTCTAATTAAAATTTTGAATTGCCGTAAAGCATATTCTGGGCCCGTCACTGATATTATTTAGCCGTCATAATTATTTTATATACATGCATGTGAGTTGTGACTTCCATAGTTCCGTGCATGATGCATCGAATTTTTTGGTTAATTAGTGTTAATTAGCAAAATAATTAGGGAATTAACGTTCGTTTGAAACTATTTGGGTTTATGGTGTCCACATCATCACTTGTATTTTTTTTTCGTGTTTTTAGGTAAAGCCGCTAAGAAACTTAGCGGCTTCTCCTCTTCCCTATTTTATAAGCCATGAGAAGCCATGAAAGGGCAAAGCCGCTGAGAACCTCAAAGGTTTTTTTGCACTTTTAGAAAATAGGGAAGAAGACAAGTCATGAGAAGCCATGAAAGGGCAAAGCCGCTGAAAATCTCGGCGATTTTGGTATTTGTTTTTTGCATTTTTAGAAAATAGGGAGCCGCTAAGTTCCTTAGCTAAAAACACGAAAAAAAATACAAGTGATGACGTGGACACGATAAACCGAAATAGTTTCAAACGAACGCTAATTCCCCAATTATTTTGCTAATTATCCCCAGTTAACCAAAAAAATTCAGATGCATCATCACTCATTATGCATACTAATAATCCTAATCACTTAATAAAAAACAAAAAGGGGGAAATAGATATGATATGGGATCCAATGACATAGTAGTATACAAAACAACCTTGAAGCTAATAACTTGACTCCTTTACAGAGACAAGGAGATGAAACCTAATAGACATGTAGTAGTGAGAAACAACATAGAGCAGAAAATAAAATCAAAGACACCGGCCTAATACAACTAAGCTTACCCTAACAAATTACCTAGCTCAAAATATCAAAGGTCCGGTCATACTTAGTTTCTTCACTTTGAGGAAACCATAGACCTACCAATGATCGTAAGTACTAGAGGGGTTTTGAGACGGGAGTCGGACCTAATGGACGTACAAGGTAATTATAGATTTGAAATGGAAATACTGGTAATTTTCATATATTTTATTGAATGGAGTCATTGTCTTGGTCAATATCAGAAGCGGGGTCGTCCTCTTCATCAAAGCAATCAATACCATAAGCGGAATGAGAATGTCCAAAGGACTTAATATGATCCTTAAGAGACCTCTTATGCTTAAAATCGGAGCCACAAGTGCAATACCATAACTTGCCACAATTCTTCTCATGAGTCCTCCAATCACCTCTAACTGCAAATGCCTTGCCACATTTCCTACAAGCAAAAGGCTTTATTCCATGCTTTCTTTTGTAGTGTGTTTGGAGAGTTCGGAAGTCCTTCAAAGGCTTGGCTCGTGGGTGATCTATGTTGTTACGACATCCCGGTGCACAACAGTAGCAAGGTAACCTAAGCATGGCTGTTGGTTGTGTTCCTCTTAGTGATTCAGGTCCTTTACGATATTGTGATCCGTGCCCCCACATATGCATCTGTATATTAATTAGATAATCAATGTTAGATAGATGGTCATAAAACAAGGAAGTGAAACTAGAATGAGATCGAGTGTAACCAAAGGTCGTGTATATATATATGTCTGTAGCTACATCCTATACTATACATACACACATGAACTTTTCATGTTACTCTGCACGCAAAGTCGGTATTGGATCCCACTATTATCGAACAAGACATACATACATACTATACATACATGAATTTAAATAGCATAGACATGGCCGGAAATGTTGCAGCATGGACCATATATTTGGAGTTTGAATTTAGTTGAATAACTTATCAAGTGTTGTTTTCTACGTACTACTTTTATATATGAGTTTAAACTAAAGTACTATGATCGAGTTAATGTTGGACCAAACTCAAGTACATTATTACACTTATTATTGTTAGCAACTACTCCATGCATGCTTTAATTTTTACAAGTATATTGCTAGGGATGAACAGACTGAATGCATACTTTTGAAGCCGTAAATAATAATTCTAGTAAGTAAGAATGGTAATAAAATGATGTTTGTTAAGTAGAAAGTAGAATGTATGTGTAGTCAATTTAGAACATCATACTTATTGAGTTGTTTGAGGTAATAATAATGAGATAGTACATAAAGTGAATTTGTAATTTTACCAAACTCTTGTGAATTGTGATGATGATGATGATGTATGTCTGACTACTGACTATTTATCAAGAATGAAGCTAATTTAAGTAAGTAATTGGTGCAACGATTGACAGTGAACACAAACTTGAACAACACTAAGAATTGAAACAACAAACAAACATTAATTAATGAGTCACAAAAAAGATACTACTCCATAAATAAAAGAAAACAAAAAAAAAAGAGAAAAGGGGAATTCGATCAATTAGGCCACCTTGTCTGGTTCAATCAACTTAAAAGGGGAAGAAAGAGTGTACAGTTTGATGGACCACCCTTCTTCTGAGCAACAACATTCACTCACAGTAAACTCTTTTTTTTTTTTTTCTTCTTTTTCAAAAAACAATATTTTTAGACCACTCAAAGTCAAATAACATCCATCACTAACAATAACCTCGGTCCAGTGTATTAACCAGCATTAATTACCGTCTTAGGAGATGTATTCCAGTTATCGGATCGTTTCAAAATATCCATCTCATTATTAAAACCCTAACTTGTTGTGACTTTTAGCTAGGATTTCATGTTTATTTCAATTTCAACAAGCACAATTGTATTATGGAAAACCATAAGTCAAAATGCAATTGAGTCTAGTCAAGAAACAAAAAACAAACTTTCAAATTTTCAACATACCTTTGTTAACTACTACCATAACAACAATGTAAGACATTTTTGCAACAAAGTATGAGAGGAAATCATTATTAATTCAAGTAACAAAATAAATAATTAATTAATACATATTAGTTTTATATATAGACTTAAGGGTTAAGAGTAGTATAGTAGATTGGTATTAGGTGTATGTATGATTTATTTCCCCTTTTTATTTGGTTGATAAAACATCACCTATAAGGCTACAACTACCCATTGCTGATGGAGCACCATGCTAATGGTATAGATGTGGGTCAGATGTACGCAATCTTACTTGAAATTTGTAAAAAGAAAAGAAAAGAAAAGAAACCTGCATGTTGTTGTATCTATTGAAGGTTCTGAAGCAAAGAGGGCAAGAGAACTGAGTTGGTCCAATTAATATCTGAGCTGGTGTTGGGATCCAATACTGACCCTTGTTCACTGACCCTTGTTGAGCTATACTACTATTGCAATTATAACCACTACCACCACCAACTGATGTTGAATAACTTGATGCTATTGTCACTTCTTCTGATCTTTCTTCACTAATAATTCCACCACCCATTTCATTATTATTCTCATTCATGATCATCATCATATTATAATTGTATTTATTATTATTATTATTATTATTATTATGATTGTTGGATGTGGTGGAGGATGAAGAGATGGAGGAGATAAGATCAACTGGAGTATAACTTGGAAGCCCTAAATGAAGAGCAACTACTACATCACCATCACCATCATCATCATCATCATCATCATGATTATGATGATTGGATGACATGAGATGAGTTTTGTCAACTTCCATAGGTGCACTTGTAGAGGATAACCCATCTTCTTCTTCAAACATCTCATTAGTAACATCATCATTAAGATTAATATTATTGTGTCTAACTGGGCTTAAGCTAAGTAGTGGAAGAGCTTCTCTAAGAGGGGGAGAAGGAGGTGAATAATTTGAATAATTATAATTATAATTATTCTTCTTATGACTATTATTATTAGGGTTATTATTATTATTATTATTACTAAAAAAGAAATTAAAACTGTTACTATTATGAATATTATTAGGAGAGGAAATAGGATTAGTAGTAGTATTAGTAGGGAAGAAGTGATTGAGATTGGAGTAATTAGATGGATTGAAGAAACTAGTGGCATAGTGATTATGATGATTAAAGTAAGGATCAGACATGATGAAAGATACACAAATTAATTAAAGATATATGTAATTATGGTGTATGACTAGAGAGAAGAAAGGTGTAAGGTTATAAAAGGTAGTAATAAAAGGGGAAAGGAAAGGGAGAATAATCACCAAATTAATTTGATAGAGAGAGAATGAAAATGTAAGAGATGATGATGATGGAGAAGAAGAAGTTAGGTTAAACAAACTTTTGTGGGACTATTTATAAAAAGAAGGACAAAGGATGGGAACTAAAGGTGTGCTCTTGTTTATTACCATGGCAAAATTAATAATAATAAATAAAGGGTATTTCTTCTGTTAAGAGTAAAAAAAGGTGAGACAAGAAATCACTTGTGATTACTGATTTAACAATTTACCCCATTAAAAAAGCTTAAATTTATAAGAGAGAAAGAGTGATGGATGGAATAAAATACCAACAATGATAGAGTTACCGGTTGATATTTTGATTAGTCGTCTTGTATTAGACGGTTTTAAATTAATATGGGTTTGTCTACTATTAATATTATTAAGATATTAAGATATTTAGGTATACAGGTATTGGTGACCAGCCCAATTAATTTTATCAGAAACAAAATAAACAAACTACTAATTCATGAGAATGTCTCACATTGCACTTGTGTTAATAATTTTAATACCGATATAATTTATAACATCAAAATCGTGATCTTTATAAGTTAAACGCAACGATAATGATGTGATGAAAGACATGTTATCATGGTTCTAAAACTCAACTTCACCCGATATAAAAAAAAAAACATACACCATCAATATAAATCAAAGTGAGGAAGCAAATTAAGTAAGGCCATACACAAGGCCTTAAAATTAGGGCTAGAGGTCATGTCCTTGTTTGCTTTATATCATTTTCGCAAATAAATGTTACCTACTTAAATAATAATGAACAACAGACTAAAAGAGGTGAAAATTAAATTGTAATAGTAGGACAAGAACAACATACATATAAAGTGATCGTCGAGCTTTAATTCAATTTAATGATGTTTTGGTGGTTTGTTACTTCTTCAATTCAAATTATTTGTTTACCTTTTATATTTTTTATGAGAGTTATTTTAATTAAACGTAAGCAAATGATTGAGATAAAGAGAATAATTTGTATGTGTTATATTGGCCAGGGAATAATTAGTTCGATGTATTAGCTTGGTATTCGTATTAACTACCAATGGTGGATTGAGATTAAGCTGTTGTACAAATTGCAATAATGTAAGTTGATGAAGTATAAAGTGATTGCTAAACTTTGAGTCAATAGAGAGAATTTAGAAGCGTTTTTTATTCAAATTAGTGATCTTTTTGTTG
This sequence comes from Silene latifolia, assembly GCF_048544455.1. Taxonomy (NCBI): domain Eukaryota; kingdom Viridiplantae; phylum Streptophyta; class Magnoliopsida; order Caryophyllales; family Caryophyllaceae; genus Silene; species Silene latifolia. Next base: position 123,031 of record NC_133528.1, read on the forward strand.
TATAAATGATTGTTTTTGTTTAACTTTTATAAGGTTGTAATTTGTCAGTTTTTACATCATTTGTAGAGGTCGAACGACCTTATAATTAATCAATCGGTTTTTACTCTATATAGTTCGAAAAAGGTGTGAATAGACGAATTGCATCAATTGAAATAGATAGAATTAAAAAGATTATTTTAGTGAGATAGACGAAAAATAAAATAAAAAGAGCAGTCATTATTTACCAAGGATAGTTAATACTTGTATGATGCATGTTAATTTAAGAAGAAGAGCAATTAAATAAGGTGAAAAAATCATGGGGGAAGGAAAATGGGGTGTAATGTTAAAACCCAACATCTGCTTTGATGGGTGAGTCATTGGTCGGGGCTAAGCCTTGTACTAAGTTTGCTCAGAGTTTGTGTTAATTTAATACTCCCTTCGTCTCCGTTATTTGTTGTGCTTTGATTTTAGCATAAAGACCAAGAAAATGGGAGAGGTCCAATTACTCAATGACAGGTAGAATAAATTGAGGGTGAATGATTAAATTACTTATTAAATTCATTTTTAAAATAAAAATGACAACAAATGACTGAGACACGTTAAGATGTAAAATGACAATAAATGACGGAGATAGAGAGAGTAGTATTTTATATTTAGTGTCTTTTATGTCCCTACACATTGTTCACTTATTTGGTTTTCTCTGTTCATACATACATCAATCTCACCTTCCTGTTACATGCACAGTTACAAGCAATGGTGGAGCAAGACGGGATATTATCGAATTTATTACCCCCAGTGTCACTAATTTCGTATTTTTCATGATATGAATTTTGTAAGATTAAATGGATACCAAAATTATAATAATAATAAAAAAGAATACATACGGAAGATTAGACATTGTTTTTGTAGACGGCTATTACCGTATTCGTTAGCACCCTTGCTCCGGCATTACCCGTATTATCACCCTTGTAGCTACATTTAGAGTTGTTTATTTGACAGTGAATGAATGAAAGATGAGAGAGTATTTGGTGAAAGTAGAGTACAGTACTCCGTTGTAAAAAGAAAAAATGACAGGCTCTAAAACGTAATGTCAATCAAGGGTTAATAGTAATAATTGAAATGGGTTTGTTGGTAAGAGAGTAAGAGTATTTGGTGATAATTACTGTAGATATAAGAATGAAGCGTCAAATTTGATTGACAAGAGTGTTGCATTGTATTTACAGTACAAACTAACACAAGTGTAAATAAAGTACAGATAGATGTATCATGTATGTATGTAATAATTAAAATGTATAGCTATGAATGAAGCTAGGACAGGTTATGCTATGTAATTTCTGTATTTCTTCATTCAGAGTTAAAAGAGTACGTACCATCCATCATTTCTACTACTCATCACTTGTTATGAAATTTAGGGTTTATATGTCAACGCATTATTGCATGCATATTTGATAGTCCGTATTCCTTTCCATCCTGACTAACTAGTAACTACCTGACTATCTTCTTCTCATACCAATTACTCGATCGTCGCCTCTTTACTATTCCATTCCTTCCATCACTTCCCAACCCAAACTCATTTCCCCAATTTTTCAACTTTTTTTTTTCTTTTCTTTATAAACACTTTTTTCACTTTCTTTTCAGATGAACCAATTCTCAGTTTTCCTCTACATTTATTATACATTAGCCAACTTTTGGTTGGGTTTATAAAGTATCCTTCTTTTAGACTTGATTTTAGTTTACCTCACTTCAGTTAGTTCATCTCATTTAGAGGAACGCACCATAAGGCTGAGTTTATCCACGTCTAACTGTCTAAGGCAAGAGTCTTGGGTTCAAATTTTGGTGACATTTGGTTGAGAGTCTGAGAGTAAGGATAAAGTAAAAAGGATTGTAGCAAAGTCTTAAAGTGGTCTTGAAAATCCAAGATCCAACTTATTAAAATCTCATGAATATTGCTTTTGTTTGTGTAAAAAATAGGTTTAGTTATCAGTCTCATATATTGTTGTTCATAATTTTGATGGGTCTGAGGATAAAGTGGAAAAGATAAAGAGTATGAATTGTTAGGATAGAAAAATAATATTTTAATATTGTTAATTAAGGCCTTGTTCTTTTCAGCTTAATTTCAGTTCATTTCAATTTAGGTTAGCTCTATTTAGTTCAGTTCGATTCAGCTTTAGTCAGTTATGTTCAGTTCATCTCTTCACAAAATTAATTCTTACTTCAACTGCAATTCAGCTCAGTTGTATTCAGCGCAACTTCATTCATTTCAATTCAGCTCGTTTCATCCAAAAAGAATAGCTGAAAACTGAAAAGTTAACTGAAACCTGAAAAGGTAACTAATAAGGTAACTGATTTTATTGGTAAACTAGCTGAAAAGATAGCTGATATGATTTTTGGTAAAATGTCTTAAAAAGATATGATAATTATTTAATATTATAGATTAAATGGGTAAAAATGAGAGATAATTTATTTCAAGTACTTGAAATCTCAAATGCTATTCTAGGTAGCATTTTATTTCAGATAGCTTTTTTGGACAATAAGCTATTTGCCAAACACTCGCAAAAAAAATCAGTTAGCTAAATTTTTGGTCAAATAAACTATCTGAAATGTCATGCCAAATATAGTCTAAGACTAATGTATGTACGGAGAAGGATAAAACTCTCTACAAAAAAAAACAAATCCAGAAAAATATGGGTATTGAATGCCTTGAATCTATTTCTTAGCTTTCTTCCCCAGTTAGCTCTTCTTCTCTTTAGAAATTTCTTCATTTATTGTTTTGGTTTTTAACTTCCTTCAGACTAGTATTGGTGCCCGGCTTCGCCCGGGCTACCTCTACTTACCATTATTATTTTTTCATTAAATAAAATTATTTAAATTGCATAACCCATAAATTTATCATTAATATATTTTTTATAACAAATCCTAAAATTACGATGAAATAAATTTTGAGACAAATTCATTACTTCCGCTATTAATATTTTCCTCTTACTAATGAAACAATAGTAATAACATTTCACTACTTGCCCGTTATCATGGTTACTTTCACTACTCCCGCCGTAATTATTGTTACTGTCACTACTGCCGCATTTGATAATTTCACTATTCCCGCCCGCTTTAATATTGATTATTTCACTACTCCCGTTGTTGTTTCTACGGCTCTCACTAATCTCGTTGATAATATTATTACTTTACTATTCAAATGAGTGATTAATATCATATAGCTATATACAATGTTACTACAATTCTTTTCTTTACTGACGAAATTACTTTTACTCTTTAGGCATGCAATTATAAGAGGATTCTATATTTATATAAATATATTACATATATGCATTAAATCAAATCGAAAGAATTATGCAATATTATATATTATGGAATCTAACTTGAATTATATATAACCTACTTATTATATTTTTTTATTTTAAATAATTAACATCTCTATACATCTAATTAACTATAATAAAGTTTAATAAAATTGCATAGATTTTAAATTTAGTATATAACTTTATGATGATAATAATTAATACCATAAGTGTGCATGTTTATGTTAATTAATTATTTTATTTTAAGGAAATTGACCATTTTCTAGTCTTCTATAAATATGTAGGAAAATTATCAACCATCTTCTTTATTTTAGTCTCCTTTAAATTGACCATATTAATTAATTATTTTATTTTAAGGAAATTGATCATCTTAATTAATTGTTTTATTTTAAGGATTGACCATGTTTAGGAAAATTATCAAGCTTCTATATAATTTAATTTTAACCCAAACTATATAGTATTTGCATTGAGATCCCTTAATTGGGTCCATCACACGGTGCTATGGATTTAAAACTATATAAAATAATTAATTTGTATAACTTTCTTTAATTACATTGAAGTCCCTTGGTTTCTGGAATTAATATATAGTATTGATTTGACTTTCTTTGCAGTCATGTATCTTGAGAATGAAGGTGAAATCAAGATGTAAATAGAATTTCTTGAGCTTATTATAGAAAAATATTAGTATTATTGGAAGATTGAGAAGATCTAAATTCTTAGATCTTCTTTCTTAAAGATTTGTCCAAAGATCTGAAATTTATTTCCGTTCTTTGAACTTTTAGATTTTCTTGTTCTATGAAGATTTCCATCTTACATTTTTTGTAGGATTGGAAACTTCGGATATTTAAACTTTTTTCTTCCAGTCTTGTTAATGTCGGATTTTTCTTTTGGGCTTTGTTAAAGACTTCCACTTTTATTTATCTCTCACATCATCCGCGAGGATGTTATATATAGATAGATTTCGATGTTTTTTTATGGGTTTTTCTAACATGTGCCCTAAGGGCACATGATAAGAAGTTAAGTAGGGAAAGATTTTCAACATTATATCACTAAATATGGTAAGTATGAGTTTCAACTCTAATTTGTCATGATATATTCTCAACAAACTTTCCCTACTTAACTTCTTAGTTTTTTTATTAACAAAAAAAAAGTATGCACAAAGAAGTGTATGTATTAATGTATAGCAAAAGACTGAGGGAGATAAAGATGGATTTTGATGAATTTCGGAGAAGACAAAGTAGATGGGAAGCATTAATAAAGGCAACATCTTTTTACTGCCCTACTAACAGATGGGTTCGGCACCCCATTTATATCAAGTTAAATCGTCATATCAAGTTTCAACCCATTATTAATGCATATCAGTATATATGTCTCACTCTATCTCCTTTGTTCTTCGGTGTATTTCCCTCAGGATTACTGTTAATATAAGCATAAATAAATAATAGTAGTAGAAACTAGTCCGTATTAGTGAAATTAAACATAATGATGCAAAACAACAAAAAAGGAGTACATAGGTATAATTAGAAAATTGGAAGTGAAGAAGAAGATAGAAGAAGTAGGGTAGAGAAAGAAGGATAAACGTGAATGTGATGGGTGCGTGGGTCTATGAATGAATGATGAATGAAAGACGTACAGAAGAAAAGAGTAGTAGAGTAGAGAGTCTAGAGAGAGTACGTAGAGGGATGGGGACAATATGGATGTATCATGTAGTATGAATTTAATCAAGGATATGATATATGACGCAATTTAGAACCAGAAGAACATTTGTAGGATCCATCATTTATTGAACTCATCCCTGTCCTTCACTATTTATATATTTATACATCCTTGTCCTATCTAACTGAATTATACTCCCTCACTAGTCACTAGTCCACTTCTTCTTCATTTACTACTATTCCCATTTCTTTCTAATTTTATCTTATACCACTGACTGCTCTCATTTATTACTTTCTATTCCACCATGTTACCTTACTTGTTCAATTATATGCTATGTACTCAACTAGTGAATAATCCTATGTACTATAGTTTAATTTATAGTCCAAACAATGCTTTCTACATACTAGTGTGTGATGGAGTTGATACTCCAACTAGACCTTGCTTTAACTAGTATAGATATCATTGGCCAATAGCCCAACCGAATAGTTAGAAATATGTACCTAGAGAGTTATTCGGTTAGGAATTAGATCGACTAGATCGCGGATAATGTTAGTTGAGTCTTAGTTTCAATTAATTACTTGAATCAGCAGGTTTCACGTTCAACTTGATCATCTTATACATCTCGAGTCTAATTAATTAGATTGAATATCAACTAAGATTTCTAGACCCATCTTTTAGGTTTTGATTCGATTTATATTCTTAGGTGGTTATTTTTCAATATTTTTCATTTTGACTGTAGATAATCATTAGGAAGTGGTTATAATTCCTTGTATCCATAAATAATTTTCATAATAATGAGAAATAAATTTAAAATTATGGGATAACTCATTCGGTGGCACTAATATTCAGTGTGTATTACCCTTTTCACGTATACACTGTGATTCCTACCCTGGCCTCCCACATATGCATGTATGTGAAAGGGTAGAATTGAAACTCAGTACTACTTGGTGACACCGCATGAGTGTTCTTATCACAAGTCAACCACGTGTATATAATCATGACTTGGTGAAATAGAGAAGAAAGAGTTAGAAAACGAAGAAGAACGCAAATGCCATGATGCATGCATGGTTTTTAGAGTAGTTGCTGGATGTGAGTAGATGAAATAAACTTGAATATGTATGGTGGTTCTTGAATTGAAGAGGAAATAGTAGTAGTAGTCATTTCCAACATGAAAAAAATCCCATGTTTCAAGGGAACTTAAAGTAGTGTATGTATGTATAGGTAGGGTGACAAAAGGCAAAGTCAAATAGAAAGGCTATTCATGTCCCCTTTCTTGTCCCATCACACACACCATTTCTTTCTCTCTTTTGTATTTCTAGAGTCAGTGTAATAAACACTTGCATATCAAGCCAATTGAATCCAAACAAAACCCCTTTGCCATTTTCCGACACCTCTAATTACTTTCACAAACAGACATGGACACACTATATTATCTCCCTTTAATTCTTGGGATCCAAGGACATACATTACTAATTACTATGCCCTACCTACATATACTATGCCCAATCAATTAATCTTAGGCTCATAAATTCTTGTTTAAAACAGAAATACTCGTTTTAAACTATAAAATGAGTCAAATAGAGAGATGAGATAAATAACAAACGTTGGTCCCATCTACCTCTATATAGGCTTAATTATAGGGTAGTATTTGACATGTTTTATACTTACAACGTATATGATCGTCTTAAGTAATATCAACAGATTTAGGCTAATAGTGATTTATTACAGACCTTGCTATGTTAACAACTATATGAAGGCAAATTGAGAAAGGTCCCAGGCATTAAGTAGGTAGGTAGGTAGCTAATAAAACGATGAGCAGAAGAATGAAACTATAAGAAAGCATGAAAGTATGTAGGCATCGAGAAGTATGTAGGAAGACATAAAAGGGGTTACCTTACCTTAGGGGGCAAAGTTTTTGGGAACAAAACCCTGCTTGTTTTAGATAAGACATGATGAATAATATAATAACTAGCTAGCTAGGGCAAGAGATCGATCGATTAGTAATTAGTTTAGGTTCAAAAAGATTAGAAAAAAAATATGATTTGGGGATTTGCAAAATTCCCAAATATATAGTGTTGAAGTTTTCGATAAGCATAGGAAGAGGATTAAGAGTAGGCGGGGGACATTAAATACCTCTATCTTTGTTTGATTGTTGTAATCAAGATTACATACACTTCTTACCATGCATTTTGCACCAACACTATTGTTTCTTCCCTTTGTTTATTTGTACTTGATCATCTTCTTGGATTTCGGACCTATCAAACCCTAATGTTCAAAATCTTGGATAATAATAATAACATATAGGTAGGTGAGCAAGAAAACCTAATGAAAATTAATTGATTAATTTGTTATTACAACGTCATCAAGGTCTTAGTCCTAAATTCTGATTTGTGAATAATCACTATAAACTGAACAAGGTATTCAATAAGTTCTTAATAATATACGGATTGAGATTTAAGTATGTAAAAAGTTTTGACTTAGCTTTGTAACATGATAGAGTGACTTTACCAAAAATATTATTAATAAACTAGTACGTGGTTCTTATTATAGTGACAGTAACTAGGATAGAAGAAATTCATCATATAGGCAAACAATTAAACGTTTAAAACTCACAAGACAGTCATAATTTATTAGATCGAGTAATGTGATATTCTTTCATGCTATTATAAGTACTTTAATAGTTCATAGTTCCTTTATTTATAATTCATGAAGAAAATAACTTAATAAGTAATAAAATAGGTAGGAGTGGAGGATAAGAGATTGTTGAGTTCTCATTTGACAGGTTGATGAGAGTTTGGGGCACAGCACACTGCAATGAAGGCCGCAAAGCTAGACCAACTTAAAATAAAAGCTAGACCAACTTAATCACCTAATTAATTCAGGTGCCATCTACATACTAGCCTTGTACTAAACACTAACACAATGTTTTTTCATATTCTATACTTTTGATTTTAATGTCTTCTTTAATTTTCTATTATTCTCAACGTATGAGTATAACTTTATAATAATACTCTTTTAATTTCTAAAAAATGACCTAAATTTATGAATGTACAAGTGTCATAAACTCAATACAAGTTCTCGGTTGTAAACTCTTCAATATTAATATAGTGTTATAACTTTCGTATTTACTACGTACTATTCTCTTCATTCGTTTATTTTTATATGCTTTGTTCAATAGTATATGTGAGAAATGTTTTAATTAAATTTATTAAATAAAAATTAATAGAGGAAGTTTGTCACCATTGTTCGCTAAATCCAAGTCAAATTACAAATTCTTTTTTAAGACGGGTGTATCCGTTTTAAACAAATAACGGTTCAAATAGTGTAGATGACACAAAAGTTAATTGTCTAGGAAATAACAGATCAGAATGTTATTCTCAATCTATCTAAGTGGAAAAATTTTACCCGTTTAAATCTTAAGACGGATATTGCCGTCTTGAGAGTAATCAACGTAGGTCAAATAATGTTTGTGAAAACAAAGAGCTTGTAATAGAAAAAGGGTGGCATAGTTTTGTAGCATCAAGAATTAGTAGTTTACGTGAATTATTAATGTTGATTTCAAGGCTCAAAGATCAAGACAACACGAGTGAAGATTACTTCGAGTCTTGCCTGTCCCGTGTCTTGCCGTATGTCTCTTATTTTCTTATTAATTAATTAATTTTGTACGATATGGATGTCGACCAGGCCACACATTATTATTATTATTATGTTAATTAATTACATTTGCTCATAAGTAATACACGTTTTGATGCACTAATTTATGCGCTTATTTATATCTGCTTTCATAACTGTCTGCAAGGTTAATAATAATAAAACTGTAAAAACGAAAAACATAGTCGTAGTTGATTGTGCAGTCAACTATTTTTGACGAGGCCACTTGAATTGGGTTTTGTTGCCCACTAAAATTGGTATAATAAAGTCAAATATGCAGATTCATTGCAGAATGTGGCCGTGCAACTTCAAATGAGACCGGTCAACTATTCCTACTTGGAGTGGCAAATTTTACCATTACTAGTTAACATTGATTAGAGTTGTTCATAGGTCGTCCTGTTCATTGAACCTGGCTCATCCTATCCGCTAAATAAGCGGGTATGGACAAGGCTTTTAAAGAAAAATACAAAGGCCCGGTCCACTAACCCGTCCCAAACCCCCTAACCCGCTTGTCCGTGGTGTTGTAGTATCAGGAAGTTGTTATGAAGTTTGTTGTTAAGTTGTTAAAAATCAGTTAGAAGTTTATAGCTGTCGATGAACTGGCAACTAGCTGTCAGTTAGTTAGAGTCAGATTGTAATTAGTTGTCAAGTCATTATAAATACCGTCAAAGCTGTAACAAACAATTCATTCAATCAAATATATACATTTCAGTTTACATTTTATATCTCTCTACAATCTCTCTCTACTATTCTACCTAGGGTTCTTCATCATCTTCAAGGTTGGGCTCGGCTCCATTAAAGGTGCTTGTTGAATTGCAGTACTCCACTTGTGTGCTGCAACACGTGGCCAAAAATTTAACGTGAGCCTAGCAAATGTCCGGCCAAGCCCGCATTTGATCACCTCTAATTGTGATCCACTTACTTCAACTCACCGTATTCAAACTTGCGACAACGATAATAAGAGTGAAGCTGAACTGAACTATTCTATGATATTGTCCTATCTCGCTAGTTTATTTATAGATTATTTCAGAACCACGTTGAAAATTACTTATGAAAGCATGACTTTACAAAATGTAGGCAAGGCGAGTCCTTTTGATTATTCTATGATAGTCTAAAGTCGAACGTACATAGACAGACAGTATAGATCTGTAACATTGTCATGCTTTTGACGTCTACTTAACTCAGGGTGACATTTATATTTACTCTGTATTACTCAACATAATTAACTGACCAAGATATCAGTGACATATGTGGCAAAAATCGAAGGCTACACAAAAACTTGTATGGAACACATATTGATTAACCCGAATGCTACACAAAAACTCACATCATTTTTCCTAGTCCGTATTATACTACAACCGAAGGCTACACACATGAAATAATCGTACATTGGCGTACAATTGTAGACTATGACCATTCGAGAAAGGAGATCACCAAAAAAAAATGCAAGTTAATTTGATAGCCATCAGTAAAAAACACAAGCTGAAAGAATTATGAGAGGACGTGCGAAAACTCCTTTGCTAGTTCCGATGACCAACGCCAAAATGAAACCTCCTAGCTTGTTTATCATTGAAAGCATACTCGAGTCGTAGAGGACCTAAAGGGGACTCGACCCGGATCCCAAATCCATACCCGTATCCACTTCCAGGCTTTAGTCTTGCACCAGCAGGATCCCCTTCACATAATTTCAAACTCGACTCAGAATTCATCATCGCGATAAGGCTTACGGGTGAAGCTAGATACCATCTCTCAAGTACAGTACATACAAATGAAGAAATTAATAAATAATTCAAAGAAATATTCAACCATACCAGGAACAGATGTGCCTGAACCAAGGTCAGTTCCATAGTCTGCAAATAGAGCCCCATCTACCGGACCAAACTGGAAATTTGCACACATTAAATTTCAGTTAGAGAATGAGGTAAAAGATAGTTGCAAAGAGGAAAGAGAAATGTGCAGATATAGAACAGTACCAGTGGGAAAGAAATTTCTCCACAACCAACCACATATGAGCGGCCAGAACCAACTGCGCCTTCTTCATATCCTCTCACACTGTTTGTTCCACCTATTGCAAATGCTTCATGGGGGGAGAAATTTCCGACTACATGACCCCCAGACAAACTGAAGAATAAATAAGGCATTAAATTCATGAAAATTTTCAAAGAGTTCTCTAATTTACATATCCATCCCTCCTTGTATGAACCAAACAAAAAGCAAAAAATCAAATTACAGAAAAACATCAAGGACACATCGAACCTTAATAGAAAATTAGTAGGTCCAACTTCCATTCCTGTCCTCGCACGAGTATTCACTCGATTAAAAAACAACCACTCAGGCAAGATAGGAAGCCCTTGTTCCATGCTAAAAACCATCTAGATATACAGAAGATATATCAGAAACAAAAAAGAAAGGAATAACAAAAAAGGTCTTGGAATAAGATGGGTGAAAGGTAACTAACCATTGACGATCCTAAGTCACCAGTGTAGACACACTCGCCTTTGGCGAGCAACATATTATCATGAGTGTTCCCACTGGACAAGCCATAAATCCTCATTAAACAGAGCACGATTTATAAAACATAGGAAAGAGAAAAGCTGTGATGGGCAATTGAGCACAGAGTGCAGGGCACAGCAGTTTTGAGATACCTTGCAGTTAGAGGGCTGCTGTAGACATCCTTAATAACAGGATCTCCCTTGTCATCCCGAGCACCAGCACGCTGCAAGGTCATGAATAAGAGTAGGTTACATTACAGCTTAATCAGCAACAGTGGAATAATTTGCTAGCAAATTGAAGTGTCTTAAAGAGAGACAACCCTCTCCTTTCTACAGTTTGTTCCTTAAAAAATACAGAATACTATATACTACTACTGATTCTTTGGAGCACCATTTTATCAACATTCTCCTCACATTTTGAAAATGGTACAAATCCAAATAATGAGAGGGAGTAGTCCGGTACAGCGGTACTACCTATCTTCAATTGCAATCGCAAGCAAGAGAATATCCCAACCAACATAAAAAATTTAGGAAAAGAAAATTAAAATATATAAAGAATAAACTTTGATTATTGTGGACCAAAGATTACATTGAAAGACTGAGAGGACTTGGGAATGTGCATGTAGAATTTTCTCATTTTAAAGTTCTTACATTTCCGCTAAAAGACAATATCAGCAACATGATCAAGATTTAGCTAACTGATTAGCACACAAGATTGACAAATTTGGCCAAAGAGGGATACAATTTGATATCCCTCTTTGGCCAAATTTGTCAAACTTATAAGCTTATGGCCTTAATATCCTTTGTGTTGCTAACACAAGGGTAAGGTTGCGTACATCCAAACCCCCTTACCCCGCAATTTGCAGGAGCCATTGAGGCAACGGAGTAATGTTGTTGTTGTATGTTGTTGTTGTTGTTGTTGTTGTTGTATAAGCTTATGGCCTTAATATCCTTTAGGAGTAAGAAATATACCTGAAATATGAGACCAGCTGTTCCACTCCACTTAGGTCTCAGAGGCCTGCCGAATTCAAGGGAAGCTGTGACACGGCCAATGGTAAAGCTTTTATCATCAGGTTGGTTACCATGGACCAAAGTACCAGGAGTTCTTGAGTTCTGGAAATCCAATTAGTTATATTAACAACAATTTATGCACAACTCTTCTTACTGATGAAATTATAAATCTTCCAAGACACAGTTTATCACCTGAATCATAATGGATCTTTGTGTACGCTTGTCATCACCTTCAATCCAAGGAACTGTATAATTCACTCGGAATATAGAGTCGATTTGGCCCCGTTCTAGTGAGACATTAACTTTCTGATTCTTGCCCAACAGATTACGGTGAGAATATGCAAAGCTGCAACAAGGATAGAACAAGAAACAGAACTTATATGTCAACAATCATTAGACACATATATGACTGACCCATAGAAAGCAGAATCTTGCTTTTCATGTATTTCAAGGAAGCAATGCTTCCACAGAAAATCAATAAAAGCACAGTCAAAGTCAAGCTCAACTTCAGCATCACAACATGCATGATAGAGTAGTCTCCAAGAAGTAGTAAAAGCAGACACAATAAGCAGAGCTATTGAAGGGCAGGGGTAGACCATGACTGCCTTAAGATTTGAACAACTATGAACTAAATGTTACATATGCACAAGAAGAAATACCTAGTCGGTTAATCAATATGTGTGCCATACCAGCTTTGGGTTCTATCTACACTACATTTTGCTGCTTTCGTTCGCTATCATTGTTTCTTGCTTTCTTCTTCATTTCAATAAAGAATCATTATTTTTTTTACCATTATTGATTACCTGTCCCACCCCCTCTCACCTTTGAATGGTGCTTTACTCTTTGACAATGTCTAAATCTCCCTAAGCCAGTCTATTGTATGTAATTCACAGACCAATATTGTGCTCTATAAAAAAGTTGGGATCGTGAATTCCTACATTAACAGATTCGCTTCACCTTCACAAAGTAATCTTTAGCTTATAAACTATAAAAATACAAGACTCGTGTACTTTAATTCTAGAACTGAAAAATAAGGTAATTTTCATAAAAGATTCGTAGCATTGGAGATTCTCTGTTCACTATGGCAATTGACAAGCAAGCAAAACCCAAAAGTGGGATGTAAGTTTGATACCTTCCAATTAGACCTGACAAGGGCCCACTTGTTATTCTGCAATTGCAAGAAGGGTATCAGATGAATAAATACGAAGCCACAGCCAGAGGCCATGATCTTGATATTCCTCTCAGTACAATAACTCATACCCACTTGAAATACCACCTCCAGCTGAGAAACCTCCACTGACACGCTCAACCACATTCATCACAAGATCAACCTTGCCTGTGTCTGCAGTGTTGGAGACAATAGATACAAAAGTTAGTGTTAGTATGAAACACAATTCACAACCTTCCTATATATATAGTGTAACACAGATCCGGAAGTATGGTGAGTTAGTGACTCGCTCCTATGCAAATGACCAAAGAACACACTCATAAGAACTCCGTGCCACCGCCAGACATGACAGACCACATAAATCAGCGAAACAAGGCCTGTCTTTTAGGTGTCCATTAAATAGCCAATGGAGCATGAGGATTAAATTCAAATCCTAAGTTCAAGCCCCACGAAGGTAAATCCTCTTCAACTAATCTATATAAAGTGAAAGTCAGTGGGTCCACTAGCCAATCAGCTGTATACTATTGATAATATTGATGGAGAGCATAGCTGAAAAAATAAGTGTGTAACAATGACACTAGCTATATGTGTGCATTATCCTAGTAAATTAAACCCTTCTCCTTACTCCTTAGGCCATAACCAGAAAGAATACTACGGAGTACAACTCTAGAAGCATGGGTTAAAGCCATATATAGCTAAATTCAGTTAGCAAGGGCTTCATTTGATCAGAATCTGTAATCATTGCGAAGGCCAAACAGCAGATGACAAACAGTGAATTCCATACAAGAAGTTGACCAGGTAAACAGGATTCAATACAACATGACATGGTGTTGGCAGAAAGCAAGTGTAATAAGCTAGTAGTCCATAGAAGGAAAGAGGACAAATTCGTACCTCCGGCAGGTTGAGGAAATATGCTGACATCGTCCATGATTCCCATCGTTAAGACAGTTTCTACATCCCTTTTTCCTTGATTTAAACTGTAAACCTGACAAGGAAGCACAAACACACACACACAAACCCTCTTTTTAGACAAAGGATCAACCAATTCGTTGTGTTATTTTACAGCAGGATGCTTAAAAACAATAAGCATGAAGGAGATCCAACAAATTGCCATTCAAAAGGCAAAATTAACAGATAATAAAAATAAAAAAGGCGATCCAAACATTATGAAAAAACTAAATCTGCAATTGGAGGATTGTATATCCTGGACAGCATAACCTTGTTGTTTCTCAATCCCCAACTGAAGACAACCAGTACTACATAAAATTGTGAAAAATATGGAAAGCATGATCATGTTTTTGGCATTGTACAGATAGTGTGGTACATACAACAGAAATAAAATCACAAACGTTTGCGGGATTCTACTCTCCTGCAGGCATCATCCATTTTTTTGGATTTTTGCAAGAACAAACTGTGCTATCTAAAACAGCGAGAGAACTAGGAGTAATGAAAACTACCTGTCCTTTTTTAGTTGTAAGCTGCCGGAGTATAGTTTCAGGCTTTGTCTTACCGACGGTTGGTTCACGCCTAAAAATAACAATACAGAAGACTTGGTTATAAGAGAACATACATCTAGTCACCATTTGCATAATCATGTTCTATATTGTTACTCAAAAGACACTAAAAAACACTTATGCAACCTAACAAGTTTGATTAGACTAGAATGATCTTGGGTTAAAACATACGTTTTTCTATCAAGGAAGCGGATCGAAATATCATTGACCTCTGCTTCAGAAATTTGCAACCTCAAAATTCCCCCTGAAAGGATCTCAACGCCCGATACCTTTTAAGAAAAAATGAGTGTGGTTATTTACACGCAGAAACAGAGAGTAGATGGTTACCACTTTTGGAAAGGAAAATGGTTAGTCTTGAAGAAAAAGCAGTTAACAGAATAACAGTTATTCACCATGCCAAACAGGCCTCGCTCCATATACCAGCCATTGATGGATTCAATCACTTCATCCAAACGTCTAATGTTAACCACTTTTCCTGCAGAACTTGAGGACAAAATTTAATTCAACAGAGGGAAGGCTGAAACCATTAAAAAGCATAATTGGAAGAAGATAGAAAAACTACCATATCCGTCACGAAAAGAGTCCTCTACGAACTTGGATGGGAGAACATTAGCTCCTTCGCAAACCAAACCTCGAAACTCCTGGTTTGGCTCTACCTAGGAAAATAAATCAGGGATACATTATCCACCTGAAAGTAGGAGAAATCAACCAGATAAAAGATGCAACACATAACCCTCCCTCCCTCGCTCCCTCCCTTCATACATTTTACACCATCATTTCAATGATGATTTGGCTTGCACCAGCTTTCTGCTCTTTCAATTGACAACACCGGAGAATGACCTTGCCGAGCATTAACATGTGATGCATATCAAACATTTTAACTACCTGTTTTGGGTTTAGATTTTACCTAACTGGTAACTACCATACATACTAACCGATGGCGACAGCAAAACATTCAGCTAGTACATGCTCAACAATTGAGTTACATCTAAATATCGGCCATTCTTTTCAAATTTTGGAGCTACTAACATGTAAATATCCAGAATAATATAATATAAAAAAAAGTAGAGGATTAAGAAAGAATGAATAATACCTGAAAGACTAATCTAATACCATCCCTAGTATCAACAGCAACAGGCATACAAGAAGAGAAGTAACCAGAATCAATAATCCTATGAACATCCTCCTGTACCTCCCTAACCGTCAATGCCGAATTGGGACGAGACGCTTTCAACGCCATTAAAGCTTCATACTCCAAATCCTTCCTCTCCAACTCTTCTCCATCTTTGCTCCTTACTAACACCTCGCTAATCAACACTCTCTCCTCGTCCTCTCTCCGAGTCCGACTAGCGGGCTTCTGAGGGGTTGAGTCGGGGTCGCTGGGTTGACTCAGTGAGAGTGTGGATGAGCATAGTAGAGTTCTGGGTGATTTGAGCAAGTTTAGGAAGTGGGTGATTGAGAATTTGGAGGAAGATAGGGAATGGGAGCAGAAGGAGGATTTAGGGTTAGGGTTGTGGATTGGGAAATTGGGGATTTTGATGAAGGATGATTTGAATTGGATGTTGTCATTTCTGGGCATCGTCAGGATCAAGTAACAGTAGAGATGAAGTTCATAGAAATCGTCGAGTTTACGTGCTCAACGACTAAATTATCGATCTTGGTTATGTTTATGTTATGTGGAGTACTTCGTTGGGTTTGGTATCTCTATTTTGGGTCATCGGAAACAAATTGTCTCGGCGCACTTTTGTCCGTTTGGATCGTTTATACAAGAGGTAGTGATTGTGATTAGGAGGCATGATGACATGGAGGTGTTGTAGTCGTTAGATGGAGATGAGTTGACGCTCTTAGGACATTGACTTGTCGACACCTCGGTCTTATATTATTCCCCCAAGCCAATGCATAAATATTATCTTATAACCAGTTGTATAGTAGCATTGTACAACCGCCTCAAAATTGTTGAGTTCTTACACAAAGTTGTTGAGCTATTTTACAAGTTATTGAACTATTTTACAAAGTTATTGAGCTTAATAATTATTCTGTTAAGCTCAATAACTTTCAGTATCATCTTCGATAATTTTGTTAGTAGAGCTCGATAACTTTATAACAAAGCTCAACTACATTGAATAAGTTGTATATACAACCCGTTGTATAATACATTAACTGAAGCCAATGATATCTAAATGGGCGCTTCCTTAGGCGTCTAGGGAGGTGCTCGTCGGCTGAATCGTTTACTTATAATTATATTACATAATCGTATAAGGATGTATGGTGTTATTATGAAATCTTTAATTGAGATTTATTGATAAGTATAGGACAAATACTTTTATTTCACTCCACTCGGTGATGGTGGAAAAAGGTGGATATGTGCAGTAGTCATTTAAGCATATCACATATCTCTTCAATTAGTCAAATAACATATTCAATTAACACAGGGTATTACGAAGACGACATTTGGTATAACAATGCTTTTTTTTTTTTTTTTTACAGTGGTATAACAATGCTGGGAAAGGGGAAGGATTTGGAACACTCTCATTTTATTTGTTAATGTTTGTCTTAATTAAAGTTAAACAATGCTTTAATCAGGGCCGACACATTAGTGATAATATCTTGGTGGCACACGAGGCAATTCACAATATAAATTCGCATAAGAAGGGTAGATGGCATTGTCTAAATACTCTTAAAATAACAAATAATAAAGGAATTGGCAAGAATCTCGGCCTAATACCTACAGAGTATCAATTCTCAAAGTAAGAATTCTTTAGAGAGTTAGTAGAAAATGTAACAAGGCGCATATCCTCGTGGAATGGGATCTTCTTATCACTTGCTGGCAGGCTTACTCTTATTTCTTCCATCTTATCAAACCTTTCAAATTACTTTCTATCGGTGTTCAAAACACCGGTAAATGTGGCCAGCAAGATCAATTCTCTTCTGGCACATTTTTGGCGGACGGAATGTAAAGTGGGTAGGACTATTCATTGGCGTAATAAGAACTTTCTCAGTCTTCCGAAGTGTGGAGGAGGTCTCGGAATTCAGAATATTGAATGTCTTAATAAGGTTTTGTTGGGGAAAAATGCGTGGCGTTTAGTAACAAATGAAAAATCACTCTTCCATGGGCTTTTTAGACAGAGAATCTTTGGGTCGGAGTTATATAGTAACGTTCAAAATGTTTAGGAATGTAGTAATCGATCATGGGGAGTGAGAAGCCTTATACATGGTTTGACCCTTATAATGGAGAATATAGGATGGAAACCTGGATGTAATTCGAATTTAAACGTTTGGACCTCGAAATGGGTAGGTGGGGAGTATCCGGAATCGGAGGATTGCCTCCTAACTCTGGAGCTTATCTGTCTAAAGAATATGCGCATAAAGGATTTATGCTACAACCATGGAGGATTGAATGAAGGAATAGTAAGATTAATCTTTAAAGATGAGTGGATCAATAAAATTATGGCTATGCCGCTTAGTGGCTCGAGAATGGAGGATGAAATGTACTGGTTATACACAAGTAGTGGTGATTACACGGTTAAGAGTGGTTATGACATTGGGTTTGATAATTACATGGTAACCAAAGGCGCGGGGGGTGGGGGACTTATCAAGGCGGAACCCTATAAGCAAACAGTTTTGTAAGAAGCGCCTATGGAGACTACCTGGTCCGTGTACATGAAAAGTGTTATTATGGAAGATTATTGCAAAGTCTCTTCCGGTGGGGAGTGAGTATACTAAAAGGAATTTATCAGTGGATTCCACATGTAGGCTATGTTCCAAAAATGGGGGTGAGTTGGAATCACTGGAACACCTTTTCATAGATTGTTGTATTACCTATAGGATTTGGGCTGGAACGCAACTAGGGATAAACACAAGTCAGAACTCGACTGTGGACCTGGATGGATGGATTATTAATTGGATCTATTATTTGGGTAAGCATGAGGACGGGGAAACTAGGAATCTTCAATTCTTAGCAACAATCTGGAGTGTATGGATACTGAGAAATAATATTTTTTTTCGAGGTGAAATGTTTATCTCCAAGGTTTTCTTTAAGCTATGGTCACAGACAGTGGCAACAGCTTCTAGCGCTGAGTCGAGCGTCGGATTGAATGAGGGGATGAACCCGGTGAAGTACATGGAGGGCGATGGAGAAAAGCAAATGCTGAGAGAGGGTAGGCCGTTCTTTTTGGTTGGAGGGCCCGAATCATGTCAAATGGTGAGAGCTAAGGTGGATGCGAGCTGGTGTCCGTCCTATGACGCTGTTGTGGGTTGGTCTGCTTGAAATACCGCAGAG
Source organism: Silene latifolia (assembly GCF_048544455.1). NCBI lineage: Eukaryota > Viridiplantae > Streptophyta > Magnoliopsida > Caryophyllales > Caryophyllaceae > Silene > Silene latifolia. The sequence continues at coordinate 142,098 of NC_133528.1, forward strand.
GTCATTTTCTTTGTAGGTATGAGGAAAATCATGGCAGAGTCGCCGCTTCAAGCTGAATCCCTGGGTGTTAAAGTAGTGCTGGATTGGGCAAAATATGAGGGCTTGCTACATCTGGATATCTCATCAGACTGCCTTCAACTAATAGGTCAAATTGCAGGTGTTGAAAGAAGGCATCACGTTATTGCAGGAATTCTGGATGATCTCTCCCGGCTCACTCCATTCTTTCATTGCCTAAGTATTAGTTATTTGCCTAGAAGTCTCAATAAGAGGGCTCACAACCTTGCTAAAAGGGTTATGGATCACTAATTGTGTAAAGCTTTCTTGTCAGCTGCCAAAAAAAAAATAAAAAAAATTAAACAATTATTCCCTTACCCGTTACCTTTCCTCCCAAATCTCGTTACACCTATTTGTTAATGTTTGTTTGAGTTAAAGAATTATTCCCATACGCCTTACATTACCCCCGTATTTGGTACACCTATTACCCTATTCACTCAACTACTAGTAACCTTGTAATACTTCATGTTAACCGAAAACGTTATTCGGGTGGAGTACTGCCTTGAAGAGTCCTATTGATAGGCTTAAATGACTAGTACCTAAAGGAATTGAAAGTACTACTCATTTCAACAAAATACACTTTCTTTTACGGTTATCCATACAAAAGAACTCTATAGTTAAGTGATGTGCTTGGTTGGGATTAATCCTATGATGAGTGTTAAGTGTGTTTGGCTAAGAGTAATCTTGTGATGGGTGACCTCTTGGGAAGATTTCAGAGATACGCATGAGTGAGGACAAAGTGTGTTGGAAAAGACCCGTGTTGATTTGTGGACTAAGTTCATAGCATGACGAGCTATCATGAGGGACTCATCCCGACTCAGGATTTGGGACGGGGTATTACAAACCTAGCCACCAATATTCATCTCTACCACTCCCTAGGCCCCCACCAACCGCCTTTTCCACCACTGTCGTCGAAGGCCCATCCACCGGTGCGTATGAGTGACTTTGCCATCTCACCCGCCGGACTTGTCGCACAACAACCTTCCCCAAGTCGAAACCCTAACTCCATCTTATAGCGCACCAACACAAAATGGTGAAAAACCTTCACATCCTCGAAAACACTAGATGAAGGGTAATCTCTTTCATTTTCACTCATATCTACGGAGTACTTTTTAACTCCATTATTTTTCCTATTGATATATCAAACGACTCATAAGATTTGTTCATTTCTTTATGTAGATCGCTTTTCCTAGTTGATACATCACATCTTATATTACCAAATAGTTTGAACCCATAAAAATTATGTAAACCAGAAACCATTTTATAAGATTTTTTTGATTGATAATAAATTAACATAAATCGATAATTTTGGTAATGATTATTTGTAAAAAGTAAAAAAAAAAGAGGTAATAATAATTTAACAGCAACTCTCCTATAGGACCGTCCTATAGCATAGGACGGGCCAATAGAAAAATTAGCCCAAAATAAAGAAAGGTTAAAAACAAAATAATAACGCTCTTCTCCTACTGCCAAATCTATATCCTTCAATTCTTCACTACCTTTTCACCTTCTCATCACCTCCACCGCCTAAGTCACAACCACCGCCTCCGCTACTGCCTCGTCGATCTGCTTCGTCCCAGCCTTCACAACCGTCATTCCCATCATGTTCCTTCGGCTCTCCCTCTGCTCCCACCAATCAACTGAAACGAAAGATGAAGATCGCCAATAATCAGAGTCGATAACAATCACCATCTATTAGGTTTGGGATATGATCTTCAAAGTTTCAAAATTTTCTAATTCATATTCAACACTTGAAAAGTTTAATTTATGGTTATAACTTGAATACTCATGGTTTTATTTTGAAAACTTTGAGTTTTAATTCCAAAATTTTTATCTTCAATCATGATGTTTTTAAGTTAAAATCTTATGTTTTAGAGTTAAAGTGCTCAATTTTAATTTTACCTTTGATAAATTAAAATCACTTCAAAGTTTTCAAATTAGAACCATGATTTTTTAATTTAAAACCCACCAAATTCAAAGTCAGAATAACTACTCATTTGTCATTTAAAATTCAAAGTGTATAATACAATCTCCCTAGTTGTCTTATTAAAACCAAAAATTGGTATTGTTAATGGTGGTGTTACTGGTGTATAATAAGTGTAGAACTATGAAGAGGTGCTCTCGTTGGTTATCTAGTTGGGAAGTTGCAGACTACAGCAAGTAGTTTTCTTTTTTTTTTTTTTTTTTTGAGTGTGTAATTTATTTGGGCTTTTATTAGTAGGTTGGTCTTATAGTAAAAGGCCGTCTTACTCAACAATTTGTGATAATTTAATAATGAAATTCAAAAGGATAGCGGGGTCCCGCGAAGGGAATAAATGGCGCGTGAAAAAGAAGTTGACAAATGCAATTCCCCTCCTTGTTTGTAGTGACGACACTTTGATATCACACATTTTGCGGCGGTTCTCGTTTTCCCCCAAATTTAACCGCCGACTTCCGAAATTTAAATCCCTAATTTTACAATCGATTCACGTAACTGCTTCTCCAACCTAATCATTCATCAATTCTCAAGGTGAGTGACTTCTTCTTTATCTAATTGAATATTTCTGTTTAGTTTATTTACATACGTATTACTACTATATGATTAGCCTTATTAATGGACTTTCCAAGTTTTTGTACTGTCTCCGTTCAACCCAGGGACTACTTTGTAGCCCATTGCCGGAGATGCTAGCTTTCGGGTTTCCTCCGAATAAATTTGTATACTACAATTTCTGTGCTTTTGATTGAATTTTACGTAGTTGTGATTCAAGCTCCTATACCGAGATATTAGATAAATGCATCCCAAAGCATGCTTTTGAATGTTTTTAGTACTCCGTAATTGGTAGTCTTGTGTGAGACTGTTGTTGTTTAACTTCGTATATTATTAATGCATTTGACCTGGTAGCTTTTCCATTTTAATTTTTTTTAAAATAAAGAATCTTTGATGGCATAATTCAAGATAATTCCAACTTGGTCAATAGCTATGAAATCCATGAGTCTTCACCCTTATCAGGTTTATCATACAGGTTTTTCTATTTAATTTCGATTTCAAACAACGCTCAAGAATTTAAAATATCGGTGCCATTGTAATGGAAGTTCACGACAAGCTCGATCTGGATGAGCCGCTATTACAATCTCAGGACTCTGTGACCATTGACATTCCTCAAGATGCTGATAAAAGGATCAAAACATTGAAATTTGAGATTAAGGGTATGGAGTGCGCATCTTGCGCTACGTCAATTGAGTCTGTGCTAAATAAGCTTGATGGAATACAGTCTATTTCTATATCAGTGATGGATGGCAAAGCAGTCGTTAAATATGTCTCAGGAGTTATTGATGTAAGTTTTCGAGTGTAGCTGCTTCTTTGCTTCTTCCTGTTCAATTACGTGACAGGTTATACATTTTATTTTGTTGGACATGTGTTTGATTTATTTGTACTCTTTCGTCATTTTTTTCTAGGGAAAAACAATAAAAGGCACCATAGAGGATGCAGGTTTCAAAGTAGAAGGGTCTCCAGAACAAGATATAGCAGTGTGTAGATTAAAGATCAAAGGGATGGCATGCACCAGCTGTTCCGAGGCTGTAGAGCGAGCCCTTTCAGCAGCTAATGGGGTAAAAAGGGCTGTGGTGGGCCTAGCTCTCGAGGAAGCCAAGGTCAATTTTGATCCTAACATTACCGACCCTAAACAGATAATTGAAGCTGTAGAAGATTGTGGCTTCGATGCTGATCTTATAAGTGCTGGTGATGACGTGAACAAAGTGCACCTTAAGCTTGATGGAGTTCATTCTCTTGAAGAGGCAACGGCTGTTAGATCTGCCCTTGAATTAGCGGTTGGGGTCAATTATGTTGAGATGGATACTGAAGGTAGCAAAGTGATTGTGAGCTATGATCCGGAATTAACTGGTCCAAGATCACTGATACAATGCGTCAGAGAGGCTTCGGTTGGCCCAACATCTTTCGATGCTAGCTTGTATCTTCCTCCCCCACAAAGAGAGACTGATCGCCAAAAAGAGATCCTCATGTACAAAACACAATTCTTATGGAGTTGTGTTTTTACTATCCCCGTATTTGTCTTTTCCATGATACTTCCCATGCTTAAGCCATATGGCAACTGGTTAGAGTACAAAATTCACAATATGCTTACAATTGGAATGGTATTGAGGTGGATACTTTGTACACCAGTTCAGTTCTTCATTGGCAGGAGGTACTAACTTGGAACCCCAAATGAGCTATGTTGCATAATTTATGTTGCTTACTAATTATGTAATTGCATCTTGCTTTCATACGTCAATATCTGGTTTTCTCTTAATGTTATTTTCAGGTTTTACATTGGGGCATATCATGCATTGAGGCGAAAATCTTCTAATATGGATGTTTTGGTGGCCGTGGGGACCAATGCTGCTTATTTCTATTCTCTTTACATTCTGATTAAAGCTTTGGTTTCCAATAACTTTGAAGGTCAAGACTTCTTTGAGACTAGCGCGATGTTAATATCTTTTATACTCCTGGGTAAGTATTTGGAGATTGTGGCGAAAGGGAAGACGTCAGATGCTTTAGCAAAACTGACAGAGCTTGCTCCCGATACTGCATGCTTGGTAACAATCGATGACGATGGAAATGTAACTTCTGAAACAGAAATCAGCACTCAACTTATAGAGCGGAATGATTTGTTTAAGATTGTTCCTGGGGCAAAGGTTCCTGTTGACGGGATCGTTATTGATGGTCAAAGCTATGTAAATGAAAGCATGATTACTGGAGAAGCAGAGCCAGTTGCCAAAAGACTTGGTGATAAGGTATAATATGTATTTGTTTGTTTGTTTTCCCTTCATTTAGTGCCTTTAAGTTCATGTCTTTGAATTCTTCAATGATGGAATTCTTTTTTCTCCGTGATGTGATAATCAGGTTATTGGTGGTACTGTAAATGATAATGGCTGTATTATAGTTAAGGCTACACATGTTGGATCAGAAACAGCACTCTCTCAAATCGTTCAACTTGTGGAGGCTGCACAATTGGCAAGAGCCCCCGTTCAGAAATTGGCCGATCAGATCTCCAGGTTTTTTGTTCCAACTGTAAGTTCGTTTGTTCTATTAGTTTTACCTCTCTTGTCTCTGACCTTCATACTCTTGATGGACCTCTTGCGATGCGGCTATGTTAGTTAGGCTATAAGCAAATGGTGTTCAGGATGATTTAACAGGCTCAAGCTTAACTAACTGAGGATAAAAAGCATGGTTCAATTTTTCTGGGCATTTTTTTAATTGCTCATTTACATTACCTTCATGTCAAATGTTACGCACTTAAAGAGAAAAAGTTTGTTGCTTCAGAAAAAGCTATTCAATAACGTAGTTAATTGTGGGGATGGTGTCTCTGGTAAAGATTCAACCATTTGGTGTATCTTTTCAGATGGGTAGAGGCACAATACGGGCCTTAGTCTCTTTAGTTTGTTCCATTATAGTTGCTTGAAATGAGAAGGATCAGTTGTCTCGTGTGTTTCTTTGTCCCCTCACTGTCCTAATCTGAGTTTTTTTTCCTGTGATTTTGCTATTAAGTGAGTGAAGGTTTTTTTCCTCTTTTTTAGGGAAAAAAATTGAAACTAAAGCGTTTACTCCTTTTGTTGCACTTTAGGTTGTTGCAGTAGCTTTTGTAACATGGTTAGCATGGTTCGCAACTGGAGTGGCTGGTCTTTATCCAAAACACTGGATACCTGAATCAATGGATAAATTTGAGCTTGCTTTGCAGTTTGGAATATCTGTTGTTGTAGTTGCCTGTCCATGTGCCTTGGGATTGGCAACTCCTACGGCAGTCATGGTTGCCACTGGCAAGGGTGCTTCACTAGGTGTGCTCATCAAGGGGGGCATGGCGCTTCAAAAGGCACACAAGGTATGCGTTTTTTTTTGACAGCTTGGTTTTGATCACTTAAATATTGTATAAAACATGTGAAGGTTTTCCAACTAAATTCAGGCTAGGAGTTATACGGAAAAGTCATTCGTTATTTGGATCAGTAATCAGTAATATTACTCTTGTTGCTGGATAGCAGAAACTTACTGTTTCTTCTAGAGCTGGTTTTATTTGCTCATATATTCATACACAGATGTGTTTCAGGAACTAGTTCACGGAGAATCATTTTTGTGGTATTTCTAAGAGAAATAACTTTGTTTTACATATAAAGATGAAATTGATTTCTGAGAATGACACTGTCGACATTGCAAGTAGGAAGTTCTCAATGGTTATTGTGTGTGTATGAGGAGCTTTTTACATGTTTGATCCCATGCTCATGATACTTTCCTCTTTAACAGTCCCAACTCAATGCCTGTACCCCCCTCTAAAAAAAGCAACCTTCCACAGTGGGGCTGGATTTTCTGGCACCATTATAAAGCTTCGTATTAATGACGCAATTTTTATCTCATCCGAAAACTTCTTATGTTTTTATGTTTTCAGCTCAACTTTAAGGTTGCGTTCAAATCCTGTGCCTTGCCACTGGCTGCAATGGGGTATTACGTATCTTTGTCGTGAAAATATCATTAGGATATAGTCGGTGTCGTTGCTTACTGTCTGATTTGCAAAATATAAATTTTTGGCACAGGGGCTGTGTGTGGTTTCTATTACCTTAATGGCAGCTAGATATTACAGTAACATGTCATTTTAGAATTGCTTAATCACTTATTACTATTACGGTCTAGTGGTGTTTAATGATTTTAACTTTGTACTATCTGAGGTCACTTTTGATACGATTAGCTGATTATCTCCCTGTAGGTTAAAGCAGTGGTTTTTGACAAGACAGGAACGTTGACAATGGGAAAGCCAGTTGTTGTTACTGTTCGTCTCTTTTCTCAGATAACAATGGAGGAAGTCTGTGATCTAGCAATCGCTACAGAGGTAATAGCACTGTTAACAAAGTTTCATAGAAATGTTAATGTGAACCTCTGTGAATGGGTTTATTTAAGTGGTACTAAAATTGAATTAATGTTTTTCTCAATATCTTTAGGCAAACAGTGAGCACCCTATAGCAAAAGCCGTTGCCGAACATGCAAAGAGTCTTCATAATAGACATGAGTCACCGGCTGACCACTTCGAAGATGCTAAGGAATTTGAGGTGCATCCAGGAGCTGGAGTAAGTGGAAAGGTGGGTGAGAAAATAGTTCTCATAGGAAACAAGAGGCTTATGAAGGCTTTTGATGTTCAAATGAGTCGTGAGGTTGAGGAACATATCTCAGGGACTGAGAATTTGGCTCGTACATGTGTTCTACTTGCCATTGATGGGAAGGTAGCAGCGGCTTTTGCTGTCACGGATCCTGTGAAACCCGAGGCTGGTCAAGTCATTAGGTTTCTCGAGTCAATGGGCATATCCAGCATTATGGTAACTGGAGATAACTGGGGTACAGCATCAGCTATAGCAAGAGAAGTTGGTATTACTCAAGTTTTTGCTGAAACAGATCCAATTGGAAAAGCAAAGAAGATAAAAGAAATTCAGGTAATGATACTGATATATTTAAAAGTCACTGCACAATATTGCATGGGATTCTTGTATTGTTATCAAAATATGCTTGCTTATGTAGTGCAAAAGGTTGGCCGTTTTACTGAATAAGACATGGTGATGTTACCTTGTGTTATATATTGGAATATCACCTCGTCTTATCACTGCCTTAAAGTTCTTATCCAAAAGTTTGCTATTGAGGAGAGGCCTTTGAAATTTCGGTGGTAAAATCAGAGATTTAAAATCAATTATTTCTTGATAGTTACCAACACAAAAAGTATTTCATATCCACATCTTAACATCTTACGGTGAAATGGTGAATGGTGTTCATGTGTTCAAAAAAAAAAATATGGAACAAACAAAAGATCATTATGATTGATGTTAGCTAGAGAATGCTGTGTAGACAATGTAGCACTTATGAATTAACTCTTTTGTATGCCTGTTTTGAGTTGCTTTGTGAGAATGATGATGTTGAAAGGGACTAATGTTGGTTCACCGCGTTTAAGAACACCCTAATCCCTGATCTTATGTTTTTCAAGTAGTGTTTGATAATGTCATAATCCTTTATGATCCAGATGAAAGGGTTGGCAGTGGCAATGGTGGGAGACGGAATAAATGACTCACCAGCTTTAGTAGCAGCAGATATTGGGATGGCCATAGGCGCTGGGACAAACGTTGCTATTGAGGCAGCCGATATAGTTCTCATCAAAAGCAACCTAGAAGATGTGGTGACAGCCTTGGATCTCTCCAGGAAAACTATGTCCAGAATTCGGCTAAATTATGTTTGGGCCCTTGGTTATAATGTCCTAGCCATGCCTTTAGCTGCCGGAATGTTGTTCCCATTCACTGGGATTCGGCTTCCACCTTGGGTTGCTGGGGCATGTATGGCAGCCTCGTCCATTAGTGTTGTCTGTTCTTCTCTCTTATTGCAGTCTTACAAGAAGCCAATGTGTGTCAGAAATACCTGAGACGATCCTATAATCTAATCATAGCATTAGAACCTTTTTAGCGAGCTTCTGATTTGAGTAATTGCAAATAGTTTACTGTAATTTTTCTCACATTTTATTGGTAGTTGCTACTTGGCAGTTACATTCGCCGAGAGGCCGCTTGACCTCCTCGGTAGAACATGGTTAGTGGCTGTGTTAGGTGGTGATTTATGTAAATAGCAATTATTCATGTCTTTTCTGGATTCATATCATTTGAATAAAATTCTCCTTACATATTCAATTATTAGTATGAATTCAAATATTGGAGGAGAAAATAGCGACCATGAGATTGTGATCTATTTTCTCACACCTACAATTTTTTTAGTAAGTTTATTACAGGTAAAGCCCACATGTTAAGTGAGTGTGACTGACATAAAAGAAAACACAATCGAACTTAAGAAGCAATGGTTTCAAGATCAAAATAAAGGCTAGAAAGCAATTCAATCTTTGGTTATTTCTTCTCTCGGATTAATGGGCCCAATCAATCGTCTTAATAAAAAAAATGTGCCAATTAATTTATTAAATAGAGTAACTCTATTGTAAAAGAGTGTTGCAATAATTTAACATATGTTAAATGTACAAAAAATATTAAATATTTTGAAAAAAAAATGTAATGAATCAATTTGAATGGATGAAAAAGAGAAAAAACATCCAATACCGTGATCGCCATAGTATGAAATAACTTGCAAAAATTAGTTATTCCATACAATAATAAATTCATCTCCAACACAAGACCACAATCGGTGCCATGATGCCACCGCTAACTCAATACTTGACATGATCACTTATACATCATTACTTATGCATACAGCTTCATTCAATGGTCTGGACCAAAGACCAAACCAAACGGGATCAAAGACCAATGAACACCCCTACTTATTCAACAAAATAGCAAAACTATTTAAAACTTAAAAGGCAAAACAAAGTTTGTCAAACCTTGTATTCGATTCGATAAATACTTATATAATCTAAAATCTCACATCATCAAAATCAACACTTTCCTTGCATTAGCAATTAGCATAAGCAAAAATAAGATGGAGTATATGAGCATCACCACACTTGTTTGAACACATGATGCTCTATTGACAATCACAATACACAATTATTCCTTCCAATTACACTGTTGCTAACATTTGTTTTCTGGGTTATCTTTTGTGTTTGTGTTGGTCAACACCAAAATCAGTTCTTCCCTCTTTTTCCTCTCTCTCTCTGATTCTGCATTTTTTATTGCTTTGGTAAGTTAATCCTTCACCCTAAACAACTTGGTAATCTTTATATTTTCTGTACCTTAAAAAGTTGCTATCTTTGTTGTCTTTGCTTTGTGATTGCTTATTGTGCCTTAGAAGCTGAGTTTAAGCATGATATTTCTGTAAAAAGTTAAACCTTATGTTATCTTTTAGGTTCTTTAAACCCTAGAATTCAGTTTTATGCAATAAAGTTGGTATCTTGTGTGATTAATTTTATGGGGTTTTCTGGGTGCTGCGTATCTTTTGCTTGTTATTGTTATTGAACTGTGAGTTTAAGCTTAAGGATCATTCTGTTGTTCTCTAATTTTCTTTTGGTTGGGGGTGAAGGGAGTAAGTATCAATGGTGGTGTGGTGTGAACTTGTGGGTTGTGGCTGAAGTTTGGGGGTAACAGTATCGCGGTATCTGGTTGAGAATAGCTGGCAGTTGTGTTTTTTAATGATCATAGAGTTATAATTGTCATGGATGGTTCGGGTTCAGGAGGCTGGTTTTTATCAGGATCAAGTGGTCGTTTATCGGACATGGAAATGCCCATGCCTAAGCGTCAGCAAGGTCAGATGGGTCAGCCATTGATGACCCATCAACCTAATCATTTTCCTCCCTTGAACATGGTGGGTGCTCTTGAAAATGAGCCGCCGCTTGGGTTTGGAGAGGGGAAAGAGTTAACGTTAGGGGGCATGGCGATGGATCTTGGTAGAGGGAAGGGAATATCTCTAGGGCCTTCGTGTAGTAATAATACTACAAGTGACGATGAGGAACCAAGTTTTACGGATGATGTGAATGGTGAGAATTGTAATGGAACTAATAGTAAAAAGAAATTACGTTGGCAAAGGATGAAGTGGACTGATGACGTGATCAGGCTTTTGATAGCTGTGGTTGCATCTGTTGGTGATGATGCTGTGCATGAAGCGGCAGATGGGCCCAAGAGGAAGTTCGGGATGTTACACAAAAAGGGAAAGTGGAAAATGGTTTCAAACATCATGATAAGCAAGGGCTGTTGTGTGTCACCTCAACAATGCGAGGACAAGTTCAATGACTTGAATAAAAGGTATAAGAAGTTGAATGATATTCTCGGCAGGGGAACTAGCTGTCAAGTTGTGGAAAATCCGTCTTTGATGGACTCCATGCCACAGTTAACAAATAAGGCTAAAGATGAGGTGAGGAAGATTTTGAGCTCCAAACATTTGTTCTATCGAGAAATGTGTGCTTACCACAATGGGCAGTTAATTCCAGGGTGCCATGATGTTGATCTACAAGGTCATTTACCGACTCAGGATGTGCACTCAAATGGTAACGATATATCTGAAGAGCGAGGAGGTGATAGAATCCATGAATCTGAATCTGATGATGATGATGATTCGTATGGCGATGATCCTGAGGCCAACCATGGAAGTATAGCTTTTGGTATAAAAGGCAGCCTGAATGAAGGCAACTCTGCCTTTTGGCCTTTGCCTGATAAAGAAGGTGGCAACCAAGTCCAATTGGCTGCGAGGTTTCCAGATAAGGTGAAGTCACCCACGGAACAAAGAGCGTGGATCCAGCAGCAGTTACAGCAATCAGAAGAAGAAAAGGTCAGGTTGCTGGCCGAGGCACTTGACCTTGAAAAACAGCATTTTAAATGGTTACGATTTCGCTGCAAGAAAGATAGGGAGCTTGAGAGGGTGAAGCTAGAGAATGAAAAAATGAAGTTAGAAAATGATGAAATGCTTTTGGTGCTTAAGCAGAAGGCCCTACATTTGGAAATTCTAAACCCGGAAACACCGCCAGAGAGATGAAAAGGCTCAAGGAAGAGACGCAGTGGATTAAGACAGACAAAGTCTTTATAACCTGCCTTGTTCTATACAAGCGTAATTGGCTACAAGTGGTGAGTTACATATGTAGTAGATTGAAAATTATGCTACTGTTCTTAAGATCTTACTTTATCTTAAAAGAAATCGTTTTTTAAGATGAGGAACTAGCATGTGTCTTTGTCCCCTTCGAAATCATGTTGAGATGAAAATGTTTTAGCTTATGTCTCTCATTTTCATTATACTATGATCAGCTTTCCTTGTCTAGATGACTATTCACTTACTGTGCTGTTATTTGACACCATTATGCCTCGTAGTATTGTACCTGTCATTAACATTTAAATCATACTCCCTCCGTCCCAATCATTTGTTTACCGCTTTTATTCGTTGTTAGGGGTATTTTATTCATTTATGGATGACTTTCATGTTTTGTACACATGTTTCCTGCTTTTGAGCATTTGTGTGGTGCAACACATACATACAAACTCACACATTTGCACAGCAGATTTTCTGCATCCTCTCGCTTCCTAGCAGTGCCATATTCATGTGCATGCAAATATGGAATGCCTCTATAATGAGTCATTCCTTAGACCTTGAGTCATCTCTGTTTGCCAGAAACCCACACAGTAGTTTAATGTTAATGCACGTGAGGAGCAAAGTAGTGAACTCTACTGGTATGAAGGTTTAGTTTTGGGTTAGTACATAACCGTTCACCTTCGCTCTTCGTGCTGAGGAATGATTTTTGGTGCTGCCAAATAATTTTGTGAACTTTAGTCTCCAGCCTTAATTTACGACCCTGAGATGTAAAACTGGTATTCTATGCTTCGTGATCTGTTGTAAGGGTGGTATGAATTACGGAGTATGTTTGAATATATCATACGACCACAACATAACTCCAATGTCTCAATAGCTTCCTCTGGTAATGCTGTATTTTGATCCATCTCCCTTGGAACTTTGTTTCATGCTCTCTTGTACTGTGAATCAATCCCTAAACGCTCCTCCTGTATTGGAGGCATGATTGGTATTTTATGTCTTGCTGACCTGATAAAATTGGAGAGTTGGTCTCACGAGTAGTTTGATTCTGCATGTCGAACTCATGTCACTCTACGAATTAAATTCCCGGTGACTAATCTTAGTTTAGTCAGGCTTTGATTTCAGAAATTCAGATGTTGTAAATCCCGAAATGGGTACATCTTGGTCGAAATATTCGAGGTTAGGTCAGTTTTGTTGTGTCTAACCACAAGTTGACAACCCCTCCTTGGACCCCCACCGCCCACCCCATCATCTGGACTCGGTCACTGATGTGGAATGCCGATGCGTGACGGAAGTTTTCCTTTTATCCTAGTCAGTAGTCATGCAACCACTGTTTAGTTTTTGGTTGGTTAAAAAAAAGGCTTAAGACTGAATATGGCACAATGGACGGTCCAGAGTAGACTCCAAGCGGCCACGTTATAGTGTTTTCTTCTAGATCTCAGTCATCCCACCATGTGCCATCGTCCATCAATTTTGATCATAAAAGGAAAAAACATGGGAGATTAGCTCCTTGTAAGATATGTCTAATACTACCATCTAATACGACCTTTTTAAAAAGTGATCTTTTAGCTTATGTTGTTGTCAAACTATGTACTACTTGTATTACAATCAATCAAATTGTATAGCTACATTGTCCGTAAATTCAAGTGTTGAGAATAATAAATATTGGCTTCCATATATACAAAATAAATAAAGTTGCTTCATCAATCTCAAAACGGTATTTTACAATATCAATCAAGATTTGTTTTCTTAAAAAACACCCTTACTAATCATATTTGAGACAATCTCACAATAAGCTTATCGTGAAACGATCTTAAACAGACCCGTTATAAATCACCATTTAGGCCATTTCTTACTTTACAGACTCGTCAACCTTTTCTATTCATTGATACTTTGATAAATGCATTTGTGTTCTTACTGTAACTTGGTCAATCTTTTCTGATAAATGTTGAATAAAAATGGCTTTTAGTCACAATTGTAAGACCTAATGAAGCCATCTCCAATTTTGCATACAACACCCCAACCCCAACTTGAAATATATGCCTCTCAATTTTGACCCACAATTTCCTGAAAAGCCCTTCCTACTTGCTAACCGTCCACATTTTTAGCTTTTATAACAATAAATATAAATAAAAAAGAGGTTGTGAAGGACGTTGACAATCTCCAAAACACCCTAATTACGTCCATAATCACGTGCCTTAATCCGATGATGAGATCCACATTTCAATAAAAATCCAACGGCCCATACTTAAAAGAGTATGGCCCACCAGAAGAAGAGATCAACTAGGCCCAATAATAAAATCAGAAAATATCAACAAACATGCTCCATAGCTCCGTAATATAAAAGCAAGGCTGAGCTGAAGCGAATAAAATCACTAGAAACCCTCACAATTCTTTGGTATACCGCCTCTCTCTCTCCTCCATTTTTATTGCTCTTTTTCCGCCATCTGAATTTGCAAGGTTTCTCTCTCCTCTTTTTCTTATTCTTATATCATTTCCATTCTTCATCATTTAGATTTCTTTCGTTATATCATTTCGATTTCTTTCGGTAATTTCATTTTGCATTTATTTACTTTCCGATCTAGTTTTGTGTGTAATTACGACCTCACATTTTGTTCACTCTTGGATCTGATTGTTTTGGTCATTATATGTTTAGATCTGTTGGGTATCATTTCATTTCAATCTTAGATCTCTTTTAACTGACTGCGTAGATCTAAGTCTGTTAGCGTTTCATTTGTTGTATAGATCTATGTTTTTAGTATATCATACTCTGCCTCCCTCCAAATCATTTGTTTACTTTTCCACAAATGAGCGAGTCGGAGGGAGTATTAGTGTGTGCAATGGTCGTCATTTGATGCTGTTACTTTAGGATCTGTTGGAGGATTTGTTTTATAGTGTGTTTGTCGATGTTCGTTTATTCATTGAATAACGGATTAGCTTAATTCATTAATTTCTTAGATTAGTTTATCTGAATAGGTTTTTAGTGGAATATGTACCATTTACAATCAAAGAATATTACTCTCTTCCCCCAATCATTTGTTTAGGTATTTTAATCAAAGCTAAATAAATGAATGGGATGGGGTGAGTAGTACTACTAATGTCAATTCCTTTCTCAAGGTCTATACACCTACAATTCTGGATTTTGTATTGGACTACTTTATTAGCTTAATTCTATTTTTTTTAATATTTCATAATTATCTGCCTACTAGTGATTAATGTCTGAAAATGTAAATCAACTAGATAATTGTTGTTGATGCATCATTTGATTCACATACCAAAAATATACTCTGTATATCTCATCCGCTATACTTCAAAATATGCTGGATTAAACCAGAGGACCATTTATAGTTATGGTTGTTGAGATATTCCCTTTTAATCGATTGAATTTGATTGATCTGTTGCAAGTTAAAATATACTCTGTTATTCATAGATCATCATTTACATTATGTTCTCGCGAAACAATAATCACCCTCTTGTGCATCTAAAATACTCCCTCTTTCCCGGTCATTTGTTGTCCTATTCCATTTTTGGGCGTCTCTGTCATTTGTTGTCCTTTCTATTTTAAGAATGAACTTCATGAGTAATTTGATCATTCACACTCAATTTGTGCCACTTGTCATTTAGTAATTGGCCCTGTTCTCTTTCATTAGTCTTTGTGCCAAAACCAAAGGACAACAAATGACCATGACGGAGGGAGTATTAAACTATCCTAGTTTCCGTGTTTGCTCGCAATGGATAATTAACCTGGCAAGTTTCATTTCAACTATGAACTTGCCAAATAACTTGCATTCCGAAAGGTTTTTGTATGTTGTTACTCTGTCGCTAGTTAATGCATTGCAATTGTGTGTTTAACACTGATTGTCTCTAATGCAGGGTTTTTAGTAGCAATGGCTGAGATGAACAAGAAGACAGCTGGACAACTTTACCTCCCTACTGGCTTATCACAAATCACACAACCTCGATATGGAGCATTCCAAAACTCTGCTGTCCTCCAAAGGCGTGCCTTTGGAAACTACACAAACGCCGCTTTACAGTTCCCTACTCAGGCCACCCAAGATTTGTCATTTGTTAACAACATGTCTTCCCCTGTTGTTGCTTACGCCCCACAAGAGAAAGGACTTGGCGCCTTTGCAATTGATTTTCTCATGGGAGGAGTGTCTGCTGCTGTCTCCAAAACCGCTGCTGCTCCCATTGAGCGTGTCAAGCTTTTGATCCAGAACCAAGATGAGATGCTCAAGTCTGGTCGTCTTTCTGAGCCATACAAGGGCATTGGTGACTGCTTCAAGAGAACAATGGCGGATGAGGGTATGATCTCTTTGTGGAGAGGAAACACTGCCAATGTCATCCGTTACTTCCCTACTCAGGTAGGCCTTGTGACATTTTTTGTTTACTTATTACTGACTTGTCTACTCTTTCCACGCATCTTAACATCTTTTAATTTTCTATCAGGCTTTGAACTTTGCTTTCAAGGACTACTTCAAGAGACTGTTCAACTTCAAGAAGGACAGAGATGGTTACTGGCCGTGGTTTGCCGGGAATTTGGCATCTGGTGGTGCTGCTGGTGCCTCATCTTTGTTCTTTGTCTACTCTCTTGATTATGCTCGTACCCGTCTTGCCAATGATTCTAAGGCTGCCAAGAAGGGAGGAGGAGGGAGACAATTCAATGGTCTCGTTGATGTCTACCGTAAGACATTGGCATCAGATGGTATCGCTGGATTGTACCGTGGTTTCAACATTTCCTGTGTTGGTATCATTGTCTACCGTGGTCTTTACTTTGGTCTGTACGATTCAATTAAGCCTGTGATCTTGACCGGAAAGCTGGAGGTACATTTCTGTTGTTTTTTTTTTAACTTATGCTCCAATGTTTTGTTTCCTCCTCAATTCCTGTTAGACTGTTGTGTGATGCTGGCTTTCTCTTCTGTTTTTATTGCATATATGCTCTAGGTTTTGATGTTTCACGGTTTTAGCTTTCTGCCTCAAGGTTTTAATTTTTGGACATACAGACAAAGGAGCATCCAATCCGTTTTTCTGTTGATTCATTTTTGTTTCTTGGTTCATTTTATGTGGCTCTTGGTTTTAGGAGGTTTTTTGATGAATTGATTTAACAAAAACATCCGCACTTTTTTACGCCTTACTTGGCATTAGTTAGTTTCTCCTTGTTCATTCTTTTAATTCTCATTGATTGTTTCAAATCATGACTCATTCCAGCTTGCTGCAAATCTTTTTTTGTTGAAGCTTATCTGTAGTATCCATTTTCTTCCTTTCTAGTGCTATCAAGAAGTAAGCCCTGATAATGATAAATTTGAGTATAAGAAATTATAATAAAACCAAGAGTTAGGCATTCCCATGCCACTGTGTATGGGAAGGTAGCATGATTACGGTCTCAGACATTGACCAAGGTCTAGTGATTCCCATGCCACTCTTATTAAATCTTGATTAATAGCATGATCCTTGCTCATCATTTATAAGTCTATATTATGGCAATTTGATTTTATAGTTTGTTGAACATGTTCTGAATATGCCAGTGATGGCTATGACTATGAGCATTATTATTACAACAAAATTAGATTTGACCAGCCGAACAGGTGTTACACTGTTCCTCTATTTTACTCGATAGTAGGCAGTATTAGACAAAGCTTTCAGTTCGTCAAGAAATGGTGCCTGTTTGATTGAAATTATGGTATCACTCCTGTTCTCTTGGAAGAAATAACACTATGGTGGCGCCTAGTATAACATACAAATTTGTTTTTATCGATTGCAGGATAGCTTCTTTGCTAGTTTTGCTCTAGGTTGGGTCATCACCAACGGTGCTGGACTTGCTTCATACCCCATTGACACTGTCCGAAGAAGAATGATGATGACCTCGGGTGAGGCAGTCAAGTACAAGGGCTCCATGGACTGCTTTGCTCAAATCTTGAAGAACGAGGGTGCCAAGTCCCTCTTCAAGGGTGCTGGTGCTAACATCCTCCGTGCTGTTGCTGGTGCCGGAGTGTTGGCTGGTTACGACAAGCTCCAGGTCATTGTCTTCGGAAAGAAGTACGGATCAGGCGGTGCCTAATTTATTAGGACGATATTGATGAAAATTTTTTTGAACTGGGAATTGCGGTGGCTGCTTTTTAATATGACACTCAGGTTGAGGATTTTGAATAATGTAATTTTAAAGATAATTAGAGGGGTTAAACCCTGCAGTTTTCCGTGAGGATTTTTTTCTCGGATGGTTATAAATTTGTTGTTGGTGTGGAGTGCAGTAGCATGCATTCTTGTGCTCCATTTTGATACATGAGGTTAATTGTTCTTAAATTTAAACAATTATTGCCTTCCATTGTAATGGAATGAGTCAATTCCTTTTTGGTTAATCTCATTTCTCTTGTTCCTTCTTATTTGTGATACTCCCATCTTGATGTTTTATGTTCCGTGAGTTCTTTCAGTAGCGTTTGATAGGAGACTTTTGATGCGTTTTTTAAAACATTTCATTGTCCCCCATATGTTAATTTAAAATAGTGTCTTAAAAAGTTTATGTTTGATAGTGTTTGTTAGGTTGTTTTAAATCTAATAGCTCATCTATTTATTAGAATGTGCTTTGCGGCATATTGTTCACATTATGTTTGCATTAACCACTGGACTAATATCAACAAATTAACCATAAACGTTACCTTTAAACTGAAATAAGCAAGTCTACCTTACAATTAGTCTTGCTTGAGAGTTATAGTCATGCGTGAAAGCTGTTTTAAATTAAGACGGTCTTATGCAAAAATTGGTGTAACCTTCGACATTTGCCAGCGAGAAAGGAAGGATTCTTAGAAGGCAATCTCCTAAGAGCATCATTTCATAATCTCATTCTGTATTGGAAATTTGGAATAAATCTAAATCTAAATGATTCATGACAACATTACATTTCATAGGTGATTGGCTTTAAGGAGATTAAATTAAAAATCAATTCACAATGAAGGAATAACTGTTGATTTATAATATGATTAACTCTCTCCTCTCTTTATAATATTGAACATTCACATACATGTGAAATTTATCATGAATTGCCGAATTGCTCTTCTTTCTAAACTATCTTATTACAATTAGCCTTATATACACTTGATTGAAGTTGGAAGTAACAAGAGTCCCCAACCTCCGTTTAAGTGTCATTTTCGTTGGAAACCTTGATAAATAAAGCAAAGAAAGCCAATATAAAATGCTTGGAGATAACTTGTACGCTAGGTTTGGTAATTCTTAAGCAAAAATCATGTGTTCCAGCTTCCACTATTATCTCTCTATCTTATTCGCCCCATGTTATGCAATGTTAATATGTTATTATCTGCGCAAACCCCCTTATCTACCACTAAGCTTGCTTGGAATGGGAGTAATTATTAAGGGAGTAATAGAGCTAAAATGAACTAAAAAATGGAGGGAAATGATGGAAATTGGAGATAGAAATAGATAGAAATGGGGAAATATAGTGTAATAGTCCCTCCATTAGGGGAGTAATCGTTACTCACCTCCCCCTCCAAGTAATTATTACCCCATATAGAGGTAATAGTTCCTCCCTCACCTCCTCTTTGCACCCTTCACAACCACCATAAAGCACCAATCTCCTCCCATTTCTTCATATTTTAGCTCTCATTACTCCCTTAATAATTACTCGCATCCCAAGCAAGCCCTAAGTCTTACTTATAATCATCTTTAATTAAAACGGTTTTATAATCCTCTTTTGATTAATACCTTACTACGGAGTATTTAAATTGGTTCCAGACTCTGACACACTTAACCAAAACAAACCAAACCACACTTCTCTTCTCTTCTCTTATTTTTCATTCATGGTTTTGGATGCGTGAACTCACTCAAGAGGAGAGGAGAGGAGAGCATCACATAAACTCAATAAAGCCGCCATCAATGTGGGTCTTTTATTAATCTCTTCCACTTTATTTTATCCACTTTTGCTTTTTTGTTCATTTAATACGACACCGTTTTATGCTTACCCCACATTCCCTCCTCCTCAATCTTACTCTACTTTTTTTCTTCATCAATATCCGCTGAATTTGATTAATTCATGTACGCAATTTCTTTTACAATGCAAATTTAATGATGAAATTGTTGGTATAATCTGCAGGTTAAACTAAAGGGGGTGAAGCATTAATAAATCTGTGTCATACTATTGAATTATTAT
This sequence comes from Silene latifolia, assembly GCF_048544455.1. Classification (NCBI taxonomy): domain Eukaryota; kingdom Viridiplantae; phylum Streptophyta; class Magnoliopsida; order Caryophyllales; family Caryophyllaceae; genus Silene; species Silene latifolia. Next base: position 161,810 of record NC_133528.1, read on the forward strand.
TCATCTATGTTTTGGTAATTTGTCGAAATATCATCAGAGTAGACAAAGGTTAATTCTTGTGGAATTGAGTTAATACACAGTATATACATTGTTTAAGTGTCATGTTTTAATTCAGTTGTTTGGAATCAGAGGATATGGATTCACATTATGTGGCTTACCCTTCCCCATATAACAACAACAGTACACCAAGTTTTATGGATTTCTTTGCTGCTCTTACTTACGATCATCTCAATTTCACTTTTTCCCAATTCCAGGTACATTCACCTTTTCTTGGCTTCCCTTGTTGCCTATGACCACATTTATATAAGACCGTCTTCTACTAATAGGCGGCTTTTAGTTGAACAAGACAAGACACCTAAAGAGGTTTAGAAATTACAAGGCTGACATTTGTTTTAGTTTATACCCAATTAACTGTTGTTAGTGTATTGGTGGTGCAGGATAATGAATATTCACCACTTAGTATGGGTTACTACAAGTATGCTTATTCCGAGTTTCCTTCTACTCAATACTACAGTAATTATTGCCCGTCTTATGACGTCTTCGATCATTTGGTGGGGATAGATGAATACAGCACAAGGGATAGCGCGATGACAAATCAACAGTCCCAAAGGGTGACAAATACCAACATTAGGCCAAGGAACCGGGATTGTAAGTCTTCTTAATTCTAGAGTCCTCTAATTTTATTTGAAATCTGTTTCCTGCAACATCGTTTATGAACGCTTCAAGCATTCTCTTGATTCATCAGTATTGGATTTGCAGGCCCCAGAAGTAACCATAATTCACACGAGTATCAAGTAAATATCTTTCTTTGTTTAATAAATAATAATAGGCCTAATGTAATACAGTAGCACTTAATAGTTGAGCATTTTGCTGATTAAACCATGTTTATACATCAGAATTACTCCCTCCATCCCACTTATATTCTCCCCTTTGACAAATATGAAGCTTATTTTGGTTCTACTTTATTGCTACTGCAAAATGCAAATGCAGGCTATTTGGCAACACACTGTTGATCCGGACCACATGAGTTATGAGGTTCATACTTCACTTGCTTATATCTGTATATCTCTCTATCTTTTATTTTACTTTCTGTATTTCATGTCTCAATTATTAAACTGCATCTTCAAGTTATATATTTTTTTTTATATCATGATTCTGTGAAGTTGGCAATGTTGATTTGTGCTCCATATTTATGCTAGCAAGCCCTCTTTCATTCCATTTATACTGTTGTCGGAATGAGTGAATTATTGGGCTTATATTATAACATCTGATTTTTGTCAAAAATAGTGAATTGTCTTAAAACTTCCAACAAAAGCAACAGAGCATTATCTATTGAGGAATTGAGGATTCTTATTGACCAGGATCATGGGTGGGAAAGGTTGCAGCTTTATTAACATAGTGGGATAATTTGCATTTAAACAACACTTTATGTATTTCTTATGAATCCATTGTTGACCAATTCTTTTAACATGCAAGATTATCTTTTCGTAATTATGTATCAGAGGCTATACATGGGATAACTTTTTTCGTAAAATGTTTTATTATTCGTTACAGCTTATAAATTGAATGGGTCCTGGAAAATAGAAAGAATGGTGGTTTAACCGTGTAGAATTAGTGCCCTTAATTATTTTCATTCAATTTATTACGAGTAATTTTTTACAAGGCAGTATAACTTCCGCCCTTAAGCCTAAGTCATTAATTTTCCTTCTTTGAAACAGGAATTACTTGAATTAGGTGAGACAGTTGGAACTCAAAGTCGAGGTCTTTCACACGAACAGATTTCTCTACTTCCAGTGTCAAAGTTTAGATGCTGTTTCTTGAGACGAAAGTCCCAATCTGAGAGGTAACACTCATTGTCTTCTATTTACTTCTAGAAAATGTTTTTATATATTTTAGTTGAAATGCAGCGTTTCAAAGTACTCTTATATACCTCTTTCGTCACTCTACTCTGTGATTCGTTTTCCTCTATTTCGCATCACTTCCCATTTCTCTGTAGTCTGATTATGTTATTACCACTCATCTTCAATGTTGGGACCTGCCTCAATATCATATATACTTAATCTGATTATCTGAATTCTTATGATTTGTTCGAAATTCTTCTCACCGAAATGAAAATTGGTAAGGAATCGAAGTATAGGAGGCTGTATATGCCATCTTCCTAGCCAGTACTTTATGGACGTCGACAAAATTTCTGTTTAATCGCGTACTTCATGTAAAATTCTACGGTTCTACCTTTTAAGTTCGTAGTATGTTTTTTTTCTTATGAAAGAATACTGTGAAATTCAGAATATCTGCGGCTCATTTATGGTTTCCTTGGTACAAAACCAGCTAATTTGAAGTAGCTTTAATTTTGAAGCAGATGTGTAATCTGTCAGATGGAGTACAAACGGGGAGCTCGTCTCATCACTCTTCCCTGTAAGCACAAGTATCATGTTGGCTGTGCAACCAAATGGCTTAACATAAACAAGGTATTTCTTTAAAAATGAAATCTTTCACTACTAAAGTTAACAGTTGAATCACTAGTCAGTATTGACTGACTGGCTTCTATGTTACCAGGCTTGCCCGATTTGCTACACCGAGGTGTCACTTGATGTAACTAAGAAGTTTAAGTAGCTGCTCAAAACCTTGGATACAACAGAGACAATTGAGGTTCATTCGTTATTCTTTAGTGCTAATTTAGCAGGTAAAGTCATTTAGACGTTGTATGTATGCCTGAGTTCCAAACTCTTTAGCCTTATAATCGTCTTTGTGATTCTTTCACTTAATCTTTCCTGACCTTGGTAGAGGTTGTTCCTTAATTATAGTGATGCCTTACATGTAGATCAAGAGACTTTGGATTCACATCACTTGGATTTTGCTGATTTTCATAAATTCATGCATGAGTTTTCCAATAGAAAGATTGGATTTGAGTCAATACATTCCTGACCATATAGAGATTTAAGTTTAAGCTGAGATCTGAATTTTAAAGGTATGCGGTATGCCTGCATCCTCAGAATTCCGAGTTCAGGAAACGTTGTTATGAATCCAAAGAATACGTGAAAACTGAAAAGCACTACCCCCACATATGTGACTACTGACTATGTCTCTGTTTATCAGGTTGGTTTTCTCGTTCCGAAGCCAACCTGTTGATACAGACTTTGTCATACTCCTGTCATATATCAGGAATGCCGATGACGGAGCCAAAAATGAAATGATGATTTGCACGATCTCAAGCCTTGTTATATTTGACAAAGTACGAGCTTAAGACTTTTGAGTTATAATTAATCAAGTGCAAGTAGAATGTATACACTTACTCACGTCCCACGTTCCATGCTTCGGCCTCAGAGGATTGTTTCCACTTTTATGCTCTCTACTTGCTTTACTAAATTTATAATTTAATGCTCCTTCTCCAGGTTTCCAGAATCTATCTATGGTGTTGATTATGGTACCTCAAATTTTCTATATATAGGGATCTCATCTCCAGTATTTCTAAATTAAAACCCCACTTTCCCTTAAAACCCAAAAAAAATTTAAAAAAAAATCGACAGAATGAGAAGCCAAGGAGTGGCTAGGTATTGGCCTAGGCACTGGCTTGCATTTACAGTAATTTTTTGTATCTTAGCAACTAGTCAAGTCTTAGCTCAAGGCAATGGTAATGGTGGTAATGGTAATGATGATGATGATGATGATGATTCACCATCTCCACAATCTCCACCTCGAACCCCACCCGGACGACGTTCGCCACCCCCACCATCTCCAGTTCCGTCACCTCCTCCACCAATACGTTCACCACCTCCACCACTAGCTTCACCACCTCCACCGATATTTTCACCACCTCCTCCTTCACCATCTCCTCCGCCACCTCTATTTTCACCACCTCCTCCTTCACCATCTCCTCCGCCACCTCTATTTTCACCACCTCCTTCACCATCTCCTCCGCCACCTCTATTTTCACCACCTCCTCCTTCACCATCTCCTCCGCCACCGATATTTTCACCACCTCCTCCTTCACCATCTCCTCCGCCACCTCTATTTTCACCACCTCCTCCTTCACCATCTCCTCCGCCACCGATATTTTCACCACCTCCTCCTTCACCATCTCCTCCGCCACCTCTATTTTCACCACCTCCTCCTTCACCATCTCCTCCGCCACCTCCAATTTCACCACCTCCTCCTTCACCATCTCCTCCGCCACCTCCAATTTCACCACCTCCTCATTCACCATCTCCTCATTCACCATCTCCTCCACCTCCAATTTCACCACCTTCACCGCCGCCACCAGAGTTATCTCCACCACCACCACCACCACCACCACCAATATTTTCTTCGCCGCCGCCTCCTCCTTTATTTTCACCTCCACCTTCTCCACCATTTCTTTCACCGCCTCCTCCATTGTTGCCACCACCTCCTCCACAAATTAGGAACTCTCCGCCCCCACCCGTGCACTCTCCTCCACCTCCTTATTACTACAATTATCCATCCCCCTCTTACATTCGCAAGTCTCCACCACCTCCCGCTTACATTCGCAAGTCTCCGCCGCCTCCCGCTTACCGTCGTAAATCTCCACCACCTCCCGCTTACCGTCGCAAGCCTCCACCACCTCCCGCTTACCGTCGTAAGTCTCCCCCACCTCCCGCTTATCGTCGCAAGTCTCCCCCACCTCCCGCTTACCGTCGCAAGCCTCCGCCACCTCCCGCTTACCGTCAAAAGTCTCCACCACCTCCCGCTTACATTCGCAAGCCTCCACCACCTCCCGCTTACATTCGCAAGCCTCCACCACCTCCCGCTTACCGTCGTAATTCTCCACCACCTCCCGCTTACGTTCACAAAGCTCCACCACCTCCGTACATTAACAAATCTCCACCCTCATATTATACTCCACAATCTAACCCATATATTTACCAGTCTCCACCAAATGTTAATTCACCACCTCCCCCATACTCTTACAATTCTCAACCACCATCTTCGCCTTTTACTCCACAATCTAACCCATATATTTACCAGTCTCCACCAAATGTTCATTCACCACCTCCCCCATACTCTTACAATTCTCAACCACCATCTTCGCCTTACATTTTCACTACACCACCACCGCTTCAGTCACCGCCTCCTTACAATTACTAACCATTCCCTTCATATATTTACTCATCTCTTCTTCATACAGCTACAAATTTGCTCCATTGACAGTCCACTTCCTGCCTTGTTTTTCCATTGTTCTTTTATTAACATACTGTCGGAATCATGGATTCCTGCTGCAGTATCATGTATCCCAAATTCATTAATTTTTCATGCAATTTTTTTTTTAAAATGTAATTGACTTACAGTGTGATCAGATGTCTGAAGTTATTGTAGATGAAGTGTAAGTGTAAATTAAGTACAAGATTGTGGCACATAATGACATAAGTGTGCCAACAATCTTGACTTATTACTAGCATTGCATACTACTGTCAACTTTGAATGACCGTTTTAACACCTCTAATGTCTGTTATTTACATGGCCAACTACATTATGAGGGTCTTGATATTTTTATACGTTGCAAGTATTTCGTTTGATATTCATGAAGTTTTTGGCAAATGGGTGTTTATTAGCAAAATAATTAGGGAAATGGGGTTGGTTTGAAAATATTTAGACTTATGGTGTCCACGTCATCAGTTTTTATTTTTTTTCCAATTTTTAGGCAAAGCCGCTAAGTTTCTTAGCGCTTACTATTTTTTTTTTTTTTTTTTTTTTTTTTTTTTTTTGAAAAAAAAAAAAAAAAAAAAAAAGTGAAAGTAAAGCCGCTAAGAATCTTAGCTTTGCTTTGCTATTCATTTTTTGTTTCAAAAATCGTCACCTTCTAACACCGATGATGACCTATATTTTAAAACGAATAACCACCAAAGCCGCTAAGAAAGTTAGCGCTTCCTTATTTATCTATTTTTCATGTTTTATGACATTTATTATCAAAAAATGACAAAGAGACAAAGCTCGCTTAAGAAACTTAGCGGCTTTGCCTAAAAATTGGAAAAAAAATGAAACTGATGACGTGGACACCATAAGTCTAAATATTTTCAAACCAACCCCATTTCCCTAATTATTTTGCTAATAAACACCAATTTGCCAAAAACTTCGATATTCATCCGAAATAATAATGGATTACGACTTTCCGAGTATTCGATTAGTAGAAATGATAAAACCATCTGAAATAATTAGTGTTTATTATGATGAGGTACAAAAATTGGTACATCAAATATGCAATATATTTACCGTAAATATACCTTAATCTTACGAGTTAATACATTAAGCTAAAATTGAAATTTGTCCAGACATAATAATAATGGAAACATACACAACAAGAAATAAACAAATACAGAGTATGAACACTGAGGATCAAGGATGCAAAGTCTTCATTTACCGTACATATATACCTTAATCTTATTTAAATTGGTCAAATATCGAGTATAGCTTTTAACGGTCACAAATTATGACGTTTTAGAACCCTCTTTCCATTTTAAGATTATTTAAATTGGTTTTGAGCACCATCATAACTTGTAATAGTCATAAATTAAAATTTGTGATCAACAAGAGCTCAAGACCCCACCGTATCAAATGAGTAGACCACAAATCCACAGTATATAGTTTATATTTTCCAGTTCATATCTTCAACTTATCCACTTTCGTCTGCTAACCTCTACCATCATCGTCAATTGTCTCTAATAGTACTATGAGCTGGTGGTGGGCTGGTGCTATCGGTGCCGCCAAGGTAACGTCTCTCCTGTCACACCTTTCCTTTCCCATCTTTTTATCACATTTATTGACAAACCTATGAAAATGAAACCATAATTCCTAATTTGCAGAAAAAATTAGACGATCCAGATGAGTTGGCTAAGATGACAGAACCTCACCAAAGCGTAGCTCTCATCATAGGAGTTACCGGCATTGTCGGCAACAGTCTGGCCGAGATTCTGCCACTTTCCGACACACCAGGTGGCCCGTGGAAGGTTTATGGGTTAGCCCGCAGGCCCAGGCCAAACTGGACTTCCGATCACCCTATCGAATACGTCCAGTGTGACATTATGGACGAAACCACCACCATGGCCACCCTCTCCCTCCTCATTGACGTTACTCACGTGTTCTACGTCACGTGGGCCAACTGTGAGTCCGAGGTGGACAACTGCCAGGTCAATGGTAGGATGTTCCGGAACGTACTTAATGCAGTCCTTCCCAATGCACCCAATCTTAGGCATGTCTGTTTACAGACTGGTCTTAAGCATTATGTTGGTCCATTTGAGTATTGGGGCTCCAAGGTTCTTGACGGAGTCGAGATCGAGCCCCCTTTTACCGAAGACATGCCAAGGTTGCCTCTGCCAAACTTCTATTACACCCTTGAAGACATATTGGAGGAGGAAGTGGCTAAAAAAGACGGGCTGACATGGTCGGTCCATCGTCCTACAGGAATATTTGGGTTTTCACCATACAGTTTGATGAACTTGGTGGGTACATTGTGTGTCTATGCAGCTGTCTGTAAGCAGGAAGGGGTGCCATTGAAGTTTCTGGGATCAAAGGCGGCTTGGGAGTGTTACTCCCAAGCATCGGATGCTGATTTGATCGCCGAGCATCAAATTTGGGCGGTTGTTGATCCAAATGCTAAGAACGAGGCTTTTAATTGTAGTAATGGGGATCTGTTTAAATGGAAGCATTTATGGAGGGTGTTGGCAGAGCAATTCGGGGTGGAGTGTGTGGAGTTTGATGAAGAGGAAGAGAAGGTTAGCTTTGAGGAGAGGATGAAAGGGAAGCAAGGAGTGTGGGACGAGGTTGTGAGGGAAAACGGGTTGATTCCGACCAAGTTGGAGGAGGTCGGGAATTGGTGGTTTGTCGACAAGTGTTTTGGTTGGGAATGGCCTTTGGACAGTATGAACAAGAGCAAGGAGCATGGGTTCTTGGGGTTTAGGAACACCAACAATTCTTTCATCTCTTGGATTGATAAGATGAGGGCTTACAAGATTGTTCCATAGAATGGAAAATTGTTGTAATAATTTATTAATTTTTGTAAGAATTGTTGTTGGAAATATGAATAATGATGAGCATGATTTTATAGTACAAGCTTTAGATGTCTACAGTTGCCTCGGAGAACAAAAAAAATTGATTCAAGGGATAACAACCTAAAAGAGCTTCAGAAATCTATGTTTTAGTTGTTGCAACCAATTGAGCGACGGACTCGAAGACAGATTCTTCTGAACTTCTGTCTCATCAGTCTCAGTTGACGAATTTGTGTGCTCAACCTTTTGATGGCAACATGCTTGAGAGTCCTCAGGTTTTACAGTGATCTTAACTGGTTTTCCGAGCTTTGATTTATCAGGTAGTCTGGCAATTTCAAGTGCCTTGTCACACACTGGAAAACCTTGGTCATCCCACGACTCGAGTATAATGCCTGAGCCGATGCAAGTGTTTCCTTGGTAGAAGGCAGCAAACTGCCCTGCTGCCAATCCTTGATCATCTTCTGACAAATGGACAACTGCAACATCTCCATGGCTGTTTTCACAAGATTCTATCATCAAACTGCAGGTATACAAGCTAGGTCCATGCCGAACCTGGAAAAAAAAATACCCATACTTAACAGCACATTCGGAAAAAGCCCAAACTCAAGATGTTCCAACAAGACCACAAGTTTGTAATAAATGATCAGTCTGGTAGATCTACTAAGACATTAGTAACCTTAGTGAGATGTTAAGTCTTACTGATAACGGTAAATTTACTAGGAAGGCATTAGAAAACTTACTGAAGATATTAGGAAGTTTTTGTGACAATACCATATTACCAATTTACCATTCATTGTCATCATGTCATGCAACAACAATAACAGTGCAAATATTAAAAAAACAAAAACAAAATATATGATGAATGACTATTACCTTGCACTGCAGGTCACTTAATTTCTCAAGAGGCTTTCCATTGAGCCATTTTAAGGACCCAACACGAAACACACGCCTTCTTTTGTCAACTGAGTAATAGCTTCTTGACACAAAAACTACATTGTTTTTAGTGTCCTTCTCAACCACATACCTGCATGAATTACATTGAAAAAGGAGCTGTCAGCATCAGGGAACATAAAAGTCAAGACTTATTCAGCCGAGAGAAGAACTGAACACCAATCCTTGACAATAATCACGCCAAAGTACTGTTCCCACGAGCCTCGTTGTAGCTAGATGCTAAGATAACTAAAGATATTTGCGCATGAATGTGGCTTGAGAGTTGGCAAGCATAAGGGACTTTAGTAAAATGCTAAGAACCCTGGAAAGAATCGGGAAAACATATACCATGGTCCCCCAGGAAGACGTAGACCTTGCCGTTGACCAATTGTGTAGAACCAGAAACCACGGTGCTTCCCAAGAAAATCTCCAGTCTCAGCCTCCAATAAGACACCCTCCATCTCACCAATTTGTCGTGCCACAAAATCACTAAATTTTATCTGAAATGGCAAACAGGTTGTGAGCCCCTAGTTTAGTCAAATGGTATACGTAAGCAGCACATGATAATATTTGAAACTCGACACGCCTAATAGGGAAAAGCCATACATATTTTCGTTCATCTTCTCTCGGGGATGGTCTGACTTAAAAACACAAAAATGTCCGCTGTTATCTTTGTCAGTCGTGTATTGCGCACCATGTAAACACTATGGAGCAGACAACAATCCGAAATGTCTAAATATAAGCATAAAATTTGAGGCAGAATGACATGATACAGCTAAATAGTTCATGTATCAAATTATAGGACTTAATAAACAACCAACGAACCCAAAAAGTAGCCATCAAACATATGAATAGTGAACGCAAAGTCGCAAACTTCAAAACAAAAATTATGAAGTACAAAAAAAAAAAAATTTCAATTAGTTGCAAGAACATGGAAAAAGAAAATAAAGAAAGAGATATTCATATGATGACATGCAAAAAATAAGTGCAACAAAAGTAAAATAGAAAACCATACTTTTCCAAGGAAACAAATTCCCTGTGAATCCTTCCTGCCTTTGTTTGGCAGATCAAACTGCATGGCAAGTTTCCGGACCTCATTCTGCAAGGAAACACGTTTTATTTTACCAAAAAAAGGCTTTTGATCATGCAGAATGCTGAAATTGGAATTGGACAACGAAATAACAAAATACTTAAAATACAGAAGCCTCTTAGCTTTAGATACACTAAAACCATCATATCCAGCGACACTACATTCTTAAAGTACAACTATAATGAGTTATGTAGTAAAGCATAGACCCGCTATAACATTTACCTTTGGGATATGGCCTAGGGGAAATAGAAGTCGTTTGAGCTGACTTTGATCAAGATGCGACAGAAAGTATGTTTGATCCTTCACCTGACATTTTTAAATCACAGAAACCGATTACTTTCCACGACGTTTAAATCAGTCAGTAACTTCAGGTATGTATCAAACCATCACTAGAACAACCCTTGACTATAGTTTAAGAATAAAAAGATTATAGGCAATTTGAAAGTGATACATCACACACTTACAGCATCTTTTGACAGCTTCAAAATAGAAGGTTGGCCAGAATCATGGGTAACTGGGTGAACCACATTTGCATAATGTCCAGAGGCTACATAGTCAAAGCCCATATTGCTGATAGCATCCATGAACGCACCTGGAAAAGGGCACATGATAAACAAAGATGATAACAGAATATTGAGACTGAAATCAGAGTCCACCTATTTACTTAAGACCAATCTTGGCTATAAAAGTGCGACTCACCAAATTTTATTCTTGTATTACACAAGACATCTGGATTAGGAGTACGCCCATTCCGATACTCTTCAATAATGTAAGAGACCTAACACGCAGTCTCATGAGTCTCAAGCCTTGGACAAATGTGAAGAAAAATAACAAATAAAAACTAGACCAATCAATTATTGTCAGGGAAGACGGAAATTCATCAGCAAATTTGAATTTTTGGAAGAAAGCAGATGTCTTTAAAGCGTCTCAGTCTTTGTGGACACACTGGAAGTATAATGTCAGAGTTGGTGGAGAATAGTACCACTTTCTCCCAATATTCATCTGTCAGATGCACGACTTCCAACGGAACATCAACCTAGAAGAAGTTGCAAGAACGCTAGTTAGATGCTGGATGCAAACCAGGTAGTACATTCGCGAAATAATCCATGATAAAAGCACCACTAATTAAAATATATTACCTGATTACATACAGCCTTTACATATGCTAAATCTTGTTCCCATGGGCACTCGGACCAAAAATTGTCAAAGTCTTCCTACAAGAATCACTGATTGTAACACAAGAATCCATCATGCGACATGAAACCAAATACGTATTAAACTAGTGTAAAAGACACAAGGACTTGAATTGAATTCCTTGTGTTTTAATTACTATTCTTGAGTCACCTAATGTTCCACTGCCATCGATTTAAAACCAAGAATATCCAAACAATCAAATGAACAGTTAAGTTACCCTACTGCCAAATGCTTTAAAGTTGAAACCTTTATTCTCAATAGAGGTTCAAAAACGATGTAAACCGTATATTCAGATATAGAAGTGGCGACAAAATAGCGCCATTAGTAATGCAGAAAGCAATCCAGCAATCACAATTAGAATAAAGTAAAGCTCCTGCATTTCCGCATAACACTCAAAACACTTGTGTTGAATGCAATTCCTTCCTCTAGTAACTACAAATCCTGACTCTGTCACTGAATATATTAAAAAGGGGAAGAGGGGATATTTAATATATATATATATATAGAGACCTGGAACCAAATTTTGAGATAGAAAGCGGTACAAGAATGACCAGCAGCATGAAGAAGGCGAAGAGCAACGCTGCTGTCAACGCCGCCGCTGACGAGTACAGCGACTTTAAGCTTAGGACCCGGCATGGAACAGGATAAATAAGGTCCCACTTCCAAATCTAGAGGTTCGGATAATTGGGGAGTTACAGCTGCGGCGGAAGAGGTGGAGGAGGAGAAAGATAAACACTTTGGAATTGAGTTAATTGGATAATGTTGTTTATGGATAATGAGAGGGTTTATGAAGCGAGGAGGGTTTATGAGGAAGGGTTTAGGTGATGCAAGGAGACACAAATGGCGGGACATCATTCTGCTCTGTCTTACCAACATCGCTTTGCCGCCGTCCACAGATAGACCGAGAGAGTGGGTAAATGGGGATATTGATGATCAAGTCAAAATGGATAACATTTGTTACCTTTTTTTTTTTTTTTTTTTTTTTTTTTTTTTTTAATCTCCCACTACTTTTCTTACCTTGAAAAAAAAAAGGTCATTGCTCTTTCAAGTACGGATTTTACTCTTTCACGGATTCTTTTTCATAATTGTTCCATCCCCTACCCTTCCTCTAAAAACAAAGAAAAAAAATCACTTTTCTTTCCCGTCCACCAAAAAATTAAACAAATTCTAGCAAATTTATCAATTTTGCATTGTGATAGTTATCTTAGTCAACTAATCAATCAATATATATATATAAAAGAAGCTTTTTTTAAAACACGTGGTAGTCTCCAATTTTTACAAAACACTAAACTATATTAAAATCATTTTTTAATAGAAGATAATGCAAAACTAAATCTAAAACATTAAAAAAGATAGATGCAAAATAATATAATCGTTTTTTAATAGAAGATAATGCAAAACTAAATCTAAAACATTAAAAAAGATAGATGCAAAATAATATAATATAATTATAATTGAGTTTTAATAGGATGAATACTCAATTAAAGAAAAGTATATATACAACTAAATCTAAACCAAACAACCATCCATTATTTATACACTTGGTGCCCTCAAAAATCTAACGTCACATTGTTGAATTCTATATTTGTTAACTAATTTTTTTTCCTTATGGTTGTCATCTTTTAATTGCATGCATAGTTACGCTCATGATGCATTTTATTCTGTTTTATGATGATTATGTTCTCCTTAGTTTGCTTATTCTTAGATCTAATTTTTCAATATAATTTGTATTCGATTTTTTCTAAAGAGTATTCATATGTTGGTTTATGGAACCACCTTAAGAGGCTACTCAACTTCATCATGGAGGATAGGGACTCAACTTCGCATGTTATTATTATTAATTAAGTTATTATTATTAATTAAGTTTTGTTGCTTTTCTTTTTCTAATTAACTCCTCCAGGGAGTCTTACATAGTTTATTGTTTGCATCAGGTGGAATATGTTCTTCAATCTTCATGAAATAGTTATATGTATATATTGGAGTATATATTTTAGCATGTTAAATAAGTTTATTGCAATATCATGTTTGTATAATAATGTAGTATTTATGGGTTTTATGTATAAATTTATCCTTCGTCAACAACTTTATTTTCCAAAAAAATTGATGAACTACTTATTTTATATTGTCGTAGAGAAGTGCCGAGTTTGCGAGCTGCACCATTGTTGATGGCGACGGAAACACTCCGATGTAATATGCACTTAAGAATGGGTTTAATCTTGTTGCTGAAAATAATAACAGTGTTTCTCGATCCTGCTTTAAGATATTTGCCACACAAACGGTGCTGCCATGAGTTGTACTTCTTACAGATGAATAATATGTGTCCATTAATATTTAGGGTAAATTAAAATATTCCCTTTTTTCGAACAATTTACTTAATAGTTCTTTCAATCATGGGCGTGAATACGATTTATTATACCCTTCTCATTTCGACCCACCCATATTCTATTTTGTTTCAAGATCAATATATCCTCTCAAATTACACTCACTACAACCACCACCCACCATCGACCACTATGTACATCCACCAACGCCCCTCTTATGCACGGGTGTTCCCTTGTCGGCAAAACCCACCCAGGGAGCATCCCACCCAAACCCGCACAAACCAACCACCCCTGCATCACCGCCTCTCCTCTCCCGAATCTGCCTCAGAGACACCAGTAACACCACTGTCCGCGCTCTGCCGTCCCTCCAGAGACACTAGAGTAAGAACATCAATGAAATTATCCATGGGTGTGTTATTGTAGAGTACGAACACCAATTGGTTTATAGTGCAATTGATTATATCAACATGAATCAACATAAAGGCATTGAATCTACTGCAATTGGTTATACGTCTGACACCTACCAAGTTTACAATGCACAAACCGATAGAATTAATTTTGTAAAAACTTGTATATTGTATGGGGTAATGTGACAACAAACAAAAACAATTAAATCGGTTTTGGTGATGAAAGGCATAGCGATACTGCTCCATCGTCTTCATTGTCAATAGTTTTCATCGGCAATAATTCTTTCTAACCTAATTTCATTAGTCTAAATTAATTTAATCACCCTAATTTGATATAAAGTTAATAAACTATGATTATTACTTCATTAATTTGAGAATAATTAGTGTTTATAATTGAGATTAATTTGACAGATTTGATTAATTTTGTGAGAAAGAGGGTTTGAGAGAGTGTTTATTTTGTTTTTTAGGGGAAAGGGTAACGAAGGGAAAACTAATGGCAAAATGTCCATGAAAAAAGTAAATTACGTCCATGAAAAAAAAGAATTACGAATATTTATGTTATATTTTACAATTTTGACATTAATATGTCATTATAAGTATAATATAATAATTAAGTAATTCACACTTTTATAGAACACTTAAAAATTTAACACATATCTAAACACATATTTCACAATTTCGACATTAATTCGTCAAAGAATAATAAGAAATTCACACTTTTGTAGAACACTTCAAAATAAAATGATAAAATTTATAGATTAAAAGGAGTTGTTTCAATAATAATAAATCAAGAATTCAAATATAGATAAAGTTTATGTATAGTTAAAACAATATTAAACAATCCTAATCCTATCTCTACCGCAACTCTTTCCTTCGTAGGAACAATGATTTTCCTTCGTAGGAACAATGATTTACCAAACTCTAGACAAGAATGAACTAATGACAACACGGGTGAACACGGTACAAGATTGAAAAGCTCCCTCCAATAGTATTGAACGCAAATTAATGAATGTTCATCAAAAAATTGTTTATTTCAATTAAAATGTAATTTTACAAATCAGGTATTTGGTGCTACTAAAACAACTTCACACATTAAAATAAATAGCTTCACATTGAAATAGGACATTTTTACATACCGTGCAACGCACGGGCATGAAATCTAGTAATTCTAATTTCAATCTTTAAACATTAATTTAGTGTTTAGTGTAACAATTTAATAACGTACAATCTAAATTAGGGGTATTTACAATTAGGGTTTATGAGGATTTTGATTAAATAACATAGAATCTGCTGGTTGCGGAAGCAGTAGGCGGGGGACTGGTGGTCGAGAGGGGGCGGTAGGCAGAAGGTAGCGCGCAAGGGTAGTGGTAGTGGTGGTGGCACATGCGATAAGGTGGCGCGCAAGGGTAGTGGTAGTGGTGGTGGCACATGCGATGGGGAGAAAGTTTAATCACTTTAATGTGGGTGACGCAAATAGGTGGCAGGGGCAGTGGGAGGGGGCCGATGAGAGGGGATTGGTGGTGGCGGTTGGCTGGTGGCAGCATGGGTTGTGGAGGGGAGAAGTGAAAGAAACAAAATTTGAAAGGGGTAAATTGTTGAAAATAAAGTTAAATAAAAAGGGTATAATGATAAATTATGTATATGATTGAGTAAACACTTTTTCTTTTTATCGCCCGTAAATTACTTAAATCGCCCAAGTAAAAGTCAAAACTACCCTTAAGTCCCTTCATCCCCCACCTTACTTATAATTTTCCAATCCATCATCTAACATTCACTCTCACGCATCCAAACCAAACTGTTTCCTCTACATACGTCCAAAATGAAAAATATCAATTTGCATCTACAATAGCAAGTAGCAACATAGACTCAATTAAGGTAGATAATTCTTGCGCTCCAAATTTGTGTAAACTTTCTGGAAAATTAGTAAATTCTAGGCAATAACAATTGGCATCTACAGTAGCAACATCGACTCAATTAAGTTAAATTAGACAATTTTTAGCCTGCATTTGTGTGTCAAATTTCTGGAAAATTCGTGTTTTTTAGGCTTATTGAAATTGGTCATTAAACAAAATTATAATGGGTAACCAGGAGATTAAGAGTAACAAATTAGAAGCTGATTTAAAACTTGGGTTTTGTGCGAGTAATGGATGTTTTCGAGTTCCAACGAACAGGTTTGGATGATGTTCATGGATGAGCTGGCGTGGGATTGTTTATTATAATAATTGTATTTTATGGTTTTAATTTTTGGTATTAATATTTTAAATATTGAAGTTAATTGGTTAACAGGTTTAAAATTATTCTTTTCTTAAAATGAAGTTAAGATCAATGTAAGGACTAAATTTTCTTGAAATGAAGAAGAAAATAGCAAGGGGCATAATTGGAAGTTCCATGTAAAATTCGGGCGACACTAAGTAAAACACGGGCGACAAAAAGCAACTCCCTTGAGTAAATCATGTATCTGAAAGAGCAATACCAAAAAAAAAGGCGAGATGTGATGAAAGTGGGCGACCTGAGAGTAAAGAAGGCCCAACCCAATGATTGGACTCAAAAGAAACAAAAGGAGCCCAAAATGGAGAGAATCTAGAGAACCAGCTAACCTCCACAAAATCATGATCCTACGATCCATTTCCTAGCCCACTCACCCCCCACCACCAGTCACCAGCTGCTTTTGAATTTCACCACTCCCCCAAGTCAACTTTAAACCTCTCCCTCTCTCTCTCTCTCTCTCTCTCTCCCTCTCTCCCTCTCTCTCCATTTTCTCCGCCATCTTTCTTCCTCTCTCTCCAAAAATGTCCTCCTCCATCGCCCTCACCACCACCTCCTACTCTCTCCCCTTCCGTTCCCTCCCTTCTCTTAAATCCCGCTACAAACCACATATATCAACTCAACCACCCTTCACCTCCTCCTCCTCCTCTTCCTTCCCCACCCTCACCCTCCGATCTTCATCCAACCCCATACCACACTCCCGCTTCCTCTCTTCCCCTTCTCTCCTCCGCCTCACCCCCAAACCACTCTCCTCCACCTCACCATCCTCCTCCACGTCACCAACATCCCCACCACCTGTTCCATGGCAAGGCGCAAAAATGACCCCACTACTAATCTCAATCCTAACAGGTGTCGCTATCTGGTTCGTCCCCACACCAGAAGGAGTTGCCCAGAACGCCTGGCAACTCCTCGCTATCTTCCTCGCAACCATCGTCGGAATCATAACCCAACCCCTCCCTCTCGGCGCCGTCGCGCTAATGGGCCTCGGCGCTGCCGTCTTAACTAAAACCCTAACCTTCGCTGCTGCCTTCTCCGCTTTCGGCGACCCAATCCCATGGCTAATCGCGCTCGCCTTCTTCTTTGCTCGGGGGTTTATCAAAACCGGTCTGGGTAACCGCATTGCCTACCAATTCGTCTCTCTTTTCGGCTCCTCTTCTCTCGGACTCGGTTACTCCCTCGTCTTCTCCGAAGCCCTCCTTGCCCCCGCCATCCCCTCCGTCTCCGCACGTGCCGGTGGTATCTTCCTCCCTCTTGTCAAGTCCCTCTGCCAAGCCTGCGGGAGTAATGTAGGGGACGGAACCGAAGGGAAGCTTGGGTCTTGGCTTATGCTTACCTGTTTTCAAACCTCGGTTATTTCGAGTTCTATGTTTTTGACTGCTATGGCGGCTAACCCACTTAGTGCTAACCTAGCGTTTAGTACCATTGGCAAGACCATTGGGTGGATGGATTGGGCTAAGGCTGCTATTGTCCCGGGTTTGGTTTCGTTGTTGGTTGTTCCTTTGGTGTTGTATATTGTTTATCCTCCCGAAATTAAGAGTAGTCCTGATGCGCCCCGCTTGGCTAAGGAGAAATTGGCGACCATGGGTCCTATGACTAGGAATGAGATCATTATGGGTGTCACCTTGCTTCTCACTGTAAGCTATTCTCTTCCGCTTTTACAATTTTTATGTCTAGTATCGAATATGTCTCAGTATAATGGTTAATACGGAGTTATTGTGGATAATAGGTCTTGGTTTGAATATCCCCTTTCCCTTTATATCGCAATGCCCTTATTTGACTCCTAGTAAAACCCCTAACTGTTACCATTGAATTTTGGATTCATGATCTGTTGAGCATGCTGACATTGTGTTCGGAAAACATGCAATTGTGCTATATGAATGTCCTAGATGTATGTATCTAATGAACGAAGATGCTTCTTTAGTCTGTTATTATTGTGGTGTATGATATGTTTTTATTGGGGTAAATGTAATAGGTTGGGCTCTGGATTTTCGGAGGTGTGTTGAATGTTGATGCAGTAACTGCTGCAATCCTTGGACTGTCTGTCCTCCTGATAACGGGTGTTGTCACCTGGAAAGAGTGCTTAGCTGAGTCTGTGGCTTGGGATACACTAACATGGTTTGCAGCCCTAATTGCCATGGCGGGTTATCTCAACAAGTACGGTCTTATTTCATGGTTCAGCGAAACTGTTGTCCAGGTCCGTCCCTCCTTCCTTTCACTCTTGACTGGACAAGCAATGTTGTTCTTTCATTCTACCATTTGTTGGACATTTGCCTTGTTAATCTATGCCTTAGGGAACTGGTCAATTAAATTTGGGACATAGCAGAACAGAAAGGTGACCACTCTTTTTGAGATGAAATTAGTACACTGTAGTATCTCTATCCAAATTTAATTGTCCCATCTATCTTTTCCAGTTAACGGTTATTACTGTGATCACCATTAATTTGAACAATATCAAACCGACTTATTTCATATTATCATTTTAACAAGGTGTAGTTAGTTTATGCTGAGAGACAATGTAAATGGGATGAAGGGAGTAGAGGACAAGAAGCGTTTTATTCTGATGCACAGCTGCATCCTAATTAATACTGTATATGCTTTCCATATGCAGTTCGTTGGCGGATTAGGTCTTTCGTGGCAGCTATCCTTTGGAATTCTAGTCCTCCTCTACTTCTACACTCACTACTTTTTCGCAAGTGGAGCCGCACACATTGGTGCTATGTTCACAGCCTTCTTATCAGTTGCAAGCGCTCTAGGAACACCACCATACTTGGCAGCATTAGTTCTCGCTTTCCTCTCCAACCTTATGGGTGGCCTCACCCACTATGGTATCGGATCAGCTCCGGTTTTCTATGGGGCTAACTATGTTCCTCTCGCCAAATGGTGGGGATACGGATTCCTCATTTCTATTGTAAACATTATAATCTGGCTTGGAGTTGGAGGTGTTTGGTGGAAGGCAATCGGGTTATGGTGAAGCACAATGCTCGTAGAATTTGCTGACCTTATATTTTAGTTCAGAGAATATATATATCAAAAGTCAACACCTACATCGGCTTCTCCCCTAGAGGTAGCCTCTGAATTTGTTGTGATTCTTTCGACTCCGGGAGTATTCTTTCTCATTACCGTGCCCCTCGGAATTTGAAAGACAACGATTATACGAAGAGCAGAATAGAAATTTTACTGCAAATGTTTTTTTGTAATATCTCATAATTTATCAACATTACGAATCCATGATTCATTATAGAATTGTGGAGTAGTCGGGATTTTGTTAACAATGATTTGTGGCCTTGCGGGTTGTCCATTTCTGCCATTGTCGAAATGATAATGTTCTCTATTTATTATGACCATTTGCATGAAAACTCGGTGAATTGAATATCGAATGTGGGTATCCACATAAGACTAAAGACCTCTTGTGGCCAACCAATCTCATGGTTGATAGAAGATAAGTGGATGTTATTTAAGATTTTAAGCATCATATAGTTTGTGGTGAAGTTGTGCATGCAAGAAGGCGGGCCATATTGATTGGGCTTCACATAGGACCTGGACCACTACTTGTCATTTGTCAAGGTTCTTAATATCCTATGCGGAGACCATGATTGCACTGTGTCAACGTCGATGTTTTATTTATGTGCAGCTTCTGGAAGCTTGAAAAGTTGGAAAAATATTAGTGAAGCCCAAGCGCATTGAGGAGGAACCTGCATTTTTAATCACGGTAACGAGGTAATTAGCTTACTTGCTATTTGCTGCCTTCTTTCCTTCATTCGTTATTTTGTCGATATCCGTATTACACCGTGTTATGTGGATATAAGCTAGCTTTGTTTTTTAAGTCACATAAGAATTTCCTACCTGTCTAGCTGTATGTAATGCTGTATTGGTATTGTTCCGGGTGTAATTCCAGAGCAAGTATCGTTACCACCCGTGGCTTGTAGAATAATGTCTTTGGTTGAACCCTTCCCGCTCCTATCGCCTCTCTCGGCCTTTCTGCAACAATGAAGCAGGCGGGGGCTTGGCTTTGTGCCAAGCGTCTTTCACTCCGACGCCCAAGTCGGTGAACTTAGAGGTATAAGTTGTATACTAATTGGCTAGGAATGTATTGTAGAGAGATAAGGGAGATATTACCAGATGAATAGTGTATTTTAGGTTAAGTTGTGGGATGCTTTCCTCAATGAAGGTTGAGGAGTATTTATAGGCTTTCACCTTTTGTCACGTAGTGGCCAAGTGGCCAAGTGGCTTATCAGGTGGAAAGACCGTTCTACCCTCGGCCGATTGTCCTACGGCGGGCGCCGAGGGTCTTGGATGTGAGTGCGGATATGTGCCCGGTGGTGGGTTGCCATGCCGATACCACAGCTAGCGGTAGATGGGTTGCATCGGCTAGGCAGTCTAAGTCGTTGACTTGCTGTGGATATCTTTGACCTTGCTCAGTGTGTTGACTTGGTCAGCGGTGCAGAATATGCCCCATCAGGTATATCTTCTATCCTTGGAGGACTTTTGGATTGCACTTTTCCGTGCAAACGTTGGCTTGTTGAACGTGATGCTTTGATGGGAGGTTATTTCAGAAACAAGGATTTTGTCGATTCCATTGAATTATGGTCGACATTTCACTTTGACTACATTTGAACACGACATTTTGCCATTAATTTAAAAAAATTAAAAAAATTCATAAATCATCGTGTCTGAATAACTTTTGCGTTTGACTTGATTAGGTTTTTGTGCCTTGCTAAAACCACCATAAATGAATTCACAAATCAGCTAGGTGATTGAGTGAGATTTGCTAATTTGTAGTCATCTATATTTGCTAATTTGTGCCTATTGTCCATTTGGAATATGACAAAGTGCATTATTCTGTTTATTAGAAGTATCTATATTGGTTTATGTCAATGGAGAATTGATGTGAGGGTAGTTCTACGGTTCTATTCTAGGGCCCCTTTTAATCTTCTGCCATAACTTTTAGGCCAAGGCCAGGAATTTCTTTGTTTCAGTTTGGGCTGATAATTGAAGCGTTGTCCTATTTGCATTTTATCTTCCGGCATATTGAATTTTAGTGGCGGACAAAAAAAGGGTACAAATGGGTCGTGATTATGGATGGATCCGTAGCTGTTTGAATGGATCTAGAAGTATACATGTTCTATTTTGGGTCGTTCTATTTACTTGTATACATTTTTCTTATTCACACAAATTTTAAGCCTAGAAGGCTAAATTACCCTCACTATAACACCCATTTACGTTATCACCCCCCAATTACACCTCTCCAATCCCTCACCCACCAGCCACGCAGCCATCACCAATCTCCATCTCCCAATCCCCACCCACATCCAGCTTCACCCAACCTCATGCACCACCAATACCCACCCTCACCTTCACCACCATCACCTACATCACCCGGCCTAGCCAATCCTCCGCGAAGACCACCTTATCACACCCAAGTGACCCAACCCAACTTCCACCACCACCACCACCACCACCATAAGACCCATCTCCACCAACTCCACCTCCTACCTCAAGACCCTAACGTACCAGAACCCTCAAATCGTACGAGGTCGTATCGAGTCATGTTTCTTCCCCTCTCACTTTTTCCACCACGTGTCTCGGGTTGATTAATAAATTACCGTATTCGATTTTCAACCCTAATTAAGAAATATTCATCTAATTTTAAGGAGTACCTGATTTTCATGCAAGATTCGTTTATCGCGTACTAGAACCCTCAAATGTCCTCTGTTGCCTCTCAAAATTTGCGTGACTGCTTTATCTGACCCGAGGAACCGTCCTTATGATTTACGGACGTTTTTTGTTCCGGCTCCCTGAAATCTCGAAAACCGTGTACTCCCTCCCATTCAACTCCAAATGGTAGTTATTCCTCTTTCGTCCATTCAACTCCAAATGGAACCTTTCCTTTTTTAGCCTTTTTTATGACCATATTGTCCTTATTGGACTACAATAATTACATGTATTGCCACTGCCTTGGCCCACATTATTTTGTTAACACACACACTAACTACTCTATTAGACCCACTATTAACCAATATTACATTAACCAACCCATCCTAAACAAACCCATTAACATAACTGTTCCCTCCAAAAATTTATCCACGGTACTCACCCCAACTATATTCACATTCAATTCAACCGTCTACCCACCATTTATTTCATTTCTCCAGGGAAACTTCACAAACTCTAAATTCATCTTTTCTCTCTATCCCCCTTTCATTTCCGCCTCCTTTCTCTCTACTATCAGCAGATCCTCATTCTCTCACTCTAACTCCGCCTCAAATCTCTCTTAATTACTGTTGCTTGTTGAATCTCCTCTCTAATCTTGTTTACTTGATGTTACTTTATCATTCTCCTCAATAATGTTGGAAGGAACATCCACATGCAGGATGTTCTTTTGATTGCCTTGAATGCGGTTCAATGATCTCCTCAATAATTTCCGATGACTCTGACTTTCTTCCTCCTACAACTTTCGTCTCTGACTCACTAGATCCACATGATTTAGGGACTGAAGTTGGGAAGACGGAGTTCAATGATCTATCCTATATTGTTCCTAATACTCCGGAATACGACGATATTCCTGATGTACGTCCAAGCTTCATCAATTCTTTGCCTTCTGTCGTTTCCGTGGTGGATCATGTGGTCTCTGAGGTTTCTATGGCCTCTTTGGTTGAAGTTGGTATTTCTGATGTTGATGTTGGTATTTCTGATGTTGTCATAGAAGTTGATGATCAAATGATCAATGAAGTATTCATCTAATTTTAAGAAGTATTCATCTAATTTTAAGGAGTGCGTGATTTTTGTACGAGACTCGTTTATCGTGTATCGGAACCTTCAAATGTCCTCTGTTGTTTCTCAAAATTTGTGTGACGCCTTTATCTGATCCAAGCAACCGTCTGTATGTCATACAGACGTTTTTGTTCTGGGTCCCTGAAATCTCGAAAATCGTGTATTATACACTTAGATTCGAGCCGTTTGGGAGGTCATATCGGGTCATGTTTCTTTCCCTCCCAGTTTTCTACCACGTGTCAAGGATCGTTTCATGAGTTACTTTATTCGATTTTTACCCCTAATTAAGAAGTACTCCCTCCATTCAACTACACTTTACATGTTTGGTTTATCACGTTTGCCAACGCGGCTTTTACGCGGTAAATATCTTTAGCTACGTATTTTCAAAAATTATAAAAGTTACTTCCTCCAAATAACAATGTTTGCCCCATTTCTCTAATATATGAGAGGAGTATTTTATTGAAATGGGGCAAACATAGGTATTGGGAGGGAGTATATATTTTTAATGTACTCTTAAAGACGAATCAAATAAGATCTCACATGAATATATTTTAACTTATGTATCGAGAGAAAATTGAAGTTGAATGTCCGCTTGTGAATAGTGTGCAAAAGAGAAACATGCAAAGTGGAGTTGAATGGAGGGAGTATTCATCTAAGTTTAAGGAGTTCATGATTTTCGTACGAGACTCGTTTATCGTGTACCCGGAACCCTCAAATGTCCTCTGTTGTTTCTCAAAATTTTTGTGAGTGTTTTATCAGACCCGAGTAACCGTTCGTATGATTTACGGACGTTTTTGTTCCGGGTCCCTGAAATCTCGAAAACCGTGTATTATAGACTTAAATTTGAGCTCTTTGGGAGGTCGTATCGGGTCATTTCTCTTTTCCTCTCACTTTTCTACCACGTGTCTCGGGTTGATTCATGAGTTACTGTATTCGATTTTCAACCTTAATTAAGAAATATTCATCTAATATTAAGGAGTACCTAATTTTCATGCGAGACTCGTTTATCGCGTACTAGAACCGTCAAATGTCCTCTGTTTCCTCTCAAAATTTGTGTGACTGCTGTATCTGGCCCGAGGAAGCATCCTTATGATTTGCGGACGTTTTTGTAACAGGTCCCTCAAATATCGAAAATCGTGTATTATACACTTAGATGCCAGCTGTTTGGGAGGTCGTATCGGGTCATGTTTCTTTTCCTCCCAGTTTTTCTACCACAGGTCAAGTGTCGTTTCATGAGTTACCGTATTCGATTTTCAACCCTAATTAAGAAGTATTTATCTAATTTTAAAGAGTGCTTGATTTTCGTACGAGACTCGTTTATCGCATACCGAAACCCTCAAATGTCCTCTGTTGTTTCTCAAAGTTTGTGAGCCTGCTTTATCTGACCCGAGGAAGCGTCCTTATAATTTACGGACGTTTTTGTTCCGGGTCCCTGAAATCTCGAAAATCATGTATTATCCACTTATATTCGAGCCGTTTGGGAGGTCGTATCGGGTCATGTTTCTTTCCCTCCCATTTTTTCTACCACGTGTCAATGGTCGTTTGATGAGTTACCGTATTCGATTTTCAACCCTAATTAAGAAGTATTCATCTAATTTTAAGGAGTGCATGGTTTTCGTACGAGACTCGTTTATCGTGTACCGGAACCCTCAAACGTCCTCTGTTGTTTCTCAAACTTTGTGTGACGCCTTTATCTGACCCAAGCAACCGTCCGTATGATTTACGGACGTTTTTGTTCCGGGTCCCTGAAATCTCGAAAATCGTGTATTATACACTTCGATTTGAGTCGTCTGGGGGTCATATCGTGTCATGTTTCTTTCCCTCCCAGTTTTTCTACCACGTGTCAAGGATCGTTTCATGAGTTACCGTATTCGATTTTTACCCTAATTAAGAAAGTATTCATCTAATTTTAAGGAGTACATGATTTTCGTACGAGACTCGTATATCGTGTACCGGAACCCTCAAATGTCCTCTGTTGTTTCTCAAAATTTGTGTGACGGCTTTATCAGACTCGAGTAACCGTCCGTATGATTTACGGACGTTTTTGCTCCGGGTCCCTGAAATCTCGAAAACCGTGTATTATAGACTTAAATTTGAGCTCTTTGGAAAGTCGTACCGAGTCATTTTTCATTTTCTCTCACTTTTTCCACCACGTGTCTTGTCGATTCATGAGTTATCGTATTCGATTTTCAACCCTAATTAAGAAACATTCATCTAATTTTAAGAAGTGCTTGGTTTTCGTACGAGACTCATTTATCACGTACCGGAACCCTCAAATGTCCTCTGTTGTTTCTCAAAATTTGTGAGCCTGCTTTAGCTGACCCGAGGAAGCGTCCTTATGATTTACAGACATTTTTGTTCCAATTCCCTGAAATCTCGAAAATCGAGTATTATACACTTAGATTCGAGCCGTTTGGGAGGTCATATCGGGTCATGTTTCTTTCCCTCCCGGTTTTTCTACCACATGTCAAGGGACGTTTCATGAGTTACCGAATTCAATTTTCCACTACAAAAAAAAAGCGCGGGTTACCGACGGACATACCGACGGAAAAAAGAGGCCGTCAGAAAACACGGGTTACTGACGGATTTTTGACGGAATTTTCGTCGGTAACATTTACTGACGGAAATTCCGTCAGTTATAATTGGCGCGTTGACAAAGTCAATGGGGCTAAAAAACATGTGACGGAATTTCCGTCAGTGATTCCAAAAAATGACGGAATTTCCGTCATTGGCTTCCACACCCAAATGTCTTCCGTTGGTGTTCAAACTTTGCGTGGCCGCTTTATCTGACCCGAGGAACTTTCTATGTGATTTCCGGAGAATTTTATTCCGGGACCACCGAATCCCGAAAAACCTTGTATTATACACTTCAATTTCAGCCGTTCGGAAGGTCGTACCGGAACCTATTTCTTTTTCTCCTTGTTTTTCAATCACGCGTCCGAACTCATTTCAGGAGTCAACCTGTTCGATTTCAGGAATCAACCTGTTCGATTTCAGCCTCAAATAACGAGCTTTAACACATTTTTCACGAAAATCCGAGTTTCGACGAATGCTGGTTTTGGCACACCGGCACCCCCAAATGTCTTCCGTTGGTGCTCAAACTTTGCGTGGCCGCTTTATCTTATTCGAGGAACTTTCTATGTGATTTCCGGAGAATTTTATTCCGGGACCCGGAATGCCGAAAAACCGTGTATTATACACTTCAATTTCAGTCGTTCGGAAGGTCGTACCGGAACCTGTTACTTTTTCTCCCTGTTTTTCAATCACGCGTCCGAGCTCATTTCAGGAATCAACCGGTTCAATTTCAGCCTCAAATAACGAGCTTTAACACATTTTCACGATAATCCGAGTTTCGGCGAATGCTGGTTTATGGCACACAGGCACCCCCAAATGTCTTCCGTTGGTGCTGAAACTTTGCGTGGCTGCTTTATCTGACCCGAGGAACTTTCTATGTGATTTCCGGAAAATTTTATTCCGGGACCCCGGAATCCCGAAAAACCGTGTATTATACAATTCAATTTCAGCCGTTCGGAAGGTCGTACCGGAACCTGTATCTTTTTCTCCCAATTTTTCAATCACGCATCCGAGCTCATTTCAGGAATCAACATGTTCGATTTCAGGAATCAACCTGTTCGTTTTCGGCCTCAAATAACGAGCTTTAACACATTTTTCACGATAATCCGAGTTTCGGCGAATGCTGGTTTGTGGCACACCGGCACCCCCAAATGTCATCCGTTGGTGCTCAAACTTTGCGTGGCCGCTTTATCTGACCCGAGGAACTTTCTATGTGATTTCCGGAGAATTTTGTTCCGGGCCCTGGAATCCCGACAAACCGTGTATTATACACTTCAATTTCAGCCGTTCGGAAGGTCGTACCGGAACCTGTTTCTTTTTCTCCCTATTTTTCAATCACGCGTCCGAGCTCATTTCAGGAATCAACCTGTTCGATTTCAGGAATCAACCTGTTCAATTTCACCCTCAAATAATGAGCTTTAACACATTTTTCACGATAATCCGAGTTTCGGCGAATGCTGGTTTGTGGCACACCGGCACCCCTAAATGTCTTCCGTTGGTGCTCAAACTTTGCGTGGCCGCTTTATCTGACCCGAGGACCTTTCTATGTGATTTCCGGAGAATTTTATTCCGGGACCCCGGAATCCCGAAAAACCGTGTATTATAACACTTCAATTTCAGCCGTTCTGAAGGTCGTACCGGAACCTGTTTCTTTTTCTCCCTGCTTTTCAATCACGCGTCCGAGATCATTTTAGGAATCAACCTGTTCGATTTCAGGAATCAACCTGTTCAATTTCAGCCTCAAATAACGAGCTTTAACACATTTTTCACGATAATCCGAGTTTCGGCGAATGCTGATTTGTGGCACTCAGGTACCCCCAAATGTCTTCCGTTGGTGCTCAAACTTTGTGTGGGCGCTTTATCTGACCCGAGGAACTTTTTATGTTATTTCCGGAGACTTTTATTCTGGGACCCCGGAATCCTGAAAAACCGTGTATTACACACTTCAATTTCAGTCGTTCGGAAGGTCGTACCGGAACCTGTTTCTTTTTCTCCCTATTTTTCAATCACGCGTCCGAGCTCATTTCAGGAATCAACCTGTTCGATTTCAGGAATCAACCTGTTCGATTTCGGTCTCAAATAACGAGCTTTAACACATTTTTCACGATAATCCGAGTTTCGGCGAATGCTGGTTTGTGGCACACCGGCACCCCCAAATGTCTTCCGTTGGTGCTCAAACTTTGCGTGGCCGCTTTATCTGCCCCGAGAAACTTTCTATGTGATTTCCGGAGAATTTTATTAGGGACTCAGAATCCGAAAAACCGTGCATTATACACTTTAATTTCAGCCGTTCAGAAGGTCGTACCGAAACCTGTTTCTTTTTCGCCCTGTTTTTCAATCACGCGTCCGAGCTCATTTCAGGAATCAGCCTGTTCAATTTCAGCCTCAAATAACGAGCTTTAACACATTTTTCACGATAATCCGAGTTTCGGCGAATGTTGGTTTGTGGCACACCGGCACCCCCAAATGTCATCGTTGGTGCTCAAACTTTGCGTGGCCGCTTTATCGACCCGAGGACCTTTCTATGTGATTTCGGAGAATTTTATTCGGGACCGGAATCCGAAAAACCGTGTATTATACACTTCAATTTTACCGTTCAAGGTCGATCGGAACTGTTTATTTTTCTCCTGTTTTTCAATCACGCGTCCGAGCTCATTTTAGGAATCAACTGTTCGATTTCGGGAATCAACTGTTCAATTTCAGCCTCAAATAACGAGCTTTAACACATTTTTCACGATAATCCGAGTTTCGGCGAATCTTTGGTTTGTGGCACTCAGGCACCCCAAATGTCTTCCGTTGGTGCTCAAACTTTGCGTGGCCGCTTTATCGACCCGAGGAACTTTCTATGTTATTTCCGGAGACTTTTATTCTGGGACCCCGAAATCCCGAAAAACCGTGTATTATACACTTCAATTTCAGCCGTTCGGAAGGTCGTACCGGAACCTGTTTCTTTTTCTCCCTGTTTTTCAATCACGCGTCCGAGCTTATTTCAGGAATCAACCTGTTCGATTTCAGGAATCAACCAGTTCAATTTCAACCTCAAATAACGAGCTTTAACTTATTTTTCACGATAATCCGAGTTTCGGCGAATGCTGGTTTGTGGCACACCGACACCTCCAAATGTTTTCCGTTGGTGCTCAAACTTTGCGTGGCCGCTTTATCTGACCCGAGGACCTTTCTATGTGATTTCCGGAGAATTTTATTCCGGGACCCTGGAATCCCGAAAAACCGTGTATTATAACACTTCAATTTCACCGTTCAAGGTCGATCTAGGAACTGTTTTTTTTCGCCGCTTTTCAATCACGCGTCCGAGATCATTTTAGGAATCAACCTGTTCGATTTCAGGAATCAACATGTTCAATTTCAGCCTCAAATAACGAGCTTTAACACATTTTTCACGATAATCCGAGTTTCGGCGAATGCTGGTTTGTGGCACTCAGGTACCCCCAAATGTCTTCCGTTGGTGCTCAAACTTTGTGTGGGCGCTTTATCTGACCCGAGGAACTTTCTATGTTATTTCCGGAGACTTTTATTCTGGGACCCCGGAATCCTGAAAAACCGTGTATTATACACTTCAATTTCAGCCGTTCGGAAGGTCGTACCGGAACCTGTTTCTTTTTCTCCCTATTTTTCAATCACGCGTCCGAGCTCATTTCAGGAATCAACCTGTTCGATTTCAGGAATCAACCTGTTCGATTTCGGTCTCAAATAACGAGCTTTAACACATTTTTCACGATAATCCGAGTTTCGGCGAATCTTTGGTTTCAGGCACACCGGCACCCCCAAATGTCTTCCGTTGGTGCTCAAACTTTGCGTGGCCGCTTTATCCGACCCGAGAAACTTTCTATGTGATTTCCGGAGAATTTTATTAGGGACTCAGGAATCTTCAAAAAACCGTGCATTATACACTTCAATTTCGGCCGTTCGGTAAGGTCGCATCGAAAACTGTTTCTTTTTCGCCTGTTTTTCAATCACGCGTCCGAGCTCATTTCAGAATCACTGTTCAATTTGAGCCTCAAATAACGAGCTTTAACACATTTTTCACGATAATCCGAGTTTCGGCGAATGTTGGTTTGTGGCACACCGGCACCCCCAAATGTCATCAGTTGGTGCTCAAACTTTGCGTGGCCGCTTTATCTGACCCGAGGACCTTTCTATGTGATTTCCGGAGAATTTTATTCCGGGACCCCGGAATCCCGAAAAACCGTGTATTATACACTTCAATTTCACCGTTCAAGGTCGACAGGAACCGTTTATTTTTCTCCCTGTTTTTCAATCACGCGTCCGAGCTCATTTTAGGAATCAACCTGTTCGATTTCAGGAATCAACCTGTTCAATTTCAGCCTCAAATAACGAGCTTTAACACATTTTTCACGATAATCCGAGTTTCGGCGAATGCTGGTTTGTGGCACTCAGGCACCCCCAAATGTCTTCCGTTGGTGCTCAAACTTTGTGTGGCCGCTTTATCTGACCCGAGGAACTTTCTATGTTATTTCCGGAGACTTTTATTCTGGGACCCCGAAATCCCGAAAAACCGTGTATTATACACTTCAATTTCAGCCGTTCGGAAGGTCGTACCGGAACCTGTTTCTTTTTCTCCCTGTTTTTCAATCACGCGTCCGAGCTTATTTCAGGAATCAACCTGTTCGATTTCAGGAATCAACCTGTTCAATTTCAGCCTCAAATAACGAGCTTTAACTTATTTTTCACGATAATCCGAGTTTCGGCGAATGCTGGTTTGTGGCACACCGACACCTCCAAATGTTTTCCGTTGGTGCTCAAACTTTGCGTGGCCGCTTTATCTGACCCGAGGACCTTTCTATGTGATTTCCGGAGAATTTGATTCCGGGACCCCGGAATCCCGAAAAACCGTGTATTATACACTTCAATTTTTGTCGTTCGGAAGGTCGACAGAACTGTTTCTTTTTCTCCCTGTTTTTCAATCACGCGTCCGAGCTCATTTTAGGAATCAACCTGTTCGATTTCAGGAATCAACCTATTCAATTTCAGCCTCAAATAACGAGCTTTAACACATTTTTCACGATAATCCGAGTTTCGGCGAATGCTGGTTTGTGGCACACATGCACCCCCAAATGTCTTCCGTTGGTGCTCAAACTTTGCGTGGCCGCTTTATCTGACCCGAGGAACTTTCTATGTTATTTCCGGAGACTTTTATTCCGGGACCCCGGAATCCCGAAAAACCGTGTATTATACACTTCAATTTCACCGTTCGAAGGTCGTCAGGAACTGTTTCTTTTTCTACCTATTTTTCAATCACGCGTCCGAGCTCATTTCAGGAATCAACTTGTTCGATTTCGGCCTCAAATAACGAGCTTTAACACATTTTTCACGATAATCCGAGTTTGGCGAATCTTTGGTTTTGGCACACCGGCACCCCCAAATGTCTTCCGTTGGTGCTCAAACTTTGCGTGGTCGCTTTATCTTCACCGAGAAACTTTCTATGTGATTTCCGGAGAATTTTATTAGGGACTTAATCCCGAAAAACCGTGCATTATATACTTCAATTTCACTAGTTCGGAAGGTCGTATCGAAACCTGTTTCTTTTTTCGCCTGTTTTTCAATCACGCGTCCGAGCTCATTTCAGGAATCAACTTTGTTCGATTTCAGGAATCAAATAACGAGCTTTAACACATTTTTCACGATAATCAGAGTTTCGGCGAATCTTTGGTTTGTGGCACACCGGCACCCCTAAATGTCTTCCGTTGGTGCTCAAACTTTGCGTGGCCGCTTTATCAGACCCGAGGACCTTTCTATGTGATTTCCGGAGAATTTTGTTCCGGGACCGTGGAATCCCGAAAAACCGTGTATTATACACTTCAATTTTACCGTTCAAGGTCAACAGGAACTGTTTCTTTTTTTCCCGCTTTTCAATCACGCGTCGGAGATCATTTTAGGAATCAACCTGTTCGATTTCAGGAATCAACTGTTCAATTTCGGACCTCAAATAACGAGCTTTAACACATTTTTCACGATAATCCGAGTTTCGGCGAATCTTTGGTTTGTGGCACTCGGGTACCCCCAAATGTCTTCCGTTGGTGCTCAAACTTTGTGTGGCCGCTTTATCGACCCGAGGAACTTTCTATGTTATTTAGGAGACTTTTATTCGGGACCGGAATCGAAAAACCGTGTATTATACACTTCAATTTTTTGCGTTCGGAAGGTAAATCGGAACTGTTTCTTTTTCTCCCTATTTTTCAATCACGCGTCCGAGCTCATTTCAGGAATCAACCTGTTCGATTTCAGGAATCAACCTGTTCGATTTCGGTCTCAAATAACGAGCTTTAACACATATTTCACGATAATCCGAGTTTCGGCGAATGCTGGTTTGTGGCACACCGGCACCCCCAAATGTCTTCCGTTGGTGCTCAAACTTTGCGTGGCCGCTTTATCTGCCCCGAGAAACTTTCTATGTGATTTCCGGAGAATTTTATTCCAGGACTCCGGAATCCCGAAAAACCGTGCATTATACACTTTAATTTCAGCCGTTCAGAAGGTCGTACCGAAACCTGTTTCTTTTTCGCCCTGTTTTTCAATCACGCGTCCGAGCTCATTTCAGGAATCAGCTTGTTCAATTTCAGCCTCAAATAACGAGCTTTAACACATTTTTCACGATAATCCGAGTTTCGGCGAATGCTGGTTTGTGGCACACCGGCACCTCCAAATGTCATCAGTTGGTGCTCAAACTTTGCGTGGCCGCTTTATCTGACCCGAGGACCTTTCTATGTGATTTCCGGAGAATTTTATTCCGGGACCCCGGAATCCCGAAAAACCGTGTATTATACACTTCAATTTTGCCGTTCAAGGTCGACCGGAACGTTTTTTTTTTTTTCTCCCTGTTTTTCAATCACGCGTCCGAGCTCATTTTAGGAATTAACCTGTTCGATTTCAGGAATCAACCTGTTCAATTTCAGCCTCAAATAACGAGCTTTAACACATTTTTCACGATAATCCGAGTTTCGGGGAATGCTGG
The DNA here is from genome assembly GCF_048544455.1 of Silene latifolia. NCBI lineage: Eukaryota > Viridiplantae > Streptophyta > Magnoliopsida > Caryophyllales > Caryophyllaceae > Silene > Silene latifolia. The sequence goes on from NC_133528.1 coordinate 194,350, forward strand.
TTTGTGGCACTCAGGCACCCCCAAATGTCTTCCGTTGGTGCTCAAACTTTGTGTGGCCGCTTTATCTGACCCGAGGAACTTTCTATGTTATTTAGGAGACTTTTATTCTGGGACCCGGAATCCCGAAAACCGTGTATTATACACTTCAATTTTAGCCGTTCGGAAGGTCGTCGGAACTGTTTCTTTTTCTCCTGTTTTTCAATCACGCGTCCGAGCTTATTTCAGGAATCAACCTGTTCGATTTCAGGAATCAACCTGTTCAATTTTCACCTCAAATAACGAGCTTTAACACATTTTTCACGATAATCCGAGTTTGGCGAATCTTTGGTTTGTGGCACACCGACACCCCCAAATGTCTTCCGTTGGTGCTCAAACTTTGCGTGACCGCTTTATCGACCGAGGACCTTTCTATGTGATTTCCGGAGAATTTTATTCCGGAATCCCGAAAAACCGTGTATTATACACTTCAATTTCAAACCGTTCAAGGTCGTCACCGGAACTGTTTCTTTTTCTCCTTGTTTTTCAATCACGCGTCGAGCTCATTTCAGGAATCAACCTGTTCGATTTCAGGAATCAACCTGTTCAATTTCAACCTCAAATAACGAGCTTTAACACATTTTTCACGATAATCCGAGTTTCGGCGAATCTTTGGTTTGTGGCACTCGTGGCACCCCAAATGTCTTCCGTTGGTGCTCAAACTTTGTGTGGCCGCTTTATCTGACCCGAGGAACTTTCTATGTTATTTCCGGAGACTTTTATTCTGGATCCCCGGAATCCCGAAAAACCGTGTATTATACACTTCAATTTCAGCCGTTCGGAAGGTCGTACCGGAACCTGTTTCTTTTTCTCCCTATTTTTCAATCACGCGTCCGAGCTCATTTCAGGAATCAACCTGTTCGATTTCAGGAATCAACCTGTTCGATTTCGGCCTCAAATAACGAGCTTTAACACATTTTTCACGATAATCCGAGTTTCGGCGAATGCTGGTTTGTGGCACACCGGCACCCCCAAATGTCTTCCGTTGGTGCTCAAACTTTGCGTGGCCGCTTTATCGACCCGAGGACCTTTCTATGTGATTTCCGGAGAATTTTATTACGGGACCCCGGAATCCCGAAAAAACGTGTATTATACACTTCAATTTCGGCCGTTCAAGGTCGTCACAGGAACTGTTTCTTTTTCTCCTGTTTTTCAATCACGCGTCCGAGCTCATTTTAGGAATCAACCTGTTCGATTTCAGAATCAACTGTTCAATTTCAGCCTCAAATAACGAGCTTTAACACATTTTTCACGATAATCCGAGTTTCGGCAAATGCTGGTTTGTGGCACACCGGCACCCCCAAATGTCTTCCGTTGGTGCTCAAACTTTGTGTGGCCGCTTTATCTGACCCGAGGACTTTCTATGTTATTTCCGGAGACTTTTATTCTGGATCCCCGGAATCCCGAAAAACCGTGTATTATACACTTCAATTTGTAGTTCGGAAGGTAAATCAGGAAACTGTTTCTTTTTCTCCCTATTTTTCAATCACACGTCCGAGCTCATTTCAGGAATCAACCTGTTCGATTTCAGGAATCAACCTGTTCGATTTCGGCCTCAAATAACGAGCTTTAACACATTTTTCACAATAATCCGAGTTTCGGCGAATGCTGGTTTGTGGCACACCGGCACCCCCAAATGTCTTCCGTTGGTGCTTAAACTTTGCTTGACCGATTTATCTACCCCGAGAAACTTTCTATGTGATTTCCGGAGAATTTTATTCCGGGACTCCGGAATCCCGAAAAACTGTGCATTATACATTTCAATTTCAGCCGTTCAGAAGGTCGTACCGAAACCTGTTTCTTTTTCGCCCTGTTTTTCAATCACGCGTCCGAGCTCATTTCAGGAATCAACCTGTTCCATTTCAGGAATCAACCTGTTCGATTCCAGCCTCAAATAACGAGCTTTAACACATTTTTCACGATAATCCGAGTTTCGGCGAATGCTGGTTTGTGGCACACCGGCACCCCCAAATGTCTTCCGTTGGTGCTCAAACTTTGCGTGGCCGCTTTATCTGACCCGAGAACCTTTCTATGTGATTTCCGGAGAATTTTATTCCGGGATACCGGAATCCCGAAAAACCGTGTATTATACAATTCAATTTCAGCCGTTCGGAAGGTCGTACCATAACCTGTTTCTTTTTCGCCCTATTTTTCAATCACGCGTCCGAGCTCATTTCAGGAATCAACCTGTTCGATTTCAGGAATCATCCTGTTCGATTTCAGCCTCAAATAACGAGCTTTAACACATTTTTCACGATAATCCGAGTTTGGCGAATCTTTGGTTTGTGGCACACCGGCACCCCCAAATGTCTTCCGTTGGTGCTCAAACTTAGTGTGGCCGCTTTATCTGACCCGAGGACCTCTCTATGTGATTTCCGGAGAATTTTATTCCGGGACCCCGGAATCCCGAAAAACCTTGTATTATACACTTCAATTTCAGCCGTTCGGAAGGTCGCGATCTAGGAACTGTTTCTATTTCTCCTGTTTTTCAATCACGTGTCGAGCTTATTTCAGAATCAAACTATTCGATTTCAGGAATCGACCTGTTCGATTTGACCTCAAATAACGAGCTTTAACACATTTTTCACGATAATCGAGTTTTAATGAATCTTGATTTGTGGCACACCGGCACCCCCAAAAGTCTTCCGTTGGTGCTCAAACTTTGCGTGACCGCTTTATCTGACCCGAGGAACTTTCTATGTGATTTCCGGAGAATTTTATTCCGGGACCCCGAAATCCCGAAAAACCGTGTATGATACACTTCAATTTCATCCGTTCGGAAGGTAAACTAGGAACTGTTTCTTTTTCTCCTGTTTTTCAATCACGCGTCCGAGCTCATTTCAGGAATCAACTTTGTTCGATTTGGGGAATCAACTTGTTCAATTTCACCTCAAATAACGAGCTTTAACACTAATTTCACGATAATCCGAATTTCAAATGAATCTTTGGTTTGGCAGCACAGGCACCCCCAAATGTCTTCCGTTGTGCTCAAACTTTGCATGGCCGCTTTATCTGAACCGAGGAACTTTCTATGTTATTTCCGGAGACTTTTATTCCGGGACCCCGGAATCCCGAAAAACCGTGTATTATACACTTAAATTTCAGTCGTTCGGAAGGTCGTACCGAAACCTGTTTCTTTTTCTCCCTATTTTTCAATCACGCGTCCGAGCTCATTTCAGGGAATCAAACATTCGATTTGGGAATCGACTGTTCGATTTCAGCCTCAAATAACGAGCTTTAAAACATTTTTCACGATAATCCGAGTTTCAGCGAATGCTGATTTGTGGCACACAGGCACCCCCAAATGTCTTCCGTTGTGCTCAAACTTTGCATGGCCGCTTTATCTGACCCGAGGAACTTTCTATGTTATTTCCGGAGACTTTTATTCCGGGACCCTGGAATCCCGAAAAACCGTGTATTATACACTTCAATTTCAGTCGTTCGGAAGGTCGTACCGAAACCTGTTTCTTTTTCTCTCTATTTTTCAATCACGCGTCCGAGCTCATTTCAGGAATCAACCTGTTCGATTTCAGGAATCAACCTGTTTGATTTCAGCCTCAAATAACGAGCTTTAACACATTTTTCACGATAATCCGAGTTTCGGCGAATGCTGGTTTGTGGCACACCGGCACCCCCAAATGTCTTCCGTTGGTGCTCAAACTTTGCGTGGCCGCTTTATCTACCCCGAGAAATTTTCTATGTGATTTCCGGAGAATTTTATTCCGGGACTCCGGAATCCCGAAAAACCGTGCATTATACACTTCAATTTCAGCCGTTCAGAAGGTCGTACCGAAACCTGTTTCTTTTTCGCCCTGTTTTTCAATCACGCGTCCGAGCTCATTTCAGGAATCAACCTGTTCGATTTCAGGAATCAACCTGTTCGATTTCGGCCTCAAATAACGAGCTTTAACACATTTTTCACGATAATCCGAGTTTCGGCGAATGCTGGTTTGTGGCACACCGGCACCCCCAAATGTCTTCCGTTGGTGCTCAAACTTTGCGTGGCCGCTTTATCTGACCCGAGGACCTTTCTATGTGATTTCCGGAGAATTTTATTCCGGGACCCCGGAATCCCAAAAAACCGTGTATTATACACTTCAATTTTCCGTTCAAGGTCGTCACAGGAACTGTTTCTTTTTCTCCTGTTTTTCATTCACGCGTCCGAGCTCATTTTAGGAATCAACCTGTTCGATTTCAGGAATCAACCTGTTCAATTTCAGCCTCAAATAACGAGCTTTAACACATTTTTCACGATAATCCGAGTTTCGGCGAATGCTGGTTTGTGGCACACCGGCACCCCCAAATGTCTTCCGTTGGTGCTCAAACTTTGTGTGGCCGCTTTATCTGACCTTAGGAACTTTCTATGTTATTTCCGGAGACTTTTATTCTGGATCCCCGGAATCCCGAAAAACCGTGTATTATACACTTCAATTTTGTACCGTTCGGAAGGTCGTCAGGAAACTGTTTCTTTTTCTCCCTATTTTTCAATCACGCGTCCGAGCTCATTTCAGGAATCAACCTGTTCGATTTCAGGAATCAACCTGTTCGATTTCGGCCTCAAATAACGAGCTTTAACACATTTTTCACAATAATCCGAGTTTCGGCGAATGCTGGTTTGTGGCACACCGGCACCCCCAAATGTCTTCCGTTGGTGCTTAAACTTTGCTTGACCGCTTTATCTACCCCGAGAAACTTTCTATGTGATTTCCGGAGAATTTTATTCCGGGACTCCGGAATCCCGAAAAACCGTGCATTATACACTTCAATTTCAGCCGTTCAGAAGGTCGTCATCAAAACTGTTTCTTTTTCGCCCTGTTTTTCAATCACGCGTCCGAGCTCATTTCAGGAATCAACCTGTTCCATTTCAGGAATCAACCTGTTCGATTTCAGCTTCAAATAACGAGCTTTAACACTAATTTCACGATAATCCGAATTTCGGCGAATGCTGGTTTGTGGCACACAGGCACCCCCAAATGTCTTCCGTTGGTGCTCAAACTTAGTGTGGCCGCTTTATCTGACCCGAGGACCTCTGTATGTGATTTCCGGAGAATTTTATTCCGGGACCCCGGAATCCCGAAAAACCTTGTATTATACACTTAAATTTCAGCCGTTCGGAAGGTCGTACCGGAACCTGTTTCTATTTCTCCCTGTTTTTCAATCACGTGTCTGAGCTCATTTCAGGAATCAAACTGTTCGATTTCAGGAATCGACCTGTTCGATTTCAGCCTCAAATAACGAGCTTTAACACATTTTTCACGATAATCCGAGTTTCAGCGAATGCTGATTTGTGGCACACCGGCACCCCCAAAAGTCTTCCGTTGGTGCTCAAACTTTGCGTGGCCACTTTATCTGACCCGAGGAACTTTCTATGTGATTTCCGGAGAATTTTATTCCGGGACCCCGAAATCCCGAAAAACCGTGTATGATACACTTCAATTTCATCCGTTCGGAAGGTCGTACCGGAACCTGTTTTTTTTCTCCCTGTTTTTCAATCACGCGTCCGAGCTCATTTCAGGAATCAACCTGTTCGATTTCAGGAATCAACTTGTTCAATTTCAGCCTCAAATAACGAGCTTTAACACTAATTTCACGATAATCCGAATTTCGGCGAATGCTGGTTTGTGGCACACAGGCACCCCCAAATGTCTTCCGTTGTGCTCAAACTTTGCATGGCCGCTTTATCTGACCCGAGGAACTTTCTATGTTATTTCCGGAGACTTTTTTATTAGGGACCGGAATCAGAAAAACCGTGTATTATACACTTAAATTTCAGTCGTTCGGAAGGTCGTACCGAAACCTGTTTCTTTTTCTCCCTATTTTTCCATCACGCGTCCGAGCTCATTTCAGGAATCAAACTGTTCGATTTCAGGAATCGACCTGTTCGATTTCAGCCTCAAATAACGAGCTTTAAAACATTTTTCACGATAATCCGAGTTTCAGCGAATGCTGATTTGTGGCACACAGGCACCCCCAAATTTCTTCCGTTGTGCTCAAACTTTGCATGGCCGCTTTATCTGACCCGAGGAACTTTCTATGTTATTTCCGGAGACTTTTATTCGGGACCGGAATCCGAAAAACCGTGTATTATACACTTCAATTTGATCGTTCGGAAGGTCGATCGAAACCTGTTTCTTTTTCGCCTGTTTTTCAATCACGCCTCCGAGCTCATTTCAGGAATCAACTGTTCCATTTCGGGAATCAACCTGTTCGATTTTAGCCTCAAATAACGAGCTTTAACACATTTTTCACGATAATCCGAGTTTCGGCGAATGCTGGTTTGTGGAACACCGACACCCCCAAATGTCTTCCGTTGGTGCTCAAACTTTGCGTGGCCGCTTTATCTGACCCGGGGACCTTTCTATGTGATTTCCGGAGAATTTTATTCCGGGACACCGGAATCCTGAAAAACCGTGTATTATACAGTTCAATTTCAGCCGTTCGGAAGGTCGTACCAGAACCTGTTTCTTTTTCGCCCTGTTTTTCAATCACGCGTCCGAGCTCATTTCAGGAATCAACCTGTTTGGTTTCAGGAATCAACCTGTTTGATTTCGGCCTCAAATAACGAGCTTTAACACATTTTTAACGATAATCCGAGTTTCGGCGAATGCTGGTTTGTGGCACACCGGCACCCCCAAATGTCTTCCGTTGGTGCTCAAACTTTGCGTGGCCGCTTTATCTGCCCCGAGAAATTTTCTATGTGATTTCCGGAAAATTTTATTCCGGGACTCCGGAATCCCGAAAAACCGTGCATTATACACTTCAATTTCAGCCGTTCAGAAGGTCGTACCGAAACCTGTTTCTTTTTCGCCCTGTTTTTCAATCACGCCTCCGAGCTCATTTCAGGAATCAACCTGTTCCATTTCAGGAATCAACCTGTTCCATTTCAGCCTCAATTAACGAGCTTTAACACATTTTTCACGATAATCCGAGTTTCGGCGAATGCTGGTTTGTGGAACACCGACACCCCCAAATGTCTTCCGTTGGTGCTCAAACTTTGCGTGGCCGCTTTATCTGACCCGGGGACCTTTCTATGTGATTTCCGGAGAATTTTATTCCGGGACACCGGAATCCCGAAAAACCGTGTATTATACAGTTCAATTTCAGCCGTTCGGAAGGTCGTACCAGAACCTGTTTCTTTTTCGCCCTGTTTTTCAATCACGCGTCCGAGCTCATTTCAGGAATCAACCTGTTCGATTTCAGGAATCATCCTGTTCGATATCAGCCTCAAATAACGAGCTTTAACACATTTTTCACGATAATCCGAGTTTCGGCGAATGCTGGTTTGTGGCACACCGGTACCCCCAAATGTCTTCCGTTGGTGCTCAAACTATGCGTGTCCGCTTTATCTGACCCGAGGACCTTTCTATGTGATTTCCGGAGAATTTTATTCCGGGACCCCGGAATCCCGAAAAACCGTGTATTGTACACTTCAATTTCAGCCGTTCGGAAGGTCGTACCGGAACGTGTTTCTTTTTCGCCCTGTTTTTTAATCACGTGTCCGAGCTCATTTCAGGAATCAACCTGTTCGATTTCAGAAATCAACCTATTCGATTTTAGCCTCAAATAACGAGCTTTAACACATTTTTCACGATAATCCGAGTTTCGGCGAATGCTGGTTTGTGTCACACAGGCACCCCCAAATGTCTTCCGTTGGTGCTCAAACTTTGCGTGGCCGCTTTATCTGAACCGAGGAACTTTCTATGTTATTTAGGAGACTTTTATGCCGGGACCGGAATCCGAAAAACCGTGTATTATACACTTCAATTTTCGCCGTTCGGAAGGTCGTCCAGGAACTGTTTCTTTTTCTCCTGTTTTTCAATCACGCGTCCGAGCTCATTTTAGGAATCAACTTGTTCAATTTCAGCCTCAAATAACGAGCTTTAACACATTTTTCACGATAATCCTAGTTTCGGCGAATCTTTGGTTTGGCACACCAAGCACCCCCAAATGTCTTCCGTTGGTGCTCAAACTTTGCGTGGCCGCTTTATCGCCCGAGGAACCTTCTATGTGATTTCCGGAGAATTTTATTCGGGACTCCGGAATCCCGAAAAACCGTGCACTATACACTTCAATTTCAGCCGTTCAGAAGGTCGTACCGAAACCTGTTTCTTTTTCGCCTTGTTTTTCAATCACGCGTCCGAGCTCATTTCAGGAATTAACCTGTTCAATTTCAGCCTCAAATAACGTGCTTTAACACATTTTTCACGATAATCCTAGTTTCGGCGAATGCTGGTTTGTGGCACACCGGCACCCCCAAATGTCATCCGTTGGTGCTCAAAATTTGCGTGGCCGCTTTATCTGACCCGAGGAACTTTCTATGTGATTTCCGGATAATTTTGTTCGGGACTGGAATTCGAAAAAACCGTGTATTATACACTTTAATTTCAGCCGTTCGGAAGGTCGTACCGGAACCTGTTTATTTTTCTCCCTGTTTTTCAATCACGCGTCTGAGCTCATTTCAGGAATCAACATGTTCGATTTCAGGGATCAACCTGTTCGATTTCGGCCTCAAATAACGAGCTTTAACACATTTTTCACGATAATCCGAGTTTCTGCGAATGCTGGTTTGTGGCACAGAGACACCCCTAAATGTCTTCCGTTGGTGCTCAAACTTTGCATGGCCGCTTTATCTGACTCGAGGAACTTTCTATGTTATTTCCGGAGACTTTTACTCCGGGACCCCGAAATCCCGAAAAACCGTGTTTTTGTTTCAGCCGTTCGGAAGGTCATACCGGAACCTGTTTCTTTTTCTCCCTATTTTTCAATCACGCGTCTGAGCTCATTTCAGGAATCAACCTGTTCGATTTCAGGAATCAACTTGTTCGATTTCGGTCTCAAATAACGAGCTTTAACACATTTTTCACGATAATCCGAGTTTCGGCGAATCCTGGTTTGTGGCACACCGGCACTCCCAAATGTCTTCCGTTGGTGCTCAAACTTTGCGTGACCGCTTTATCTGCCCTGAGGAACTTTCTATGTGATTTCCGGAGAATTTTATTCCGGGACCCCGGAATCCCGAAAAACCGTGTATTATACACTTCAATTTCAGCCGTTCAGAAGGTCGTACCGGAACGTGTTTCTTTTTCGCCCTGTTTTTCAATCACGCGTCCGAGCTCATTTCAGGAATCAACCTGTTCGATTTCAGGAATCAACCTATTCGATTTCAGCCTCAAATAACGAGCTTTAACACATTTTTCACGATAATCCGAGTTTCGGCGAATCTTTGGTTTGTGACACCGGCACCCCTAATGTCTTCCGTTGGTGCTCAAACTTTGCGTGGCCGCTTTATCGACCCGAGGACCTTTCTATGTGATTTCCGGAGAATTTTATTACGGGACCCGGAATCCCGAAAAACCGTGTATTATACACTTCAATTTTGTACCGTTCGGAAGGTAAATAGGAACCTGTTTCTTTTTCTCCCTGTTTTTCAATCACGCGTCCGAGCTCATTTTAGGAATCAACCTGTTCAATTTCAACCTCAAATAACGAGCTTTAACACATTTTTCACGATAATCCGAGTTTCGGCAAATGCTGGTTTGTGGCACACAGGCACCCCCAAATGTCTTCCGTTGGTGCTCAAACTTTGCGTGGCCGCTTTATCTGAACCGAGGAACATTCTATGTTATTTCCGGAGACTTTTATGCCGGGACTCCGGAATCCCGAAAAACCGTGTATTATACACTTCAATTTCACCCGTTCGGAAGGCCGTACCGGAACCTGTTTCTTTTTCTCCCTATTTTTCAATCACGCGTTCGAGCTCATTTCAGGAATCAACCTGTTCGATTTCAGGAATCAACGTGTATGATTTCGCCCTCAAATAACGAGCTTTAACACATTTTTCACGATAATCCGAGTTTCGGCGAATACTGGTTTGTGGCACACCGGCACCCCCAAATGTCTTCCGTTGGTGCTCAAACTTTGCGAGACCGCTTTATCTGCCCCGAGGAACTTTCTATGTGATTTCCGGAGAATTTTATTCCGGGACTCCGGAATCCCGAAAAACCGTGCACTATACACTTCAATTTCAGCCGTTGAGAAGGTCGTACCGAAACCTGTTTCTTTTTCGCCTATTTTTTCAATCACGCGTCCGAGCTCATTTCAGGATACAACCTGTTCAATTTCAGCCTCAAATAACGAGCTTTAACACATTTTTCACTATAATCCTAGTTTAGTGAATCTTTGGTTTTGTACACCAAGCACCCCTAAATGTCATCCGTTGGTGCTCAAAATTTGCGTGGCCGCTTTATCTGACCCGAGGAACTTTCATTGCGATTTCCGAAGAATTTTGTTCCGGGACCCTGGAATCCCGAAAATCCGTGTATTATACACTTCAATTTCAGCCGTTCGGAAGGTCGTACCGGAACCTGTTTCTTTTTCTCCCTGTTTTTCAATCACGCGTCCGAGCTCATTTTAGGAATCAACCTGTTCAATTTCAGCCTCAAATAACGAGCTTTAACACATTTTTCACGATAATCCTAGTTTCGGCGAATCTTTGGTTTCAGGCATCGGCACCCCCAAATGTCATCCGTTGGTGCTCAAAATTTGCGTGGCCGCTTTATCGACCGAGGAACGTTCTATGTGATTTCCGGAGAATTTTGTTCGGGACCCTGGAATCCCGAAAAACCGTGTATTATACACTTCAATTTGTACCGTTCGGAAGGTCGCACGGAACTGTTTCTTTTTCTCCCTGTTTTTCAATCACGCGTCCGAGCTCATTTCAGGAATCAACCTGTTCGATTTCAGGAATCAACCTGTTCGATTTTCAACCTCAAATAACGAGTTTTAACACATTTTTCACGATAATCCGAGTTTCAAATGAATCTTTGATTTAGGTACACCGGCACCCCAAATGTCTTCCGTTGGTGCTCAAACTTTACGTGACCGCTTTATCTGACCCGAGGAACTTTCTATGTGATTTCCGGAGAATTTTATTAGGGACCGGAATCCGAAAAACCGTGTATTATACACTTCAATTTCAGCCGTTCGGAAGGTCGTACCGGAACCTGTTTCTTTTTCTCCCTGTTTTTCAATAAAGCGTCCGAGCTCATTTCAGGAATCAACCTGTTCGATTTCAGGAATTAACCTGTTCAATTTCAGCCTCAAATAATGAGCTTTAACACATTTTTCACGATAATCCGAGTTTCGGGGAATGCTAGTTTGTGGCACACAGGCACCCCCAAATGTCTTCCGTTGGTGCTCAAACTTTGCATGGCCGCTTTATCTGACCCGAGGAACTTTCTATGTTATTCTTGGAGACTTTTACTCCGGGACCCCGAAATCCCGAAAAACCGTGTTTCTGTTTCAGCCGTTCAGAAGGTCATACCGGAACCTGTTTCTTTTTCTCCCTATTTTTCAATCACGCGTCCGAGCTCATTTCAGGAATCAACCTGTTCGATTTCAGGAATCAACCTGTTCGATTTCGGCCTCAAATAACGAGCTTTAACACATTTTTCACGATAATCCGAGTTTCGGCGAATCCTGGTTTGTGGCACACCGGCACCCCCAAATGTCTTCCGTTGGTGCTCAAACTTTGCGTGACCGCTTTATCTCACCCGAGGAACTTTCTATGTGATTTCCGGAGAATTTTATTTCGGGACCGGAATCCGAAAAACCGTGTATTATACACTTCAATTTGAGCCGTTCGGAAGGTCGTGCGGAACGTGTTTCTTTTTCTCCTGTTTTTCAATCACGCGTCCGAGCTCATTTCACGAATCAACATGTTCGATTTCAGGAATCAACCTATTCGATTTCAGCCTAAATAACGAGCTTTAACACATTTTTCACGATAATCCGAGAGTTTTGGCGAATCTTTGGTTTGTGGCACACCAAGCACCCCCAAATGTCTTCCGTTGGTGCTCAAACTTTGCTTGGCCGCTTTATCTGACCCGAGGACCTTTCTATGATTTCCGGAGAATTTTATGCGGGACCGGAATCCGAAAAACCGTGTATTATACACTTCAATTTCAGCCGTTTGGAATGTCGTACCAGAACCTGTTTCTTTTTCGCCCTGTTTTTCAATCACGCGTCCGAGTTCATTTCAGGAATCAACCTGTTCGATTTCAGGAATTATACTGTTCGATTTCAGCCTCAAATAACGAGCTTTAACACATTTTTCACGATAATCCGAGTTTAGTGAATCTTGATTTTCAGGCACACCAAGCACCCCCAAATGTCTTCCGTTGGTGCTCAAACTTTACGTGACCGCTTTATCTGACCCGAGGAACTTTCTATGTGATTTCCGGAGAATTTTATTCCGGGACCCCGGAATCCTGAAAAACCGTGTATTATACACTTCAATTTCAGCCGTTCGGAAGGTCGTACCGGAACTGTTTCTTTTTCTCCTGTTTTTCAATAAAGCGTCCGAGCTCATTTCAGGAATCAACTTTGTTCGATTTTGAATTAACTGTTCAATTTCAGCCTCAAATAATGAGCTTTAACACATTTTTCACGATAATCCGAGTTTCGGGGAATGCTAGTTTGTGGCACACAGGCACCCCCAAATGTCTTCCGTTGGTGCTCAAACTTTGCATGGCCGCTTTATCTGACCCGAGGAACTTTCTATGTTATTCTTGGAGACTTTTACTCCGGGACCGAAATCCCCAAACCGTGTTTTTGTTTTGTACCGTTCGGAAGGTCATACCGGAACCTGTTTCTTTTTCTCCCTATTTTTCAATCACGCGTCCGAGCTCATTTCAGGAATCAACCTGTTCGATTTCAGGAATCAACCTGTTCGATTTCGGCCTCAAATAACGAGCTTTAACACATTTTTCACGATAATCCGAGTTTCGGCGAATCCTGGTTTGTGGCACACCGGCACCCCCAAATGTCTTCCGTTGGTGCTCAAACTTTGCGTGGCCGCTTTATCGACCGAGGACCTTTCTATGTGATTTGGAGAATTTTATTTAGGGACCCGGAATCCCAAAAACCGTGTATTATACACTTCAATTTGCCGTTCAAGGTCGTCTGGGAACTGTTTCTTTTTCTCCCTGTTTTTCATTCACGCGTCCGAGCTCATTTTAGGAATCAACCTGTTCGATTTCAGGAATCAACCTGTTCAATTTCAGCCTCAAATAACGAGCTTTAACACATTTTTCACGATAATCCGAGTTTCGGCGAATGCTGGTTTGTGGCACACCGGCACCCCCAAATGTCTTCCGTTGGTGCTCAAACTTTGTGTGGCCGCTTTATCTGACCTTAGGAACTTTCTATGTTATTTCCGGAGACTTTTATTCTGGATCCCCGGAATCCCGAAAAACCGTGTATTATACACTTCAATTTGAGTAGTTCGGAAGGTCGTCAGGAACTGTTTCTTTTTCTCCTATTTTTCAATCACGCGTCCGAGCTCATTTCGGGAATCAACCTGTTCGATTTCAGGAATCAACCTGTTCGATTTCGGCCTCAAATAACGAGCTTTAACACATTTTTCACAATAATCCGAGTTTCGGCGAATGCTGGTTTGTGGCACACCGGCACCCCCAAATGTCTTCCGTTGGTGCTTAAACTTTGCTTGACCGCTTTATCTACCCCGAGAAACTTTCTATGTGATTTCCGGAGAATTTTATTCCGGGACTCCGGAATCCCGAAAAACCGTGCATTATACACTTCAATTTCAGCCGTTCAGAAGGTCGTACCGAAACCTGTTTCTTTTTCGCCCTGTTTTTCAATCACGCGTCCGAGCTCATTTCAGGAATCAACCTGTTCCATTTCAGGAATCAACCTGTTCGATTTCAGCTTCAAATAACGAGCTTTAACACTAATTTCACGATAATCCGAATTTCGGCGAATCTTTGGTTTGTGGCACACAGGCACCCCAAATGTCTTCCGTTGGTGCTCAAACTTTGCGTGGCCGCTTTATCGACCCGAGGACCTCTGTATGTGATTTCCGGAGAATTTTATTAGGGACCCCGGAATCCGAAAAACCTTGTATTATACACTTAAATTTCGGTAGTTCGGAAGGTCGTACGGAACCTGTTTCTATTTCTCCTGTTTTTCAATCACGTGTCGAGCTCATTTCGGGAATCAAACATTCGATTTCGGGAATCGACACATTCGATTTCGACCTCAAATAACGAGCTTTAACACATTTTTCACGATAATCCGAGTTTCGGTGAATCGATTTGTACACCGGCACCCCAAAAGTCTTCCGTTGGTGCTCAAACTTTGCGTGGCCACTTTATCTGACCCGAGGAACTTTCTATGTGATTTCCAGGAGAATTTTATTAAGGGACCCGAAATCGAAAAACCGTGTATGATACACTTCAATTTCATCCGTTCGGAAGGTAAATCGGAACCTGTTTTTTCTCCATTTTTTCAATCACGCGTCCGAGCTCATTTCAGGAATCAACCTGTTCGATTTCAGGAATCAACTTGTTCAATTTCAGCCTCAAATAACGAGCTTTAACACTAATTTCACGATAATCCGAATTTCGGCGAATGCTGGTTTGTGGCACACAGGCACCCCCAAATGTCTTCCGTTGTGCTCAAACTTTGCATGGCCGCTTTATCTGACCCGAGGAACTTTCTATGTTATTTCCGGAGACTTTTATTCCGGGACCCCGGAATCCCGAAAAACCGTGTATTATACACTTAAATTTCAGTCGTTCGGAAGGTCGTACCGAAACCTGTTTCTTTTTCTCCCTATTTTTCCATCACGCGTCCGAGCTCATTTCAGGAATCAAACTGTTCGATTTCAGGAATCGACCTGTTCGATTTCAGCCTCAAATAACGAGCTTTAAAACATTTTTCACGATAATCGAGTTTAATGAATCGATTTTGTGGCACACAGCACCCCCAAATTTCTTCCGTTGTGCTCAAACTTTGCAGATGGCCGCTTTATCGACCCGAGGAACTTTCTATGTTATTTAGGAGACTTTTATTAGGGACCGGAATCCCGAAAAACCGTGTATTATACACTTCAATTTCAGTCGTTCGGAAGGTCGTACCGAAACCTGTTTCTTTTTCGCCCTGTTTTTCAATCACGCCTCCGAGCTCATTTCAGGAATCAACCTGTTCCATTTCAGGAATCAACCTGTTCGATTTCAGCCTCAAATAACGAGCTTTAACACATTTTTCACGATAATCCGAGTTTCGGCGAATGCTGGTTTGTGGAACACCGACACCCCCAAATGTCTTCCGTTGGTGCTCAAACTTTGCGTGGCCGCTTTATCGACAGGGGACCTTTCTATGTGATTTCGGAGAATTTTATTCCGGACACCGGAATCTGAAAAACCGTGTATTATACGGTTCAATTTGACCGTTCGGAAGGTCGTACGAGAACTGTTTCTTTTTCGCCCTGTTTTTCAATCACGCGTCCGAGCTCATTTCAGGAATCAACCTGTTCGGTTTCAGGAATCAACCTGTTTGATTTCGGCCTCAAATAACGAGCTTTAACACATTTTTAACGATAATCCGAGTTTCGGCGAATGCTGGTTTGTGGCACACCGGCACCCCCAAATGTCTTCCGTTGGTGCTCAAACTTTGCGTGGCCGCTTTATCTCGCCCGAGAAATTTTCTATGTGATTTCGGAAAATTTTATTCGGGACTAGAATCCGAAAAAACCGTGCATTATACACTTCAATTTGGCCGTTCGAAGGTCGTCATCGAAACTGTTTCTTTTTTGCCCTGTTTTTCAATCACGCCTCCGAGCTCATTTCGGGAATCAACTGTTCCATTTCAGGAATCAACTTTGTTCCATTTCGGCCTCAATTAACGAGCTTTAACACATTTTCACGATAATCCGAGTTTCGGCGAATCTTTGGTTTGTGGAACACCGACACCCCCAAATGTCTTCCGTTGGTGCTCAAACTTTGCGTGGCCGCTTTATCTGACCCGGGGACCTTTCTATGTGATTTCCGGAGAATTTTATTCCGGGACACCGGAATCCCGAAAAACCGTGTATTATACAGTTCAATTTCAGCCGTTCGGAAGGTCGTACCAGAACCTGTGTAACACCCCGGTTTATAAAAGAAGTCCTCGTCAAGACATTCTCTAATAAAACGGACTGTTACCATCTCGGTTTCCCGAGGTAGTGAATAACAAATTAAACTCCAAGGCAATTTATGAAATATTTTAGCTTAAGTATTACAAACCTCTTTTCAACTCGATTACAAGAACTGTCATAAATAAAAGTGAAGGTCTTCTATATGATGATCTAGCCACTAAATCGTCTGATCCAATGTCTCACGCCCATCAAGCTCCCGTCCTATCTCTTAAACTGTCAGTCTGCTCCCCATAAAACGGATCATCACGGTGTTCACGAATACACGGGTCAACCACGAGGTTGAGTAGGGAAAACAAAATAAGTACGACAACAAAATACATAACTCCATTTTCAATTCGTCACATACTCCACCTCTCCGTATCACGGACCACTGAATAACTCCCACACCATATCAAGTAACTTCCACACCATATCAATAACTTCCACACCATATCAATAACTTCCACACCATGTCACAGGACCACGAATATCACGGACCACGAATATCACGGACCACGAATATCAGGACCACGAATATCACGCCCCTGAATATCACAGCCCCTGAATATCACAGACCCTGAATAATCTCTGTTCCATATTACAGACCCTGAATAACCTCCACACCGTCTCATATCACCACATGATAGGATATGCATAACATAACAAAATTAATCAACATTATAAATAATATCACATGCCGTTTACGAAGTGAAATATAAGCCAAATCTCCTTATTCCCCGTCTCCAATGCATATGAACGCCCAAGAGATTTAATGCAATGCAATATGTAAATAAGTCACTGAACTGATAAATCATAAAGTCATGCCAGTTACCCGATGTTGTGATATCTTACTTAATACGATCAAATCAGTCAATCACCTTTCCCAATATAAATGATAATATAAATCAACCACCACGAATTCAGCCAACACAATTCAACAATTACGATAATAGGACAAGTGTATTTCCCCTACCTCAAATTGCAGAATGACAATCCAACAGCTGCTAAAAATACTCCACGCGAAAACCGTCACCTAAACATATAATATTTATTAATTATTATTCCTTCAATTATCCCCCATTCTAAAATAGCAATGATACCAAATATAGTGACTTTCTAAAAGTGGGAAGTTTCCTAAAATAGAAACTTCCCCGAAATGGTAGCCTTGCCCAAAATAGAAACTTTTCTCCTTTAACAAACCCGACTCAAAACCCGTCTTTAATTAATTACTCATTATTAATTATTATTTTATTTTGAATAACTCGGAACTCAAACCAAAACGATAATTAACGGTTTAAATGAATTATATGGTGAAACGAATCAACACTTGAACAACTCGAACAATCCCGACTCTAATTATATTAAATAACTCGAGAATTAACTTCACTCAATTATTTAACGACACGGGAATTATATTAATTAATTAAGAATACGACCAATTAACGGATTATATTAATTAAACTATGAAAACCCCGTCTTTAATTTGCTAGTAACTCGGAACTAGATTAATTAATTAAGCATATAATAACAATATTAATAATACTAATGGTAACACACTAACAATACTAACATAATAATAATAATACTAACAATAATAATAACAATAGTAATAATGATATCCAAACAAGAAACCCGACACTACAATTTCTAGCCCGCGAAGAACTCGACTCGAATTCATTACACGACACACACACACCCCTCAACCCGTGTCATCAATCAAACCCGTGCCCCTCAGCCACCGCCAGCCACCACACGCCTGCACCCACATCCACCTGCTCCACCCCCGACACCCAGAAGTGGGTCGACCCCTGCCGGCAAGACGAACCACGGCCCTAACCAGGCCTGGTTCACCACCCAATCCCCACAAACACGCCAACCAGGTTTGAAAAGACACGGTGCAACCACCACTCCTACCCACGACTCCCCCTACAACCACCACTGACAACAACTCCGACAACTATGCTACACAGAGAACGTGGCGCCACCACATCGACCTCCCCCGAGTCAATGGTGGCACCACCCCAAGACTGACCCAATAAAAAAACTCGTCTGAAACTAATTATAGACTTGTTTACACTACCCCTGTCGCTGCCGCCTTTCACGGCCACTACCACCATTCATCACAACCCCAACAACCACCATGACAACCGTCCCTCACCACACTACCCTTATACTCTATCAAAAACTACCATAGGCGACAATATAAGATACGATACAAACAAACAAAACCCGACATTAAAACAAAAACAGAGGAGGGAGGTTGTTTCATTACCTTCTTGCCACCACTACGGCCACCACAGCTACCCTAAGTCGTCGACAACAGACCCTTGCTCGTCCCTGATGTACCGTCAACAGCCACTCTCTCTCTCTCTTTCTCACTTGCACGGTTGGGTGTGAATTCATAGAAGGAAAGGGGTAGGTTTGTCGGTTTAATAAGGAAGAAGAAGGACAAAGGGGTATGGTTTGTGTGGGGGTTGACGTAAACAAATGAGTATGGGTTGCATTGTTGTTGGTGTAGGCGTGGGGTTGGAGTATGGGTAGTCTAGGTTTAATAAAAATAATCAAAGCATGCTTTACACTCCCAAAGACACGGTCCCCTTAATTATTTTGGGTCCGATTGGTTTCTTATTTGCGTTTAACCAATACCCGCAATCCTATATTTAATTATCTTATGTGAACGTAAACTTACGAGAATACTTCCGTATTATCCCGACACTGAGTAACATAAATATGTACCTACTTTCATGATTAAATTTAACGTCTTGTGATTATAGTTTGTTATTTATTATATTATAATATTATATTATTTAGCGACGTAACACGGCCGGCTTATAATAATTTATAAAAAGTGAGGGTATTACAGTCTTCCCCCCTTAAAATGAACTTCGTCCCGAAGTTCACCCAACGTAACCGCTTAAAGGGTTTACTCAACTTCTTTTACTTGTTCCTTATTTGGTTGTACTTTATAAAGCTACACGCAAAAACTTCGAAATGTTACATTCTACCCCCCTAAAAAAAATGTTACGTCCTCGTAACTCACCTTAGATGAACAAGTGCGGGTACTTCTCTTTCATAGACATTTCAGTTTCCCACGTAGCTTCCTCGACATTGTGATTAGTCCATAAAACTTTCACTAAAGCTGTTTCTCCCTTCCTAGTTTTTCTTACTTTCCTGTCTAGGATCTCTTTTGGCATCTCCACATAGGATAACTGTTCGTCTACTTCAATAACATCATGGTTCAGTATATGCGAAGGATCACTCACATACCTCCTCAATTGTGAGACATGGAATACATTGTGGACCTTAGCTAGAGATGGAGGTAAAGCTAGTCGATATGCCACTTCTCCCACTCTGTCCAATATCTCATATGGTCCACGGAAAGTATTGTATATCGTCCCTACGGACGTTACGCATTTCTAACAAGGTTAACACACACTTTTGACACATTAATTAATCATAACAAATACGGAATGTTACATTCTGCCCTCCTAAAAATAAACTTCGTCCCGAAGTTTAACTCATCTTTTCCTTAATCCAATTAACTACAACTAATAACTACCTGTGAACACAAATGTATAACACTATATAATTATCTGAGAACACCATCATTCTTCCACCTCAATTCCGATCTCAACTCAACATGAACTCATTAACCAAGGTCACACTGGACCGCAAGCATAACTCGGCACAAAGGCCCCACAACTCATAACTCAATACCAGTAGTTTAATCACACTCTCCTTTTACACATCAACCAACTAACAGAAGTAGGAACAACACGTATGGAACTCATTTGTATAGGTACCCCACAACTAAACATCAACTTGGTCAACTATAACCTACAAACAAGTGCAATTTAACAACTATAACCTACAAACAAGTGCAATTTAAGCATCAAGATTTTACAATCCTCCCCAACTAGAAACATGGTTACGTCCTCGTAACCTTCATTATTATAACAGCGGTCTCAAATTACTGCTAACAACTTAAAAAGGATAAAAGGTTCTCAACTCACGTTCCAGATAACTAGTTCTTACCACAATCGATATACAACTCTTTCAAGGATGCTACCGTTACCAGTAAAATTATTAGTACTTATTCACCTCACCAATCATTGTAATTTTCATACTTTAGAATATAGGGGATCAATCACATAAGAAAAGAATTAAGGTCGACATTTGATAAATCGATTTATGTGAATTTATAACTTAATAGGTTCAATCTGACTTTTCTTTACTTGATGGTATAGATTTAGGTCACGACACAGAATCCTCAGTAAAATGAAGACAACCAGCTTCGCAGTACTTTATCATCCCAGAATTATTTTCAATCCTCATAACAATTGGGTTTGGTATTTATTCATGAATGACGAAAGCACATTGCTTGACAAATTTTACAACTTATTGGTTGAGTCAAACAAGCGATTAAACAGCGATATTGGAAAGTTAACATGCAAGGCTATCATTCATAAAATTTCGTTCTTGATATTACGTGTATTTAAACTGCACACAACACCATGACGTAAAAGATTAAATGTATTTTACTACCCCAATTTTACCAATATTCGTTACCTGTCATGCTAATACCAACTTACCATGTTAACACGTAACTCACTTAAATCACCACATCACATTTCCCGTTTCGACATTCGTAACCAACCACAACCCACCAATTCGCTACGTGAACGAACAACATGAATAACTTGACCCACCACTTGTGACTCCGCTCTAATTTCATTACTCTAGACTTAACAACTATCATGAAACCATTCAACCAGACACTAGCTGGAAATCTCCTTCCAAATTTATACTCACACGGCAAAATTTAACTTCATTTTCAACTTTTAGTTTCGTACCGGGCGATGAATAACTTTCCTAATCATAAATCTTATAACAGAGCCGTCATAGAATCCACTTACAGCTTACTACGAAACCCAAAATCAGATAAGCTTAATTCAATTCCTTTAAACAAAACAAGCTTGGGTGTCGACTCATATATCGAAATTTACAGGTCCATCTTATTCATTTCAATCATATCTTTACTCATGAACGACTATTACCTCAATCATCAGGATTTTAGTTGCGCTTCTTTACTCAGTTATATTCACGACTCAATTAAACGTAACTATACAACTATCATCTAAACCAATGTGTGTCATGTGAATCATAAAAGGGCTATCCCATTATAATATTGCCAACATAATTATCATAAACAATCCTTACTAGAATATAATTGATATTGGTGACTCGAGAATCTAGATATACTAATCGTCGTATTATATCAAACAATTTCCTTTATATCATGCTCCTACAATTACAAGAATCCCTTTAATATTTTATGACGATATAGTGATGAACATATCCACCAAGAATTAACAACACTGTTTATTTATCATGTCCTAGGTTGGGGTCCAATTGAAGTCATTTATTGCGATGAAGATAATAATTATAACGATGGGCACACAACTCATATGGAAGGCATTAGAATTCAGATGACACTCTACACGTGTGATCATTTAGACACCATCATTACTACCATCCATGTGTAAACTTTTAAACATAATTATTGTAATTATTCATGTGAGTATATTAGCACAATTAAATTAATATTTAACGCCATCACTTACACGATATGACAATATGGTTTTATATTTATACATATATCCGACCACTATGCAAATATGATGAGCACACAGAGATATCACAACGTGTCAAATGTATATTAATATATGTAAACAACTGGACTCGTATAAACATTTCACCCTCGATTAAGAATCAATTTAAACTATTCAATTTCACTCATACTATCATGCCAACAATATTATCAACTAGGTTTTAATTTTATCACTGGTTGAGATACATAACTACTGAACATGCGTGCTACTATCGTCATGTTGACATTATAATTTCACATTACTAAGGCTCATGAATTAATCAAACAACTGTATGAAAATTCAACATAGAACGCACATTTTAAATGTTTTGATTTACGTTGTACCTTCCAAAAATCACGATTAATTAATTGTGCGATTAAAACTTGGTTCATATTACTTTTATAAAACACGGTGAGTTCAAAACACAGGGAAAAAGAATTAGGTTTAGAGCACAAGAATTCGGTTGGTCCAAACAAACATGTGACAACAATTGGTCTAAAATTTGGGTCAGTTTGCAAAACTTATTATTTAATATAGTGACATCAAGAATTTTCGTGGCTTATCAATTTGAACACATATGTGAATTTTACGATCGATGGAGTCGGAATTATGCGAAAATTATTAAAACCATTTAAATGAGGATTTTCACAAAATCGTTGGTCAAACTATCACTACACAGAACTTCATAACCACAGCTCACTAAAATAATTATTACCCCTAGTCTGTATATCTTGTAAGCATGAAACCAACGCTAAATGAACACTAACTGACGAGGCTACTTCTCATAAAATTTTCATCGATAGGCAATAAACAGAAAAGAAATGGTAGTAAGGTCCATTAAAGAGTAACATCAACCGAAACAAGTTTTATCACCACGTTATTTATTTACTATGTTCCAACTCTTACAATCACACTATTGATATTAACCCCATACCAAATTAGATCTCACACTGTACTTATGTAAACATATACCCCATAGAATCCCTTCGCATCTCGATCTACCCATTACATCTAAATTACGATTGCTATGACTAAAGATATGAAATTCTATCGTGTTTCCTATTACTAGCACGATACTATACTAGCATGGTTTCGGGATCACACAACCGCATATTACTTAGTCACATTAGTACTATCAGCACATCCTTCAACATCCACCTAGATACTATCATTGACTCGCAATTACTTTTATGCTCACGTCTAACACAACACTTCATTGATTATTAACCTGAACTCGAAAATTTATTTCTCATTTCCCAACATTATATGATCACGTCATCATTCATACAAAATACTTACCGTAGCGTTGTCCTGCGGAATGGTTAGAATATATAGGTCTCAAGGTATATATCAACTCGATTATGCAGTAATCAATGCATCAATCAACACTTAGGCAATGATATAGAAACCTCAGGTTCAACCTCAAGCAACTATTCTACCCTTTTCTCTCGTATCCCCTCAGGGTTGTCCGAGTCAAACTGAGAGGGCCACTGGTTCGGTGTGAGGGGGCCCCTAACTCAAACCTTACCTCAGTGTGCTCCTAACAGTTCTATCCCGGTGTTCATTTTATTTAGACTCTTCCTACGTTCATTGGGTTCATTGGTTTAGGCCTGAGGATCGTTTGCTCTGATACCACTTTGTAACACCCCGGTTTATAAAAGAAGTCCTCGTCAAGACATTCTCTAATAAAACGGACTGTTACCATCTCGGTTTCCCGAGGTAGTGAATAACAAATTAAACTCCAAGGCAATTTATGAAATATTTTAGCTTAAGTATTACAAACCTCTTTTCAACTCGATTACAAGAACTGTCATAAATAAAAGTGAAGGTCTTCTATATGATGATCTAGCCACTAAATCGTCTGATCCAATGTCTCACGCCCATCAAGCTCCCGTCCTATCTCTTAAACCTGTCAGGTCTGCTCCCCATAAAACGGATCATCACAGGTGTTCACGAATACACAGGGTCAACCACGAGGTTGAGTAGGGAAAACAAAATAAGTACGACAACAAAATACATAACTCCATTTTCAATTCGTCACATACTCCACCTCTCCGTATCACAGACCCTGAATAACTCCCACACCATATCAGTAACTTCCACACCATATCAATAACTTCCACACCATATCAATAACTTCCACACCATGTCACAGACCCTGAATATCACAGACCCTGAATATCACAGACCCTGAATATCACAGACCCTGAATATCACAGCCCCTGAATATCACAGCCCCTGAATATCACAGACCCTGAATAATCTCTGTTCCATATTACAGACCCTGAATAACCTCCACACCGTCTCATATCACCACATGATAGGATATGCATAACATAACAAAATTAATCAACATTATAAATAATATCACATGCCGTTTACGAAGTGAAATATAAGCCAAATCTCCTTATTCCCCGTCTCCAATGCATATGAACGCCCAAGAGATTTAATGCAATGCAATATGTAAATAAGTCCTTTGAATCGATAAATCATAAAGTCATGCCAGTTACCCGATGTTGTGATATCTTACTTAATACGATCAAATCAGTCAATCACCTTTCCCAATATAAATGATAATATAAATCAACCACCACGAATTCAGCCAACACAATTCAACAATTACGATAATAGGACAAGTGTATTTCCCTACCTCAAATTGAGAATGACAATCCAACAATTTGCTAAAAATACTCCACGCGAAAACCGTCACCTAAACATATAATATTTATTAATTATTATTCCTTCAATTATCCCCCATTCTAAAATAGCAATGATACCAAATATAGTGACTTTCTAAAAGTGGGAAGTTTCCTAAAATAGAAACTTCCCCGAAATGGTAGCCTTGCCCAAAATAGAAACTTTTCTCCTTTAACAAACCCGTCTCAAAACCCGTCTTTAATTAATTACTCATTATTAATTATTATTTTATTTTGAATAACTCGGAACTCAAACCAAAACGATAATTAACGGTTTAAATGAATTATATGGTGAAACGAATCAACACTTGAACAACTCGAACAATCCCGACTCTAATTATATTAAATAACTCGAGAATTAACTTCACTCAATTATTTAACGACACGGGAATTATATTAATTAATTAAGAATACGACCAATTAACGGATTATATTAATTAAACTATGAAAACCCCGTCTTTAATTTGCTAGTAACTCGGAACTAGATTAATTAATTAAGCATATAATAACAATATTAATAATACTAATGGTAACACACTAACAATACTAACATAATAATAATAATACTAACAATAATAATAACAATAGTAATAATGATATCCAAACAAGAAACCCGACACTACAATTTCTAGCCCGCGAAGAACTCGACTCGAATTCATTACACGACACACACACACCCCTCAACCCGTGTCATCAATCAAACCCGTGCCCCTCAGCCACCGCCAGCCACCACACGCCTGCACCCACATCCACCTGCTCCACCCCCGACACCCAGAAGT
Organism: Silene latifolia; assembly: GCF_048544455.1. Classification (NCBI taxonomy): domain Eukaryota; kingdom Viridiplantae; phylum Streptophyta; class Magnoliopsida; order Caryophyllales; family Caryophyllaceae; genus Silene; species Silene latifolia. The sequence goes on from NC_133528.1 coordinate 219,491, forward strand.
GGGTCGACCCCTGCCGGCAAGACGAACCACGGCCCTAACCAGGCCTGGTTCACCACCCAATCCCCACAAACACGCCAACCAGGTTTGAAAAGACACGGTGCAACCACCACTCCTACCCACGACTCCCCCTACAACCACCACTGACAACAACTCCGACAACTATGCTACACAGAGAACGTGGCGCCACCACATCGACCTCCCCCGAGTCAATGGTGGCACCACCCCAAGACTGACCCAATAAAAAAACTCGTCTGAAACTAATTATAGACTTGTTTACACTACCCCTGTCGCTGCCGCCTTTCACGGCCACTACCACCATTCATCACAACCCCAACAACCACCATGACAACCGTCCCTCACCACACTACCCTTATACTCTATCAAAAACTACCATAGGCGACAATATAAGATACGATACAAACAAACAAAACCCGACATTAAAACAAAAACAGAGGAGGGAGGTTGTTTCATTACCTTCTTGCCACCACTACGGCCACCACAGCTACCCTAAGTCGTCGACAACAGACCCTTGCTCGTCCCTGATGTACCGTCAACAGCCACTCTCTCTCTCTCTTTCTCACTTGCACGGTTGGGTGTGAATTCATAGAAGGAAAGGGGTAGGTTTGTCGGTTTAATAAGGAAGAAGAAGGACAAAGGGGTATGGTTTGTGTGGGGGTTGACGTAAACAAATGAGTATGGGTTGCATTGTTGTTGGTGTAGGCGTGGGGTTGGAGTATGGGTAGTCTAGGTTTAATAAAAATAATCAAAGCATGCTTTACACTCCCAAAGACACGGTCCCCTTAATTATTTTGGGTCCGATTGGTTTCTTATTTGCGTTTAACCAATACCCGCAATCCTATATTTAATTATCTTATGTGAACGTAAACTTACGAGAATACTTCCGTATTATCCGACATCGAGTAACATAAATATGTACCTACTTTCATGATTAAATTTAACGTCTTGTGATTATAGTTTGTTATTTATTATATTATAATATTATATTATTTAGCGACGTAACACGGCCGGCTTATAATAATTTATAAAAAGTGAGGGTATTACAACCTGTTTCTTTTTCGCCCTGTTTTTCAATCACGCGTCCGAGCTCATTTCAGGAATCAACCTGTTCGATTTCAGGAATCATCCTGTTCGATATCAGCCTCAAATAACGAGCTTTAACACATTTTTCACGATAATCCGAGTTTCGGCGAATGCTGGTTTGTGGCACACCGGTACCCCCAAATGTCTTCCGTTGGTGCTCAAACTATGCGTGTCCGCTTTATCTGACCCGAGGACCTTTCTATGTGATTTCCGGAGAATTTTATTCCGGGACCCCGGAATCCCGAAAAACCGTGTATTGTACACTTGATTTCGGTAGTTCGGAAGGTCGTCGGAACGTGTTTCTTTTCGCCTGTTTTTTAATCACGTGTCCGAGCTCATTTCGGGAATCAACTTTGTTCGATTTGAGAAATCAACCTATTCGATTTTAGCCTCAAATAACGAGCTTTAACACATTTTTCACGATAATCCGAGTTTCGGCGAATGCTGGTTTGTGTCACACAGGCACCCCCAAATGTCTTCCGTTGGTGCTCAAACTTTGCGTGGCCGCTTTATCTGAACCGAGGAACTTTCTATGTTATTTCCGGAGACTTTTATGCCGGGACCCCGGAATCCCGAAAAACCGTGTATTATACACTTCAATTTCTGCCGTTCGGAAGGTCGTACCGGAACCTGTTTCTTTTTCTCCCTGTTTTTCAATCACGCGTCCGAGCTCATTTTAGGAATCAACCTGTTCAATTTCAGCCTCAAATAACGAGCTTTAACACATTTTTCACGATAATCCTAGTTTCGGCGAATCTTTGGTTTGTGCACAGCACCCCAAATGTCTTCCGTTGGTGCTCAAACTTTGCGTGGCCGCTTTATCTGCCCCGAGGAACCTTCTATGTGATTTCCAGAGAATTTTATTCGGGACTCCGGAATCCCGAAAAACCGTGCACTATACACTTCAATTTCAGCCGTTCAGAAGGTCGTACCGAAACCTGTTTCTTTTTCGCCTTGTTTTTCAATCACGCGTCCGAGCTCATTTCAGGAATTAACCTGTTCAATTTCAGCCTCAAATAACGTGCTTTAACACATTTTTCACGATAATCCTAGTTTCGGCGAATGCTGGTTTGTGGCACACCGGCACCCCCAAATGTCATCCGTTGGTGCTCAAAATTTGCGTGGCCGCTTTATCTGACCCGAGGAACTTTCTATGTGATTTCCGGATAATTTTGTTCCGGGACCCTGGAATTCCGAAAAACCGTGTATTATACACTTTAATTTCAGCCGTTCGGAAGGTCGTACCGGAACCTGTTTATTTTTCTCCCTGTTTTTCAATCACGCGTCTGAGCTCATTTCAGGAATCAACATGTTCGATTTCAGGGATCAACCTGTTCGATTTCGGCCTCAAATAACGAGCTTTAACACATTTTTCACGATAATCAGGAGTTTTGCGAATCTTTGGTTTGTGGCACAGAGACACCCCTAAATGTCTTCCGTTGGTGCTCAAACTTTGCATGGCCGCTTTATCTGACTCGAGGAACTTTCTATGTTATTTCCGGAGACTTTTACTCCGGGACCCCGAAATCCCGAAAAACCGTGTTTTTGTTTGTGTTCGGAAGGTCATCCGGAACTGTTTCTTTTTCTCCTATTTTTCAATCACGCGTCTGAGCTCATTTCAGGAATCAACCTGTTCGATTTCAGGAATCAACTTGTTCGATTTCGGTCTCAAATAACGAGCTTTAACACATTTTTCACGATAATCCGAGTTTCGGCGAATCCTGGTTTGTGGCACACCGGCACTCCCAAATGTCTTCCGTTGGTGCTCAAACTTTGCGTGACCGCTTTATCTGCCCTGAGGAACTTTCTATGTGATTTCCGGAGAATTTTATTCCGGGACCCCGGAATCCCGAAAAACCGTGTATTATACACTTCAATTTCAGCCGTTCAGAAGGTCGTACCGGAACGTGTTTCTTTTTCGCCCTGTTTTTCAATCACGCGTCCGAGCTCATTTCAGGAATCAACCTGTTCGATTTCAGGAATCAACCTATTCGATTTCAGCCTCAAATAACGAGCTTTAACACATTTTTCACGATAATCCGAGTTTCGGCGAATGCTGGTTTGTGACACACCGGCACCCCCAAATGTCTTCCGTTGGTGCTCAAACTTTGCGTGGCCGCTTTATCTGACCCGAGGACCTTTCTATGTGATTTCCGGAGAATTTTATTCCGGGACCCCGGAATCCCGAAAAACCGTGTATTATACACTTCAATTTGGCCGTTCGGAAGGTCGACGGAACTGTTTCTTTTTCTCCCTGTTTTTCAATCACGCGTCCGAGCTCATTTTAGGAATCAACCTGTTCAATTTCAACCTCAAATAACGAGCTTTAACACATTTTTCACGATAATCCGAGTTTCGGCAAATGCTGGTTTGTGGCACACAGGCACCCCCAAATGTCTTCCGTTGGTGCTCAAACTTTGCGTGGCCGCTTTATCTGAACCGAGGAACATTCTATGTTATTTCCGGAGACTTTTATGCCGGGACTCCGGAATCCCGAAAAACCGTGTATTATACACTTCAATTTCACCCGTTCGGAAGGCCGTACCGGAACCTGTTTCTTTTTCTCCCTATTTTTCAATCACGCGTTCGAGCTCATTTCAGGAATCAACCTGTTCGATTTCAGGAATCAACGTGTATGATTTCGCCCTCAAATAACGAGCTTTAACACATTTTTCACGATAATCCGAGTTTCGGCGAATACTGGTTTGTGGCACACCGGCACCCCCAAATGTCTTCCGTTGGTGCTCAAACTTTGCGAGACCGCTTTATCTGCCCCGAGGAACTTTCTATGTGATTTCCGGAGAATTTTATTCCGGGACTCCGGAATCCCGAAAAACCGTGCACTATACACTTCAATTTCAGCCGTTGAGAAGGTCGTACCGAAACCTGTTTCTTTTTCGCCTATTTTTTCAATCACGCGTCCGAGCTCATTTCAGGATACAACCTGTTCAATTTCAGCCTCAAATAACGAGCTTTAACACATTTTTCACTATAATCCTAGTTTCGGCGAATGCTGGTTTGTGGCACACCGGCACCCCTAAATGTCATCCGTTGGTGCTCAAAATTTGCGTGGCCGCTTTATCTGACCCGAGGAACTTTCATTGCGATTTCCGAAGAATTTTGTTCGGGACCCACGGAATCCGAAAATCCGTGTATTATACACTTCAATTTCGACCGTTCGGAAGGTCGTCGGAACTGTTTCTTTTTTCTCCTGTTTTTCAATCACGCGTCCGAGCTCATTTTAGGAATCAACTTTGTTCAATTTCGGCCTCAAATAACGAGCTTTAACACATTTTCCACGATAATCCTAGTTTGGCGAATCTTTGGTTTTTGCATCCGGCACCCCAAATGTCATCCGTTGGTGCTCAAAATTTGCGTGGCCGCTTTATTATCGACCCGAGGAACGTTCTATGTGATTTAGGAGAATTTTGTTAGGGACCACGGAATCCCGAAAAACCGTGTATTATACACTTCAATTTGGCCGTTCGGAAGGTCGTCAGGAACTGTTTCTTTTTCTCCTGTTTTTCAATCACGCGTCGAGCTCATTTCGGGAATCAACCTGTTCGATTTGACCTCAAATAACGAGCTTTAACACATTTTCACGATAATCGAGTTTCGTGAATCTTGATTTGCACACCAAGCACCCCCAAATGTCTTCCGTTGGTGCTCAAACTTTACGTGACCGCTTTATCTGACCCGAGGAACTTTCTATGTGATTTCCGGAGAATTTTATTCCGGGACCCCGGAATCCCGAAAAACCGTGTATTATACACTTCAATTTCAGCCGTTCGGAAGGTCGTACCGGAACCTGTTTCTTTTTCTCCCTGTTTTTCAATAAAGCGTCCGAGCTCATTTCAGGAATCAACCTGTTCGATTTCAGGAATTAACCTGTTCAATTTCAGCCTCAAATAATGAGCTTTAACACATTTTTCACGATAATCCGAGTTTCGGGGAATGCTAGTTTGTGGCACACAGGCACCCCCAAATGTCTTCCGTTGGTGCTCAAACTTTGCATGGCCGCTTTATCTGACCCGAGGAACTTTCTATGTTATTCTTGGAGACTTTTACTCCGGGACCCCGAAATCCCGAAAAACCGTGTTTCTGTTTCAGCCGTTCAGAAGGTCATACCGGAACCTGTTTCTTTTTCTCCTATTTTTCAATCACGCGTCGAGCTCATTTCGGGAATCAACTGTTCGATATCGGGAATCAACCTGTTCGATTTCGGCCTCAAATAACGAGCTTTAACACATTTTCACGATAATCGGAGTTTCGGCGAATCTGGTTTGTAGGCACACCGGCACTCCCAAACGTCTTCCGTTGGTGCTCAAACTTTGCGTATTTGACTGCTTTATACCCCCGAGGAACTTTCTATGTGATTTAGGAGAATTTTATTCGGGACCGGAATCGAAAAACCGTGTATTATACACTTCAATTTCGGCCGTTCGAAGGTCGTAAATCTAGGAACGTGTTTCTTTTTCTCCTGTTTTTCAATCACGCGTCCGAGCTCATTTCACGAATCAACTTTGTTCGATTTCAGGAATCAACCTATTCGATTTGACCTCAAATAACGAGCTTTAACACATTTTCACGATAATCCGAGTTTTGGCGAATCTTTGGTTTTGCACACCAAGCACCCCAAATGTCTTCCGTTGGTGCTCAAACTTTGCTTGGCCGCTTTATCTGACCCGAGGACCTTTCTATGATTTCCGGAGAATTTTATGCGGGACCGGAATCCAGAAAAACCGTGTATTATACACTTCAATTTGAGCCATTCGGAAGGTCGTCAGGAACTGTTTCTTTTTCTCCCTGTTTTTCAATCACGCGTCCGAGCTCATTTTAGGAATCAACCTGTTCAATTTCAGCCTCAAATAACGAGCTTTAACACATTTTTCACGATAATCCGAGTTTCGGCGAATGCTGGTTTGTGTCACACAGGCACCCTCAAATGTCTTCCGTTGGTGCTCAAAATTTGCGTGGCCGCTTTATCTGAACCGAGGAACTTTCTATGTTATTTCCGGAGACTTTTATGCCGGGACCCCGGAATCCCGAAAAACCGTGTATTATACACTTCAATTTTAGCGGTTCGGAAGGTCGTACAGGAACCTGTTTCTTTTTCTCCCTGTTTTTCAATCACGCGTCCGAGCTCATTTCAGGAATCAACCTGTTCGATTTCAGGAATCAACCTGTTCGATTTCGCCCTCAAATAACGAGCTTTAACACATTTTTCACGATAATCCGAGTTTCAGCGAATGCTGATTTGTGGCACACCGGCACCCCCAAATGTCTTCCGTTGGTGCTCAAACTTTACGTGACCGCTTTATCTGACCCGAGGAACTTTCTATGTGATTTCGGAGAATTTTATTAGGGACCCGGAATCCGAAAAAACCGTGTATTATACACTTCAATTTCAGTCGTTCGGAAGGTCGTCCGGAACTGTTTCTTTTTCTCCTTTTTTTTTTTCAATAAAGCGTCCGAGCTCATTTCGGGAATCAACTTTGTTCGATTTCAGGAATTAACCTGTTCAATTTCAGCCTCAAATAATGAGCTTTAACACATTTTTCACGATAATCCGAGTTTCGGGGAATGCTAGTTTGTGGCACACAGGCACCCCCAAATGTCTTCCGTTGGTGCTCAAACTTTGCATGGCCGCTTTATCTGACCCGAGGAACTTTCTATGTTATTCTTGGAGACTTTTACTCGGGACCCGAAATCCGAAAAAAACCGTGTTTCTGTTTCAGCCGTTCAGAAGGTCATACCGGAACCTGTTTCTTTTTCTCCCTATTTTTCAATCACGCGTCCGAGCTCATTTCAGGAATCAACCTGTTCGATATCAGGAATCAACCTGTTCGATTTCGGCCTCAAATAACGAGCTTTAACACATTTTTCACGATAATCCGAGTTTCGGCGAATCCTGGTTTGTGGCACACCGGCACTCCCAAATGTCTTCCGTTGGTGCTCAAACTTTGCGTGACTGCTTTATCTGCCCTGAGGAACTTTCTATGTGATTTCCGGAGAATTTTATTCTGGGACCCCGGAATCCCGAAAAACCGTGTATTATACACTTCAATTTCAGCCGTTCAGAAGGTCGTACCGGAACGTGTTTCTTTTTCTCCCTGTTTTTCAATCACGCGTCCGAGCTCATTTCACGAATCAACCTGTTCGATTTCAGGAATCAACCTATTCGATTTCAGCCTCAAATAACGAGCTTTAACACATTTTTCACGATAATCCGAGTTTTGGCGAATGCTGGTTTGTGGCACACCGGCACCCCCAAATGTCTTCCGTTGGTGCTCAAACTTTGCTTGGCCGCTTTATCTGACCCGAGGACCTTTCTATGATTTCCGGAGAATTTTATGCCGGGACCCCGGAATCCCGAAAAACCGTGTATTATACACTTCAATTTCAGCCATTCGGAAGGTAAATCTAGGAACTGTTTCTTTTTCTCCTTTTTTCAATCACGCGTCCGAGCTCATTTTAGGAATCAACTTTGTTCAATTTCAGCCTCAAATAACGAGCTTTAACACATTTTCACGATAATCCGAGTTTGGCGAATCTTTGGTTTGTGTCACAGGCACCCTCAAATGTCTTCCGTTGGTGCTCAAACTTTGCGTGGCGCTTTATCTGAAGCAACCGAGGAACTTTCTATGTTATTTCCGGAGACTTTTATGCGGGACCGGAATCCCGAAAAACCGTGTATTATACACTTCAATTTCAATTGATTCGGAAGGTCGACACGGGAACTGTTTCTTTTTCTCCTGTTTTTCAATCACGCGTCCGAGCTCATTTCAGGAATCAACTTTGTTCGATTTCGGGAATCAACTGTTCGATTTCGCCCTCAAATAACGAGCTTTAACACATTTTTCACGATAATCCAAGTTTCGGCGAATCTTTGGTTTTGGCACACCGGCACCCCCAAATGTCTTCCGTTGGTGCTCAAACTTTGCGTGGCCGCTTTATCGGACCCGAGGAACTTTCTATGTGATTTATGGAGAATTTTATTCGGGACTCGAATCCCGAAAAACCGTGCATTATACCCTTCAATTTCGGCCGTTCGGGAAGGTCGTGCGAAACCTGTTTATTTTTCGCCTTGTTTTTCAATCACGCGTCCGAGCTCATTTCAGGAATCAACTGTTCAATTTGACCTCAAATAACGAGCTTTAACACATTTTCACGATAATCCTAGTTTCGGCGAATCTTTGGTTTTGGCACACCGGCACCCCTAAATGTCATCCGTTGGTGCTCAAAATTTGCGTGGCGCTTTATCGACCCGAGGAACTTTCTATGCGATTTCGAAGAATTTTTTCCGGGACCACGGAATCCGAAAAACCGTGTATTATACACTTCAATTTCAGCCGTTCGGAAGGTAAATCGGAACCCGTTTTTTTTCTCCTGTTTTTCAATCACGCGTCCGAGCTCATTTCAGGAATCAACCTGTTCGATTTCAGGAATCAACCTGTTCAATTTTAGCCTCAACTAACGAGCTTTAACACATTTTTCACGATAATTCGAGTTTCGGCGAATGCTGGTTTGTGGCACACCGGCACCCCCAAATGTCTTCCGTTGGTGCTCAAACTTTGCGTGGCCGCTTTATCTGACCCGAGGACCTTTCTATGTGATTTTCGGAGAATTTTATTCCGGAATCCCGAGAAACCGTGTATTATACATTTCAATTTAAGCCGTTCGGAAGGTCGTACCGGAACCTGTTTCTTTTTCTCCCTGTTTTTCAATCACGCGCCCGAGCTCATTTTAGGAATCAACCTGTTCGATTTCAGGAATCAACCTGTTCAATTTCAGCCTCAAATAACGAGCTTTAACACATTTTTCACGATAATCTGAGTTTCGGCGAATCTTTGGTTTGTCAGGCACACACAGGCACCCCCAAATGTCTTCCGTTGGTGTTCAAACTTTGCGTGGCCGCTTTATCTGACCCGAGGACCTTTCTATGTTATTTCCAGAGACTTTTATTCCGGGACCCGGAATCCCGAAGAACCGTGTATTGTACACTTCAATTTCAGCCGTTCGGAAGGTCGTACCGGAACCTGTTTCTTTTTCTCCCTTTTTTTCAATCACGCGTCCGAGCTCATTTCAGGAATCAACCTGTTCGATTTCAGGAATCAACCTGTTCAATTTTAGCCTCAAATAACGAGCTTTAACACATTTTTCACGATAATCCGAGTTTCGGCGAATGCTGGTTTGTGGCACACAGGCACCCCCAAATGTCTTTCGTTGGTGTTCAAACTTTGCGTGGGCGCTTTATCTGACCCGAGGACCTTTCTATGTTATTTCCAGAGACTTTTATTCCGGGACCCGGAATCCCGAAAAACCGTGTATTATACACTTCAATTTTAGCCGTTCGGAAGGTCGTACCGGAATCTGTTTCTTTTTCTCCCTATTTTTCAATCACGCGTCCGAGCTCATTTCAGGAATCAACATGTTCGATTTCAGGAATCAACCTGTTCAATTTCAGCCTCAAATAACGAGCTTTAACACATTTTTCACGATAATCCGAGTTTCGGCGAATGCTGGTTTGTGGCACACCGGCACCCCCAAATGTCATCCGTTGGTGCTCAAAATTTGCGTGGCCGCTTTATCTGACCCGAGGAACTTTCTATGTGATTTTCGGAGAATTTTGTTCCGGGACCCTGGAATCCCGAAAAACCGTGTATTATACACTTCAATTTGTACCGTTCGGAAAGTCGCATCAGGAAACTGTTTCTTTTTCTCCTGTTTTTCAATCACGCGTCCGAGCTCATTTCAGGAATCAACCTGTTCGATTTCAGGAATCAACTGGTTCGATTTCAGCCTCAAATAACGAGCTTTAACACATTTTTCACGATAATCCGAGTTTCGGCGAATGCTGGTTTGTGGCACACCGGCACCCCCAAATGTCTTCCGTTGGTGCTCAAACTTTGCGTGGCCGCTTTATCTTACCCGAGGACCTTTCTATGTGATTTTCGGAGAATTTTATTCCGGGACCCCGGAATCCCGAAAAACCGTGTATTATACACTTCAATTTCAACGTTCGGAAGGTCGTAAATGCAGGAACTGTTTCTTTTTCTCCTGTTTTTCAATCACGCGTCCGAGCTCATTTTAGGGATCAACCTGTTCGATTTGGGAATCAACTGTTCATCTTGACCTCAAATAACGAGCTTTAACACATTTTTCACGATAATCCGAGTTTCGGCGAATCTTGGTTTGTGGCACACCGGCACCCCAAATGTCTTCCGTTGGTGCTCAAACTTTGCGTGGCCGCTTTATCGACCCGAGGAACTTTCTATGTGATTTTCGGAGAATTTTATTACGGGACCCCGGAATCCCGAAAAACCGTGTATTGTACACTTCAATTTCGGCCGTTCGGAAGGTCGCACGGAACCTGTTTCTTTTTCTCCTTTTTTTCAATCACGCGTCCGAGCTCATTTCAGGAATCAACTTTGTTCGATTTCAGGAATCAACTGTTCAATTTCACCTCAAATAACGAGCTTTAACACATTTTTCACGATAATCCGAGTTTCGGCGAATCTTGGTTTGTGGCACACAGGCACCCCCAAATGTCTTCCGTTGGTGCTCAAACTTTGCGTGGCCGCTTTATCTGACACGAGAAACTTTCTATGTGATTTCCGGAGAATTTTATTCCGGGACCCCGAAATCCCGAAAAACCGTGTATTATACACTTCTATTTTAGCCGTTCGGAAGGTCGTACCGGAACCTGGTTCTTTTTCTCCCTATTTTTCAATCACGCGTCCGAGCTCATTTCAGGAATCAACATGTTCAATTTCAGGAATCAACCTGTTCGATTTCGGCCTCAAATAACGAGCTTTAACACATTTTTCACGATAATCCGAGTTTCGGCGAATGCTGGTTTGTGGCACACCGGCACCCCCAAATGTCTTCCGTTGGTGCTCAAACTTTGCGTGACCGCTTTATCTGCTCGAGGAACTTTCTATGTGATTTCCGGAGAATTTTATTCCGGGACCCCGTAATCCCGAAAAACCGTGTATTATACACTTCAATTTCACTAGTTCGGAGAAGGTCGTCAGGAACTGTTTCTTTTTCGCCATGTTTTTCAATCACGCGCCCGAGCTCATTTCAGGAATCAACCTGTTCGATTTCAGGAATCAACCTGTTCGATTTCATCCTCAAATAACGAGCTTTAACACATTTTTCACGATAATCCGAGTTTGGCGAATCTTTGGTTTGTGGCACACACAGGCACCCCCAAATGTCTTCCGTTGGTGCTCAAACTTTGCGTGGCCGCTTTATCTCGACACGAGAAACTTTCTATGTGATTTCCGGAGAATTTTATTCCGGGACCCCGAAATCCCGAAAAACCGTGTATTATACACTTCAATTTTAGCCGTTCGGAAGGTCGTACCGGAACCTGTTTCTTTTTCTCCCTATTTTTCAATCACGCGTCCGAGCTCATTTCAGGAATCAACATGTTCAATTTCAGGAATCAACCTGTTCGATTTCGGCCTCAAATAACGAGCTTTAACACATTTTTCACGATAATCCGAGTTTCGGCGAATGCTGGTTTGTGGCACACCGGCACCCCCAAATGTCTTCCGTTGGTGCTCAAACTTTGCGTGACCGCTTTATCTGCTCGAGGAACTTTCTATGTGATTTCCGGAGAATTTTATTCCGGGACCCCGTAATCCCGAAAAACCGTGTATTATACACTTCAATTTCAGCCGTTCAGAAGGTCGTACCGGAACCTGTTTCTTTTTCGCCATGTTTTTCAATCACGCGCCCGAGCTCATTTCAGGAATCAACCTGTTCGATTTCAGGAATCAACCTGTTCGATTTCATCCTCAAATAACGAGCTTTAACACATTTTTCACGATAATCCGAGTTTCGGCGAATGTTGGTTTGTGGCAGACCGGCACCCCCAAATGTCTTCCGTTGGTGCTCAAACTTTGCGTGGCCCCTTTATCTGACTCGAGGACCTTTCTATGTGATTTCCGGAGAATTTTATTCCGGCACCCCGGAATCCCTAAAAACCGTGTATTATACACTTCAATTTCAGCCGTTCGGAAGGTCGTACCGGAACCTGTTTCTTTTTCTCCCTGTTTTTCAATCACGTGTCTGAGCTCATTTCAGGAATCAACCTGTTCGATTTCAGGAATCGATCTATTCGATTTCAGCCTCAAATAACGAGCTTTAACACATTTTTCACGATTATCCGAGTTTCAGCGAATGCTGATTTGTGGCACACAGGCACCCCCAAATGTCTTCCGTTGGTGCTCAAACTTTGCGTGGTCGCTTTATCTGACCCGAGGAACTTTCTATGTGATTTCGGAGAATTTTATTCCGGGACCCCGTAATCCCGAAAAACCGTGTATTATACACTTCAATTCCAGCCGTTCGGAAGGTCGTATCGGAACCTGTTTCTTTTTCTCCCTGTTTTTAAATCACGCGTCCGAACTCATTTCAAGAATCAACCTGTTCGATTTCAGGAATCAACCTGTTCAATTTTAGCCTCAAATAACGAGCTTTAACACATTTTTCACGATAATCCGAGTTTCGGCGAATGCTGGTTTGTGGCACACAGGCACCCCCAAATATCTTCCGTTGGTGCTCAAACTTTGCATGGCCGCTTTATCTGACCCGAAGAACTTTCTATGTTATTTCCGGAGACTTATATTCCGGGACCCCGAACTCCCGAAAAACCGTGTATTATACACTTCAATTTCAGCCGTTCGGAAGGTCGTACCGGAACCTGTTTCTTTTTCTCCCTATTTTTCAATCACGCGTCCGAGCTCATTTCAGGAATCAACATGTTCGATTTCAGGAATCAACCTGTTCGATTTCGGCCTCAAATAACGAGCTTTAACACATTTTTCACAATAATCCGAGTTTCGGCGAATGCTGGTTTGTGGCACACCGGCACCCCCAAATGTCTTCCGTTGGTGCTCAAACTTTGCGTGGCCGCTTTATCTTACCCGAGGACCTTTCTATGTGATTTTCGGAGAATTTTATTCCGGGACCCCGGAATCCCGAAAAACCGTGTATTATACACTTCAATTTCAGCCGTTCGGAAGGTCGTACCGGAACCTGTTTCTTTTTCTCCATGTTTTTCAATCACGCGTCCGAGCTCATTTTAGGAATCAACCTGTTCGATTTCAGCCTCAAATAACGAGCTTTAACACATTTTTCACGATAATCCGAGTTTCGGCGAATGCTGGTTTGTGGCACACCGGCACCCCCAAATGTCTTCCGTTGGTGCTCAAACTTTGCGTGGCCGCTTTATCTGACACGAGGAACTTTCTATGTGATTTCCGGAGAATTTTATTCCGGGACCCCGAAATCCCGAAAAACCGTGTATTGTACACTTCAATTTTGCCGTTCGGAAGGTCGTCACAGGAACCTTTTTCTTTTTTCTCCTGTTTTTCAATCATGCGTCCGAGCTCATTTCGGGAATCAACCTGTTCGATTTGAGGCATCAACCTGTTCAATTTCGACCTAAAATAACGAGCTTTAACACATTTTTCACGATAATCCGAGTTTCGGCGAATCTTGGTTTGTGGCACATGAGGCACCCCCAAATGTCTTCCCTTGGTGCTCAAACTTTGCGTGGCCGCTTTATCTGACCCGAGGACCTTTCTATGTGATTTCCGGAGAATTTTATTCCGGGACACCGGAATCCCGAAAAACCGTGTATTATACACTTCAATTTCAGCCGTTCGGAAGGTCGTACCGGAACCTGTTTCTTTTTCTCCCTATTTTTCAATCACGCGTCCGAGCTCATTTCAGGAATCAACATGTTCGATTTCAGGAATCAACTTGTTCGATTTCAGCCTCAAATAACGAGCTTTAACACATTTTTCACAATAATCCGAGTTTCGGCGAATGCTGGTTTGTGGCACACCGGCACCCCCAAATGTCTTCCGTTGGTGCTCAAACTTTGCGTGGCCGCTTTATCTTACCCGAGGACCTTTCTATGTGATTTTCGGAGAATTTTATTCAGGGACCCCGGAATCCCGAAAAACCGTGTATTATACACTTCAATTTCAACCGTTCGGAAGGTCGTACCGGAACCTGTTTCTTTTTCTCCCTGTTTTTCAATCACGCGTCCGAGCTCATTTTAGGAATCAACCTGTTCGATTTCAGCCTCAAATAACGAGCTTTAACACATTTTTCACGATAATCCGAGTTTCGGCGAATGCTGGTTTGTGGCACACAGGCACCCCCAAATGTCTTCCGTTGGTGCTCAAACTTTGCGTGGCCGCTTTATCTGACACGAGGAACTTTCTATGTGATTTCCGGAGAATTTTATTCCGGGACCCCGAAATCCCGAAAAACCGTGTATTGTACACTTCAATTTCAGCCGTTCGGAAGGTCGTACCGGAACCTTTTTCTTTTTCTCCCTGTTTTTCAATCATGCGTCCGAGCTCATTTCAGGAATCAACCTGTTCGATTTCAGGCATCAACCTGTTCAATTTCAGCCTAAAATAACGAGCTTTAACACATTTTTCACGATAATCCGAGTTTCGGCGAATGCTGGTTTGTGGCACACAGGCACCCCCAAATGTCTTCCGTTGGTGCTCAAACTTTGCGTGGCCGCTTTATCTGACCCGAGGACCTTTCTATGTTATTTCCGGAGACTTTTATTCCGTGACCCGGAATCCCGAAAAACCGTGTATTATACACTTCAATTTTAGCCGTTCGGAAGGTCGTACCGGAACCTGTTTCTTTTTCTCCCTATTTTTCAATCACGCGGCCGAGCTCATTTCAGGAATCAACATGTTCAATTTTAGGAATCAACCTATTCGATTTCGGCCTCAAATAACGAGCTTTAACACATTTTTCACGATAATCCGAATTTCGGCGAATGCGGGTTTGTGGCACACCGGCACCCCCAAATGTCTTCCGTTGGTGCTCAAACTTTGCGTGGCCGCTTTATCTGACCCGAGGACCTTTCTATGTGATTTTCGGATAACTTTATTCCGGGACCCCGGAATCCCGAAAAACCGTGTATTATACACTTCAATTTCGGTAGTTAGGAAGGTCGACGGAACTGTTTCTTTTTCTCCTGTTTTTCAATCACGCGTCCGTGCTCATTTTAGGAATCAACTTGTTCGATTTCAGGAATCAACCTGTTCAATTTCAGCCTCAAATAACGAGCTTTAACACATTTTTCACGATAATCGAGTTTGGCGAATCTTTGGTTTGTGGCACACAGGCACCCCCAAATGTCTTCCGTTGGTGCTCAAACTTTGTGTGGCCGCTTTATCTGACACGAGGAACTTTCTATGTGATTTCCGGAGAATTTTATTCCGGGACCCCGAAATCCCGAAAAACCGTGTATTGTACACTTCAATTTTGACCGTTCGGAAGGTCGTACGGAACCTGTTTCTTTTTCTCCTTTTTTTCAATCACGCGTCCGAGCTCATTTCAGGAATCAACCTGTTCGATTTCAGGAATCAACTGTTCAATTTGACCTCAAATAACGAGCTTTAACACATTTTCACGATAATCCGAGTTTCGGCGAATCTTTGGTTTGTGGCACACAGGCACCCCAAATGTCTTCCGTTGGTGCTCAAACTTTGCGTGGCCGCTTTATCTGACCCGAGGAACTTTCTATGTGATTTCGGAGAATTTTATTAGGGACCCGAAATCCGAAAAACCGTGTATTATACACTTCAATTTTAGCCGTTCGGAAGGTCGTACCAGGAACCTGTTTCTTTTTCTCCCTATTTTTCAATCACGCGTCCGAGCTCATTTCAGGAATCAACATGTTCAATTTCAGGAATCAACTTGTTCGATTTCAGCCTCAAATAACGACTTTAACACATTTTCACGATAATCGAGTTTCGGCGAATCTTTGGTTTGTGGCACACCGGCACCCCCAAATGTCTTCCGTTGGTGCTCAAACTTTGCGTGACCGCTTTATCTGCTCGAGGAACTTTCTATGTGATTTCCGGAGAATTTTATTCCGGGACCCGTAATCCAGAAAAACCGTGTATTATACACTTCAATTTCGTAGTTCGAGAAGGTCGTCGGAACTGTTTCTTTTTCGCCATGTTTTTCAATCACGCGCCCGAGCTCATTTCAGGAATCAACCTGTTCGATTTCAGGAATCAACCTGTTCGATTTCATCCTCAAATAACGAGCTTTAACACATTTTTCACGATAATCCGAGTTTCGGCGAATGTTGGTTTGTGGCGGACGGCACCCCCAAATGTCTTCCGTTGGTGCTCAAACTTTGCGTGGCCCCTTTATCGACTCGAGGACCTTTCTATGTGATTTCCGGAGAATTTTATTCCGGCACCCCGGAATCCCGAAAAACCGTGTATTATACACTTCAATTTCAGCCGTTCGGAAGGTCGTCGGAAACTTTGTTTCTTTTTCTCCTGTTTTTCAATCACGTGTCGAGCTCATTTCAGGAATCAACCTGTTCGATTTGGGAATCGATCTGTTCGATTTCGACCTCAAATAACGAGCTTTAACACATTTTTCACGATTATCAGAGTTTAGTGAATCTTTGATTTGTGGCACACAGGCACCCCCAAATGTCTTCCGTTGGTGCTCAAACTTTGCGTGGTCGCTTTATCTGACCCGAGGAACTTTCTATGTGATTTTCGGAGAATTTTATTAGGGACCCCGTAATCCGAAAAACCGTGTATTATACACTTCAATTTCAGCCGTTCGGAAGGTCGTATCGGAACTTGTTTCTTTTTCTCCTTGTTTTTCAATCACGCGTCCGAGCTCATTTCAAGAATCAACTGTTCGATTTCGGGAATCAACTTTGTTCAATTTCGACCTCAAATAACGAGCTTTAACACATTTTCACGATAATCCGAGTTTGGCGAATCTTTGGTTTGTGGCACACAGGCACCCCCAAATATCTTCCGTTGGTGCTCAAACTTTGCATGGCCGCTTTATCTGACCCGAAGAACTTTCTATGTTATTTCCGGAGACTTATATTAGGGACCCGAACTCCGAAAAACCGTGTATTATACACTTCAATTTGAGCCGTTCGGAAGGTCGTACTGGAACCTGTTTCTTTTTCTCCCTATTTTTCAATCACGCGTCCGAGCTCATTTCAGGAATCAACATGTTCGATTTCAGGAATCAACCTGTTCGATTTCAGCCTCAAATAACGAGTTTTAACACATTTTCACGATAATCAGAGTTTCGGCAAATCTTTGGTTTGTGGCACACCGGCACCCCCAAATGTCATCCGTTGGTACTCAAACTTTGCGTGGCCGCTTTATCTGACCCAGGAACTTTCTATGTGATTTCCGGAGAATTTTGTTCCAGGGCCCTGGAATCCGACAAACCGTGTATTATACACTTCAATTTGGACCGTTCGGAAGGTAAATCTAGGAACACGATTCTTTTTCTCCTGTTTTTCAATCACGCGCGTCGAGCTCGTTTCGGGAATCAACCTGTTCGATTTCAGGAATCAACTGTTCGATTTCAGCCTCAAATAACGAGCTTTAACACATTTTCACGATAATCGCGTTTCGGTGAATCTTGATTTTAGGCACACCAAGCACCCCCAAATGTCTTCCGTTGGTGCTCAAACTTTACGTGACCGCTTTATCTGACCCGAGGAACTTTCTATGTGATTTCTGGAGAATTTTATTCCGGGACCCCGAAAAACCGTGTATTATACACTTCAATTTTAGCCGTTCGGAAGGTCGTACTTGAACTGTTTCTTTTTTCCCTATTTTTCAATCACGTCTCCGAGCTCATTTCAGGAATCAACATGTTCGATTTGGGATCAACTTTGTTCGATTTCGGCCTCAAATAACGAGCTTTAACACATTTTCACGATAATCGAGTTTGGCGAATCTTTGGTTTGTGGCACACCGGCACCCACAAATATCTTCCGTTGGTGATCAAACTTTGCGTGACCGCTTTATTACTGAAGAACTTTATATGTGATTTCGGAGAATTTTATTAGGGACCGGAATCCAGAAAAACCGTGTATTATACACTTCAATTTCGGCCGTTCGGAAGGTCGTCTAGGGAACTGTTTCTTTTTCGCCCTGTTTTTCAATCACTAGTCGGGCTCATTTCAGGAATCAACTTGTTCGATTTCAGCCTCAAATAACGAGCTTTAACACATTTTCACGATAATCAGAGTTTCGGCGAATCTTTGGTTTGTGTGACCGGCACCCCCAAATGTCTTCCGTTGGTGCTCAAACTTTGCGTGGCCGCTTTAATTGACCCGAGGAACTTTCTATGTGATTTCCGGAGAATTTTATTCCAGGACCCCGGAATCCCGAAAAACCGTGTATTATACACTTCAATTTCAGCCGTTTGGAAGGTCGTACCAGAACCTGTTTCTTTTTCTCCCTGTTTTTCAATCACGCGTCCGAGCTCATTTCAGGAATCAACCTATTCGATTTCAGAAATCAACCTGTTCAATTTCAGCCTCAAATAATGAGGTTTAACACATTTTTCACGATAATCCGAGTTTCGGCGAATGCTGGTTTGTGGCACACAGGCACCCCCAAATTTCTTCCGTTGCTGCTCAAACTTTGCGTGGCCGCATTATCTGACCCGAGGAACTTTCTATGTTATTTCGGAGACTTTTATTCCGGGACCCCGGAATCCGAAAAACCGTGTATTATACACTTCAATTTGAGCCGTTCGGAAGGTCGTACTTGAACTGTTTCTTTTTTCCCTATTTTTCAATCACGTCTCGAGCTCATTTCGGGAATCAACATGTTCGATTTGGGGATCAACTTTGTTCGATTTCGGCCTCAAATAACGAGCTTTAACACATTTTCACGATAATCGGAGTTTCGGCGAATGCTGGTTTGTGGCACACCGGCACCCACAAATATCTTCCGTTGGTGATCAAACTTTGCGTGACCGCTTTATCTGCCCTGAAGAACTTTATATGTGATTTCAGGAGAATTTTATTAGGGACCGGAATCCGAAAAACCGTGTATTATACACTTCAATTTCAGCCGTTCGGAAGGTCGTCCGGAACTGTTTCTTTTTCGCCTGTTTTTCAATCACTAGTCCGGGCTCATTTCGGGAATCAACCTTTGTTCGATTTGACCTCAAATAACGAGCTTTAACACATTTTCACGATAATCCGAGTTTCGGCGAATCTTTGGTTTGTGGACCGGCACCCCCAAATGTCTTCCGTTGGTGCTCAAACTTTGCGTGGCGCTTTAAGCGACCGAGGACCTTTCTATGTGATTTCCGGAGAATTTTATTCCGGGACCGAATCCCGAAAAACCGTGTATTATACACTTCAATTTCGGCCGTTTGGAAGGTCGTGCAGAACTTTGTTTCTTTTTCTCCTGTTTTTCAATCACGCGTCGAGCTCATTTCGGGAATCAACCTATTCGATTTCAGAAATCAACTTTGTTCAATTTTGACCTCAAATAATGAGGTTTAACACATTTTCACGATAATCCGAGTTTGGCGAATCTTTGGTTTTGGCACACAGGCACCCCCAAATTTCTTCCGTTGCTGCTCAAACTTTGCGTGGCCGCATTATCGACCGAGGAACTTTCTATGTTATTTACGGAGACTTTTATTAGGGACCGGAATCCGAAAAACCGTGTATTATACACTTCAATTTCAGCCGTTCGGAAGGTCGTACTTGAACTGTTTCTTTTTTCCCTATTTTTCAATCACGTCTCCGAGCTCATTTCAGGAATCAACATGTTCGATTTAAGGGATCAACCTGTTCGATTTCGGCCTCAAATAACGAGCTTTAACACATTTTTCACGATAATCTGAGTTTCGGCGAATGCTGGTTTGTGGCACACCGGCACCCACAAATATCTTCCGTTGGTGATCAAACTTTGCGTGACCGCTTTATCTGCCCTGAAGAACTTTATATGTGATTTCCGGAGAATTTTATTCCGGGACCCCGGAATCCCGAAAAACCGTGTATTATACACTTCAATTTGAGTACCGTTCGGAAAAAGGTCGTCCGGAAACTGTTTCTTTTTTAGCCCTGTTTTTCAATCACTAGTCGGGCTCATTTCAGGAATCAACTTGTTCGATTTCAGCCTCAAATAACGAGCTTTAACACATTTTCACGATAATCGGAGTTTCGGCGAATCTTTGGTTTTGGCGGACCGGCACCCCCAAATGTCTTCCGTTGGTGCTCAAACTTTGCGTGGCCGCTTTAACGACCCGAGGACCTTTCTATGTGATTTCGGAGAATTTTATTCCAGGACCGGAATCCCGAAAAACCGTGTATTATACACTTCAATTTCACCGTTTGGAAGGTCGTACGAACTGTTTCTTTTTCGCCTGTTTTTCAATCACGCGTCCGAGTTCATTTCAGGAATCAACTTTGTTCGATTTCGGGAATCATCTGTTCGATTTCGACCTCAAATAACGAGCTTTAACATTTTTTCACGATAATCCGAGTTTGGCGAATCTTTGGTTTCAGGCACACCGGCACCCCAAATGTCTTCCGTTGGTGCTCAAACTTTGCGTGGCGCTTTATCGACTCGAGGAACTTTCTATGTGATTTCCGGAGAATTTTATTCCGGAATCCCGAAATACCGTGTATTATACACTTCATTTTCGGTAGTTCGGAAGGTCGTCACAGGAACTGTTTCTTTTTCTCCTTGTTTTTCAATCACGTGTCGAGCTCATTTCGGGAATCAACTGTTCGATTTCAGGAATTGACTGTTCGATTTCGGGAATCGACACATTCGATTTCGACCTCAAATAACGAGCTTTAACACATTTTTCACGATAATCAGGAGTTTTAGTGAATCTTGATTTGTGGCACCACAGACACCCCAAATATCTTCCGTTGGTGCTCAAACTTTGCGTGGTCGCTTTATCTGACCCGAGGAACTTTCTATGTTATTTCCGGAGAATTTTATTAGGGACCGTAATCCGAAAAACCGTGTATTATACACTTCAATTTCAGCCGTTCGGAAGGTCGTGCGGAACACTGTTTCTTTTTCTCCTGTTTTTCAATCACGCGTCCGAGCTCATTTCAAGAATCAACCTGTTCGATTTCAGGAATCAACTTTGTTCAATTTCGACCTCAAATAACGAGCTTTAACACATTTTCACGATAATCAGAGTTTCGGCGAATCTTTGGTTTGTGGCACACAGGCACTCCCAAATATCTTCCGTTGGTGCTCAAACTTTGCATGGCCGCTTTATCTGACCCGAGGATCTTTCTATGTTATTTCCGGAGACTTATATTAGGGACCCCAAAATCCCGAAAAAACCGTGTATTATACACTTCAATTTATTAGTTCGGAAGGTCGTATCGGAACTGTTTCTTTTTCTCCCTATTTTTCAATCACGCGTCCGAGCTCATTTCAGGAATCAACATGTTCGATTTCGGGGATCAACTTTGTTCGATTTCGGCCTCAAATAACGAGCTTTAACACATTTTCACGATAATCAGGAGTTTGGGGAATCTTTGGTTTGTGGCACAGGCACCCCCAAATGTCTTCCGTTGGTGCTCAAACTTTGCATGGCCGCTTTATCGACCGAGGAACTTTCTATGTTATTTAGGAGACTTTTACTCGGGACCCGAAATCCGAAAAACCGTGTTTTGTTTGGCCGTTGGAAGGTCATACCGGAACTGTTTCTTTTTCTCCTATTTTTCAATCACGCGTCGAGCTCATTTCAGGAATCAACCTGTTCGATTTCAGGAATCAACCTGTTCGATTTCAGCCTCAAATAACGAGCTTTAACACATTTTCACGATAATCGGAGTTTCGGCGAATGCTGGTTTGTGGCACACCGGCACCCCCAAATGTCTTCCGTTGGTACTCAAACTTTGCGTGACCGCTTTATACGCCCACGAGGAACTTTCTATGTGATTTCGGAGAATTTTATTACGAGACCGGAATCCGAAAAACCGTGTATTATACACTTCAATTTCAGCCGTTCGAAAGTCGTGCGGAACGTGTTTCTTTTTCGCCCTGTTTTTCAATCACGCGTCCGAGCTCATTTCAGGAATCAACCTGTTCGATTTCAGGAATCAACCTGTTCGATTTCAGCCTCAAATAACGAGCTTTAACACATTTTTCACGATAATCAGAGTTTGGCGAATCTTTGGTTTGTGTGACCGGCACCCCAAATGTCTTCCGTTGGTGCTCAAACTTTGCGTGGCGCTTTAATGACCGAGGACCTTTCTATGTGATTTCGGAGAATTTTATTCCAGGACCCGGAATCCCGAAAAACCGTGTATTATACACTTCAATTTCAGCCGTTTGGAAGGTCGTACGAAACTGTTTCTTTTTCGCCCTGTTTTTCAATCACGCGTCGAGTTCATTTCAGGAATCAACTGTTCGATTTCAGGAATCATCTGTTCGATTTCAGCCTCAAATAACGAGCTTTAACACATTTTCACGATAATCAGAGTTTCGGCGAATCTTTGGTTTGTGGCACCACCGGCACCCCAAATGTCTTCCGTTGGTGCTCAAACTTTGCGTGGCGCTTTATCGACTCGAGGAACTTTCTATGTGATTTCGGAGAATTTTATTCGGGACCGGAATCCCGAAATACCGTGTATTATACACTTCATTTTGGTAGTTCGGAAGGTCGTCTAGGAACTGTTTCTTTTTCTCCCTGTTTTTCAATCACGTGTCTGAGCTCAATTCGGGAATCAACCTGTTCGATTTCAGGAATTGACCTGTTCGATTTCAGGAATCGACCTGTTCGATTTCAGCCTCAAATAACGAGCTTTAACACATTTTTCACGATAATTCGAGTTTCGGCGAATCTTTGGTTTGTGGCACCGGCACCCCGAATGTCTTCCGTTGGTGCTCAAACTTTGCGTGGCCGCTTTATCGACCCGAGGAACTTTCTATGTGATTTTCGGAGAATTTTATTAGGGACCCGTAATCCCGAAAAACCGTGTATTATACACTTCAATTTCGGCCGTTCGGAAGGTAAATCTAGGAACTGTTTCTTTTTCTCCCTGTTTTTCAATCACGCGTCCGAGCTCATTTCAAGAATCAACCTGTTCGATTTCAGGAATCAACCTGTTCAATTTCAGCCTCAAATAACGAGCTTTAACACATTTTTCACGATAATTCGAGTTTCGGCGAATGCTGGTTTGTGGCACACAGGCACTCCCAAATATCTTCCGTTGGTGCTCAAACTTTGCATGGCCGCTTTATCTGACCCGAGGATCTTTCTATGTTATTTCCGGAGACTTATATTCGGGACCGAAATCCGAAAAACCGTGTATTATACGCTTCAATTTGGTAGTTCGGAAGGTCGTATCGGAACTGTTTCTTTTTCTCCTATTTTTCAATCACGCGTCCGAGCTCATTTCAGGAATCAACATGTTCGATTTGGGATCAACTTTGTTCGATTTCGGCCTCAAATAACGAGCTTTAACACATTTTTCACGATAATCAGGAGTTTCGGGGAATCTTTGGTTTGTGGCACACGAGGCACCCCCAAATGTCTTCCGTTGGTGCTCAAACTTTGCATGGCCGCTTTATCGGACCCGATGAACTTTCTATGTTATTTAGGAGACTTTTACTCAGGGACCCCGAAATCCCAGAAAACCGTGTTTTTTTTGACCGTTCGGAAGGTCATCGGAACTGTTTCTTTTTCTCCTATTTTTCAATCACGCGTCGAGCTCATTTCAGGAATCAACTTTGTTCGATTTCAGGAATCAACCTGTTCGATTTCGGCCTCAAATAACGAGCTTTAACACATTTTTCACGATAATCCGAGTTTCGGCGAATCCTGGTTTGTGGCACACCGGCACCCCCAAATGTCTTCCGTTGGTACTCAAACTTTGCGTGACCGCTTTATCTGCCCTGAGGAACTTTCTATGTGATTTCCGGAGAATTTTATTCTGAGACCCCGGAATCCCGAAAAACCGTGTATTATACACTTCAATTTCAGCCGTTCAGAAAGTCGTACCGGAACGTGTTTCTTTTTCGCCCTGTTTTTCAATCACGCGTCCGAGCTCATTTCACGAATCAACCTGTTCGATTTCAGGAATCAACTTTGTTCGATTTGACCTCAAATAACGAGCTTTAACACATTTTCACGATAATCAGGAGTTTCGGTGAATGATGGTTTGTGGCGGACCGGCACCCCCAAATGTCTTTCGTTGGTGCTCAAACTTTGTGTGGCGATTTATCGACCCGAGGACCTTTCTATGTGATTTCGGAGAATTTTATTCAGGACCCGGAATCCGAAAAAAGTGTATTATACACTTCAATTTGGCCGTTTGGAATGTCGTACGAACTGTTTCTTTTTCGCCTGTTTTTCAATCACGCGTCGAGTTCATTTCAGGAATCAACTTTGTTCGATTTCGGGAATTATCTGTTCGATTTGACCTCAAATAACGAGCTTTAACACATTTTCACGATAATCAGAGTTTCGGCGAATCTTTGGTTTGTGGCACACAGACACCCCCAAATGTCTTCCGTTGGTGCTCAAACTTTGCATGGCCGCATTATCTGACCCGAGGAACTTTCTATGTTATTTCCGGAGACTTGTACTCGGGACCGAAAATCCCGAAAAACCGTGTTTTGTTTGGCCCGTTGAGGAAGGTCATACCGGAACTGTTTCTTTTTCTCCCTATTTTTCAATCACGCGTCGAGCTCATTTAGGAATCAACTTTGTTCGATTTCAGGAATCAACCTGTTCGATTTCGGCCTCAAATGACGAGCTTTAACACATTTTCACGATAATCAGGAGTTTGGCGAATCTGGTTTTTGTGGCACACCGGCACCCCTAAATGTCTTCCGTTGGTGCTCAAACTTTGCGTGACCGCTTTATCTGCCCGAGGAACTTTCTATGTGATTTCCGGAGAATTTTATTAGGGACCGGAATCCGAAAAAAGTGTATTATACACTTTAATTTCAGCCGTTCGGAAGGTCGTGCGGAACTGTTTCTTTTTCACCCTATTTTTTAATCACGCGTCCGAGCTCATTTGGGAATCAACTTTGTTCGATTTCAGGAATCAACTTTGTTCGATTTCGCCCTCAAATAACGAGCTTTAACACATTTTTCACGATAATCAGGAGTTTCGGCGAATCTTTGGTTTGTGGCACACCGGCACCCCAAATGTCTTCCGTTGGTGCTCAAACTTTGCGTGGCGCTTTATCTGACCCGAGGAACTTTCTATGTGATTTACGGAGAATTTTATTAGGGACTCGGAATCCGAAAAACCGTGCATTATCTGATTCAATTTGGTAGTTCGGAAGGTCGTACAGAACCTGTTTCTTTTTCGCCCTATTTTTCAATCACGCGTCCGAGCTCATTTCAGGAATCAACATGTTCGATTTTGAGGATCAACTTTGTTCGATTTCGGCCTCAAATAACGAGCTTTAACACATTTTCACGATAATCAGGAGTTTCGGGGAATCTTTGGTTTGTGGCACACAGGCACCCCCAAATGTCTTCCGTTGGTGCTCAAACTTTGCATGGCCGCTTTATCGACCGAGGAACTTTCTATGTTATTTAGGAGACTTTTACTCAGGGACCGAAATCGAAAAAGCAGTGTTTTGTTTGGTAGTTGGAAGGTCATCCGGAACTGTTTCTTTTTCTCCCTATTTTTCAATCACGCGTCCGAGCTCATTTCAGGAATCAACTGTTCGATTTCAGGAATCAACTTGTTCGATTTCGGCCTCAAATAACGAGCTTTAACACATTTTCACGATAATCAGAGTTTCGGCGAATCCTGGTTTGTGGCACACCGGCACCCCCAAATGTCTTCCGTTGGTACTCAAACTTTGCGTGACCGCTTTATCTGCCCTGAGGAACTTTCTATGTGATTTAGGAGAATTTTATTACGAGACCGGAATCCGAAAAGCAGTGTATTATACACTTCAATTTGGTAGTTGAGAAAGTCGTCTAGGAACGTGTTTCTTTTTCGCCTGTTTTTCAATCACGCGTCGAGCTCATTTCACGAATCAACCTGTTCGATTTCGGGAATCAACTTTGTTCGATTTGAGCCTCAAATAACGACTTTAACACATTTTTTTCACGATAATCAGGAGTTTGGCGAATCTTTGGTTTGTGGCGGACCGGCACCCCAAATGTCTTCCGTTGGTGCTCAAACTTTGCGTGGCCGCTTTAAGCGACCCGAGGACCTTTCTATGTGATTTCGGAGAATTTTATTCAGGACCGGAATCGAAAAACCGTGTATTATACACTTCAATTTCGGCCCGTTTGGAAGGTCGTGCGAACCTGTTTCTTTTTTAGCCTGTTTTTCAATCACGCGTCGAGTTCATTTCAGGAATCAACTTTGTTCGATTTCAGGAATCATCTGTTCGATTTGACCTCAAATAACGAGCTTTAACACATTTTCACGATAATCAGGAGTTTGGCGAATCTTTGGTTTGTGGCACACCGGCAGCACCCCCAAATGTCTTCCGTTGGTGCTCAAACTTTGCGTGGCGCTTTATCGACTCGAGGAACTTTCTATGTGATTTCCGGAGAATTTTATTCCAGGACCGGAATCCCGAAATAGTGTATTATACACTTCATTTTAGCCGTTCGGAAGGTCGTCTAGGAACTGTTTCTTTTTCTCCTGTTTTTCAATCACGTGTCGAGCTCAATTCGGGAATCAACCTGTTCGATTTCAGGAATTGACTGTTGATTCGAGGAATCGACTGTTCGATTGACCTCAAATAACGAGCTTTAACACATT
Source organism: Silene latifolia (assembly GCF_048544455.1). Lineage (NCBI taxonomy): Eukaryota > Viridiplantae > Streptophyta > Magnoliopsida > Caryophyllales > Caryophyllaceae > Silene > Silene latifolia. The sequence continues at coordinate 246,180 of NC_133528.1, forward strand.
TTCACGATAATTCGAGTTTGGCGAATCTTTGGTTTTGTACACCGGCACCCCGAATGTCTTCCGTTGGTGCTCAAACTTTGCGTGGCCGCTTTATCGACCCGAGGAACTTTCTATGTTATTTAGGAGAATTTTATTAGGGACCGTAATCCGAAAAAAGTGTATTATACACTTCAATTTGCCGTTCGGAAGGTCGTGCAGGAACTGTTTCTTTTTCTCCTGTTTTTCAATCACGCGTCCGAGCTCATTTCAAGAATCAACCTGTTCGATTTGAGGAATCAACCTGTTCAATTTCGGCCTCAAATAACGAGCTTTAACACATTTTCACGATAATCCGAGTTTCGGCGAATCTTTGGTTTGTGGCACTGAGGCACTCCCAAATATCTTCCGTTGGTGCTCAAACTTTGCATGGCCGCTTTATCTGACCCGAGGATCTTTCTATGTTATTTCCGGAGACTTATATTAGGGACCGAAATCCCGAAAAAAGTGTATTATACGCTTCAATTTGGTAGTTCGGAAGGTCGTTTGAAACTGTTTTTTTTCCCTATTTTTCAATCACGCGTCGAGCTCATTTCAGGAATCAACATGTTCGATTTCAGGGATCAACCTGTTCGATTTCGGCCTCAAATAACGAGCTTTAACACATTTTCACGATAATCAGGAGTTTCGGGGAATCTTTGGTTTGTGGCACACAGGCACCCCCAAATGTCTTCCGTTGGTGCTCAAACTTTGCATGGCCGCTTTATCTGACCCGAGGAACTTTCTATGTTATTTCAGGAGACTTTTACTCGGGACCCGAAATCCGTTTAGTGTTTTGTTTGAGTTCGAGGAAGGTCATCAGGAACTGTTTCTTTTTCTCCTATTTTTCAATCACGCGTCGAGCTCATTTCAGGAATCAACCTGTTCGATTTCAGGAATCAACTTTGTTCGATTTCGGCCTCAAATAACGAGCTTTAACACATTTTCACGATAATCAGAGTTTCGGCGAATGTGGTTTGTGGCACACCGGCACCCCCAAATGTCTTCCGTTGGTACTCAAACTTTGCGTGACCGCTTTATCTGCCCTGAGGAACTTTCTATGTGATTTCCGGAGAATTTTATTACGAGACCGGAATCCGGCCGTGTATTATACACATCAATTTAGTACCCGTTCGAGAAAGTAAATCTTAGGAACGTGTTTCTTTTTCGCCCTGTTTTTCAATCACGCGTCGAGCTCATTTCACGAATCAACTGTTCGATTTGAGGAATCAACTTTGTTCGATTTGACCTCAAATAACGAGCTTTAACACATTTTCACGATAATCAGGAGTTTGGCGAATGATGGTTTGTGGCGGACCGGCACCCCCAAATGTCTTTCGTTGGTGCTCAAACTTTGTGTGGCGCTTTATCGACCCGAGGACCTTTCTATGTGATTTCGGAGAATTTTATTCAGGACCACTGGAATCCGAAAAACCGTGTATTATACACTTCAATTTCAGCCGTTTGGAATGTCGTGCGAAACTGTTTCTTTTTTACTTTGTTTTTCAATCACGCGTCCGAGTTCATTTCAGGAATCAACTTTTTCGATTTCAGGAATTATCTGTTCGATTTGACCTCAAATAACGAGCTTTAACACATTTTTCACGATAATCAGGAGTTTGGCGAATCTTTGGTTTGTGGCACACAGACACCCCCAAATGTCTTCCGTTGGTGCTCAAACTTTGCATGGCCGCATTATCTGACCCGAGGAACTTTCTATGTTATTTCCGGAGACTTGTACTCGGGACCAAAATCCGAAAAACCGTGTTTTGTTTGACCGTTCGGAAGGTCATCGGAACTGTTTCTTTTTCTCCTATTTTTCAATCACGCGTCGAGCTCATTTCGAGGAATCAACTGTTCGATTTCAGGAATCAACTTTGTTCGATTTCGGCCTCAAATGACGAGCTTTAACACATTTTCACGATAATCAGGAGTTTCGGCGAATCTGGTTTGTGGCACACCGGCACCCCTAAATGTCTTCCGTTGGTGCTCAAACTTTGCGTGACCGCTTTATCTGCCCGAGGAACTTTCTATGTGATTTCCGGAGAATTTTATTCGGGACCGGAATCCCAGAAAAACCGTGTATTATACACTTTAATTTGGTAGTTCGGAAGGTCGTGCGGAACTGTTTCTTTTTCACCCTATTTTTTAATCACGCGTCGAGCTCATTTCGGGAATCAACTTTGTTCGATTTCAGGAATCAACCTGTTCGATTTCGCCCTCAAATAACGAGCTTTAACACATTTTTCACGATAATCAGGAGTTTCGGCGAATCTTTGGTTTGTAGCACACCGGCACCCCCAAATGTCTTCCGTTGGTGCTCAAACTTTGCGTGGCGCTTTATACGCCGAGGAACTTTCTATGTGATTTCGGAGAATTTTATTAGGGACTCAGGAATCCGAAAAACCGTGCATTATCTGATTCAATTTGCCGTTCGGAAGGTCGTGCAGAACTGTTTCTTTTTCGCCCTATTTTTCAATCACGCGTCGAGCTCATTTCAGGAATCAACATGTTCGATTTCGGGGATCAACTTTGTTCGATTTCGGCCTCAAATATGAGCTTTAACACATTTTCACGATAATCAGGAGTTTGGGGAATCTTTGGTTTGTGGCACACAGGCACCCCCAAATGTCTTCCGTTGGTGCTCAAACTTTGCATGGCGATTTATCGACCGAGGAACTTTCTATGTTATTTAGGAGACTTTTACTCAGGGACGAAAATCCGGCTTAGTGTTTCTGTTTGGCCGTTCGGAAGGTCATCAGGAACTGTTTCTTTTTCTCCTATTTTTCAATCACGCGTCGAGCTCATTTCAGGAATCAACCTGTTCGATTTCAGGAATCAACTTTGTTCGATTTCGGCCTCAAATAACGAGCTTTAACACATTTTCACGATAATCAGAGTTTCGGCGAATCCTGGTTTGTGGCACACCGGCACCCCCAAATGTCTTCCGTTGGTACTCAAACTTTGCGTGACCGCTTTATACTTACTGAGGAACTTTCTATGTGATTTCCGGAGAATTTTATTACGAGACCGGAATCGGCCGTGTATTATACACTTCAATTTAGTAGTTCGAGAAAGTCGTCTTAGGGCGTGTTTCTTTTTCGCCTGTTTTTCAATCACGCGTCGAGCTCATTTCACGAATCAACCTGTTCGATTTCAGGAATCAACTTGTTCGATTTCAGCCTCAAATAACGAGCTTTAACACATTTTTCACGATAATCAGGGTTTCGGCGAATGCTGGTTTGTGGCAGACCGGCACCCCCAAATGTCTTTCGTTGGTGCTCAAACTTTGTGTGGCCGCTTTATCGACCGAGGACCTTTCTATGTGATTTCGGAGAATTTTATTCCGGGACCACGGAATCCGGAAAAACCGTGTATTATACACTTCAATTTGTACCGTTTGGAATGTCGTGCAGAACTGTTTCTTTTTCGCCCTGTTTTTCAATCACGCGTCGAGTTCATTTCAGGAATCAACTTTGTTCGATTTCAGGAATTATCTGTTCGATTTGACCTCAAATAACGAGCTTTAACACATTTTCACGATAATCAGAGTTTCGGCGAATCTTTGGTTTGTGGCACACAGGACACCCCCAAATGTCTTCCGTTGGTGCTCAAACTTTGCGTGGCCGCATTATCTGACCCGAGGAACTTTCTATGTTATTTAGGAGACTTGTACTCGGGACCCAAAATCGAAAAACTAGTGTTTTGTTTGTACCCGTTGAAGGTCATACGGAACTGTTTCTTTTTCTCCCTATTTTTCAATCACGCGTCCGAGCTCATTTCAGGAATCAACTGTTCGATTTCAGGAATCAACCTGTTCGATTTCAGCCTCAAATGACGAGCTTTAACACATTTTCACGATAATCAGGGTTTCGGTGAATCTGGTTTGTGGCACACGGCACCCCTAAATGTCTTCCGTTGGTGCTCAAACTTTGCGTGACCGCTTTATCTGCCCGAGGAACTTTCTATGTGATTTAGGAGAATTTTATTAGGGACCGGAATCCGAAAAACCGTGTATTATACACTTTAATTTGGTAGTTCGGAAGGTCGTCTAGGAACTGTTTCTTTTTCACCCTATTTTTTAATCACGCGTCGAGCTCATTTCGGGAATCAACCTGTTCGATTTCAGGAATCAACTTGTTCGATTTAACCCTCAAATAACGAGCTTTAACACATTTTCACGATAATCAGAGTTTCGGCGAATCTTTGGTTTGTGGCACACCGGCACCCCCAAATGTCTTCCGTTGGTGCTCAAACTTTGCGTGGCGCTTTATCTGACCCGAGGAACTTTCTATGTGATTTCGGAGAATTTTATTAGGGACTCGAATCCAAAAAGCGTGCATTATCTGATTCAATTTCGGCCGTTCGGAAGGTCGTGCGAACTGTTTCTTTTTCGCCCTATTTTTCAATCACGCGTCGAGCTCATTTCGAGGAATCAACATGTTCGATTTGGGGATCAACTTTGTTCGATTTCGGCCTCAAATAACGAGCTTTAACACATTTTTCACGATAATCGAGTTTGGGGAATCTTTGGTTTGTGGCACACGGGCACCCCCAAATGTCTTCCGTTGGTGCTCAAACTTTGCATGGCGATTTATCGACCCGAGGAACTTTCTATGTTATTTCAGGAGACTTTTACTCAGGGACCCGAAATCGAAAAACCGTGTTTTTTTTTGTAGTTCGGAAGGTCATACAGGAACTGTTTCTTTTTCTCCTATTTTTCAATCACGCGTCCGAGCTCATTTCAGGAATCAACCTGTTCGATTTCAGGAATCAACTTTGTTCGATTTCGGCCTCAAATAACGAGCTTTAACACATTTTCACGATAATCAGGAGTTTGGTGAATCTGGTTTGTGGCACACCGGCACCCCAAATGTCTTCCGTTGGTACTCAAACTTTGCGTGACCGCTTTATACGCCCGAGGAACTTTCTATGTGATTTCGGAGAATTTTATTTACGAGACCGGAATCCGAAAAACCGTGTATTATACACTTCAATTTGTAGTTTGAAAGTCGTGCTTAGAACGTGTTTCTTTTTCGCCTGTTTTTTTTTTCAATCACGCGTCCGAGCTCATTTCACGAATCAACTTTGTTCGATTTCGGGAATCAACTTTGTTCGATTTGACCTCAAATAACGAGCTTTAACACATTTTCACGATAATCCGAGTTTCGGCGAATGATGGTTTGTGGCAGACCGGCACCCCCAAATGTCTTTCGTTGGTGCTCAAACTTTGTGTGGCCGCTTTATCTGACCCGAGGACCTTTCTATGTGATTTCCGGAGAATTTTATTCGGGACCACTGGAATCCGGCAAGTGTATTATACACTTCAATTTGCCGTTTGGAATGTCGTGCGAACATTTGTTTCTTTTTCGCCTGTTTTTCAATCACGCGTCGAGTTCATTTCAGGAATCAACTTTGTTCGATTTCAGGAATTATCTGTTCGATTTGACCTCAAATAACGAGCTTTAACACATTTTCACGATAATCAGAGTTTCGGCGAATCTTTGGTTTGTGGCACACAGACACCCCCAAATGTCTTCCGTTGGTGCTCAAACTTTGCGTGGCCGCATTATCGACCCAGGAACTTTCTATGTTATTTAGGAGACTTGTACTCGGGACCGAAAATCGAAAAACCGTAGTGTTTGTTTTTGGCCCGTTCGGAAGGTCATACGGAACTGTTTCTTTTTCTCCTATTTTTCAATCACGCGTCGAGCTCATTTCGGGAATCAAGCATTCGATTTGAGGAATCAACTGTTCGATTTCGGCCTCAAATGACGAGCTTTAACACATTTTTCACGATAATCCGAGTTTCGGCGAATCCTGGTTTGTGGCACACCGGCACCCCTAAATGTCTTCCGTTGGTGCTCAAACTTTGCGTGACCGCTTTATCTGCCCGAGGAACTTTCTATGTGATTTCCGGAGAATTTTATTCCGGGACCCCGGAATCCCGAAAAACCGTGTATTATACACTTTAATTTGGTAGTTCGGAAAGGTCGTCAGGAACTGTTTCTTTTTCACCCTATTTTTTAATCACGCGTCCGAGCTCATTTCAGGAATCAACCTGTTCGATTTCAGGAATCAACCTGTTCGATTTCGCCCTCAAATAACGAGCTTTAACACATTTTTCACGATAATCCGAGTTTCGGCGAATCTTTGGTTTTGTGGCACACCGGCACCCCAAATGTCTTCCGTTGGTGCTCAAACTTTGCGTGGCGCTTTATCTGACCCGAGGAACTTTCTATGTGATTTCGGAGAATTTTATTAGGGACTCCGGAATCCGAAAAACCGTGCATTATCTGATTCAATTTCGGCCGTTCGGAAGGTCGTGCGAACCTGTTTCTTTTTCGCCCTATTTTTCAATCACGCGTCCGAGCTCATTTCAGGAATCAACATGTTCGATTTCGGGGATCAACTTTGTTCGATTTCGGCCTCAAATAACGAGCTTTAACACATTTTTCACGATAATCAGGAGTTTCGGGGAATCTTTGGTTTTGTGGCACACAGGCACCCCCAAATGTCTTCCGTTGGTGCTCAAACTTTGGATGGCGATTTATCGACCCGAGGAACTTTCTATGTTATTTAGGAGACTTTTACTCAGGGACCCCGAAATCCCGAAAAACGTAGTGTTTTGTTTGTAGTTCGGAAGGTCATACAGGAACTGTTTCTTTTTCTCCCTATTTTTCAATCACGCGTCGAGCTCATTTCAGGAATCAACCTGTTCGATTTCAGGAATCAACCTTTTCGATTTCGGCCTCAAATAACGAGTTTTAACACATTTTCACGATAATCAGGAGTTTAGTGAATCTGGTTTGTGGCACACCGGCACCCCCAAATGTCTTCCGTTGGTACTCAAACTTTGCGTGACCGCTTTATCGCCACTGAGGAACTTTCTATGTGATTTCCGGAGAATTTTATTACGAGACCGGAATCCGAAAAAGTGTATTATACACTTCAATTTAGTAGTTCGAGAAAGTCGTGCTTAGGAACGTGTTTCTTTTTCGCCCTGTTTTTCAATCACGCGTCCGAGCTCATTTCACGAATCAACCTGTTCGATTTCAGGAATCAACCTGTTCGATTTCAGCCTCAAATAACGAGCTTTAACACATTTTTCACGATAATCCGAGTTTCGGCGAATGATGGTTTGTGGCAGACCGGCACCCCCAAATGTCTTTCGTTGGTGCTCAAACTTTGTGTGGCCGCTTTATCTGACCCGAGGACCTTTCTATGTGATTTCCGGAGAATTTTATTCCAGGACCCTGGAATCCCGAAAAACCGTGTATTATACACTTCAATTTCAGTCGTTTGGAATGTCGTACCAGAACCTGTTTCTTTTTCGCCTTTTTTCAATCACGCGTCGAGTTCATTTCAGGAATCAACCTGTTCGATTTCGGGAATTATCCTGTTCGATTTCAGCCTCAAATAACGAGCTTTAACACATTTTTCACGATAATCCGAGTTTCGGCGAATGCTGGTTTGTGGCACACAGACACCCCCAAATGTCTTCCGTTGGTGCTCAAACTTTGCGTGGCCGCATTATCTGACCCGAGGAACTTTCTATGTTATTTCCGGAGACTTGTACTCGGGACCCAAAATCGAAAACCGTAGTGTTTTTGTTTTTGACGTTCGAGAAGGTCATCGGAACTGTTTCTTTTTCTCCTATTTTTCAATCACGCGTCGAGCTCATTTCAGGAATCAACTGTTCGATTTCAGGAATCAACCTGTTCGATTTCAGCCTCAAATGACGAGCTTTAACACATTTTCACGATAATCGAGTTTCGGCGAATCTGGTTTGTGGCACACCGGCACCCCTAAATGTCTTCCGTTGGTGCTCAAACTTTGCGTGACCGCTTTATCTGCCCGAGGAACTTTCTATGTGATTTCCGAAGAATTTTATTAGGGACCGGAATCCGAAAAACCGTGTATTATACACTTCAATTTGTAGTTAGGAAGGTCGTCATAGGAACTGTTTCTTTTTCACCCTATTTTTTAATCACGCGTCCGAGCTCATTTCAGGAATCAACCTGTTCAATTTCAGGAATCAACCTGTTCGATTTCGCCCTCAAATAACGAGCTTTAACACATTTTTCACGATAATCCGAGTTTGGCGAATCTTTGGTTTGTGGCACACCGGCACCCCCAAATGTCTTCCGTTGGTGCTCAAACTTTGCGTGGCCGCTTTATACGACCCGAGGAACTTTCTATATGATTTCCGGAGAATTTTATTCAGGGACTCCGGAATCCCGAAAAACCGTGCATTATACAATTCAATTTCAGCCGTTCAGAAGGTCGTACCAGAACCTGTTTCTTTTTCGCCCTATTTTTCAATCACACATCCGAACTCATTTCAGGAATCAACCTGTTCAATTTCAGCCTCAAATAACGAGCTTTAACACATTTTTCACGATAATCCTAGTTTCGGCGAATGCTGGTTTGTGGCACACCGGCACCCCCAAATGTCATCCGTTGGTGCTCAAAATTTGCGTGGCCGCTTTATCTGACCCGAGGAACTTTCTATGTGATTTTCGGAGAATTTTGTTCCGGGACCCTGGAATCCCGAAAAACCGTGTATTATACACTTCAATTTCAGCCGTTCGGAAGGTCGTACCGGAACCTGTTTCTTTTTCTCCCTGTTTTTCAATCACGCGTCCGAGCTCATTTCAGGAATCAACCTGTTCGATTTCAGGAATCAACCTGTTCAATTTCAGCCTCAAATAACGAGCTTTAACACATTTTTCACAATAATCCGAGTTTCGGCGAATCTTTGGTTTGTGGCACACCGGCACCCCAAATGTCTTCCGTTGGTCCTCAAACTTTGCGTGGCCGCTATATCTGACCCGAGGACCTTTCTATGTGATTTTCGGAGAATTTTATTCCGGGACCGGAATCCGAAAAACCAAGTGTATTATACACTTCAATTTGGCCGTTCGGAAGGTCGTACCGAAAACATTTGTTTCTTTTTCTCCTGTTTTTCAATCACGCGTCCGAGCTCATTTTAGGAATCAACCTGTTCGATTTCAGGAATCAACCTGTTCAATTTCAGCCTCAAATAACGAGCTTTAACACATTTTCACGATAATCGGAGTTTCGGCGAATCTTTGGTTTGTGGCACAGGCACCCCCAAATGTCTTCCGTTGGTGCTTTAACTTTGCGTGGCCGCTTTATCTGACACGAGGAACTTTCTATGTGATTTCCGGAGAATTTTATTCAGGGACCCCGAAATCCCAAAAAACCGTGTATTATACACTTCAATTTAGTAGTTCGGAAGGTCGTCGGAACTGTTTCTTTTTCTCCTTTTTTTCAATCATGCGTCGAGCTCATTTCAGGAATCAACTTTGTTCGATATCAGGAATCAACCTGTTCAATTTCACCTCAAATAACGAGCTTTAACACATTTTTCGCGATAATCAGAGTTTCGGCGAATCTTTGGTTTTGTACACCGGCACCCCCAAATGTCTTCCGTTGGTGCTCAAACTTTGCGTGGCCGCTTTATCAGACCCGAGGACCTTTCTATGTGATTTCCGGAGAATTTTATTCGGGACCGGAATCCGAAAAACCGTGTATTATACACTTCAATTTCAGCCGTTCGGAAGGTCGTCGGAACTGTTTCTTTTTCTCCCTATTTTTCAATCACGCGTCCGAGCTCATTTCAGGAATCAACCTGTTCAATTTCAGGAATCAACTTGTTCGATTTCAGCCTCAAATAACGAGCTTTAACACATTTTCACGATAATCAGGAGTTTTGGCGAATGCGGGTTTGTGGCACACCGGCACCCCAAATGTCTTCCGTTGGTGCTCAAACTTTGCGTGGCCGCTTTATCAGACCCGAGGACCTTTCTATGTGATTTTCGGATAATTTTATTCGGGACCGGAATCCGAAAAACCGTGTATTATACACTTCAATTTCAGCCGTTAGGAAGGTAAATAGGAACTGTTTTTTTTTCTCCTGTTTTTCAATCACGCGTCCGTGCTCATTTTAGGAATCAACCTGTTCGATTTCAGGAATCAACCTGTTCAATTTCAGCCTCAAATAACGAGCTTTAACACATTTTCACGATAATCAGAGTTTCGGCGAATCTTTGGTTTGTGGCACACGGGCACCCCCAAATATCTTCCGTTGGTGCTCAAACTTTGCGTGGCCGCTTTATCTGACACGAGGAACTTTCTATGTGATTTCCGGAGAATTTTATTACGGGACCCCGAAATCAGAAAAAACCGTGTATTGTACACTTCAATTTCGGTACCGTTCGGAAGGTCGTGCGGAACCTGTTTCTTTTTCTCCTTTTTTTCAATCACGCGTCCGAGCTCATTTCAGGAATCAACTTTGTTCGATTTCGGGAATCAACTTTGTTCAATTTCAGCCTCAAATAACGAGCTTTAACACATTTTCACGATAATCCGAGTTTCGGCGAATCTTTGGTTTGTGGCACACAGGCACCCCCAAATGTCTTCCGTTGGTGCTCAAACTTTGCGTGGCCGCTTTATCTCACCCGAGGACCTTTCTATGTGATTTCCGGAGACTTTTATTAGGGACCGGAATCCCAAAAACCGTGTATTATACACTTCAATTTTAGCCGTTCGGAAGGTAAATCAGGAACTGTTTCTTTTTCTCCCTATTTTTCAATCACGCGTCCTAGCTCATTTCAGGAATCAACATGTTCAATTTCAGGAATCAACTGTTCGATTTGACCTCAAATAACGAGCTTTAACACATTTTCACGATAATCCGAGTTTCGGCGAATTTTGGTTTGTGGCACACCGGCACCCCCAAATGTCTTCCGTTGGTGCTCAAACTTCGTGACCGCTTTATCTGCCCCGAGGAACTTTCTATGTGATTTCCGGAGAATTTTATTAGGGACCCGTAATCCGAAAAACCGTGTATTATACACTTCAATTTCAGCCGTTCAGAAGGTCGTACTGGAACCTGTTTCTTTTTCGCCATGTTTTTCAATCACGCGCCCGAGCTCATTCAGGAATCAACCTGTTCGATTTCAGGAATCAACCTGTTCGATTTCATCCTCAAATAACGAGCTTTAACACATTTTTCACGATAATCCGAGTTTCGGCGAATGCTGGTTTGTGGCACACAGGCACCCCCAAATGTCTTCCGTTGGTGCTCAAACTTTGCGTGGCCGCTTTATCTGACACGAGGAACTTTCTATATGATTTCCGGAGAATTTTATTCCGGGACCCCGAAATCCCGAAAAACCGTGTATTGTACACTTCAATTTCAGCCGTTCGGAAGGTCGTAAATCGGAACTGTTTCTTTTTCTCCTTTTTTTCAATCACGCGTCGAACTCATTTCAGGAATCAACTGTTCGATTTCAGGAATCAACTGTTCAATTTTGACCTCAAATAACGAGCTTTAACACATTTTCACGATAATCGAGTTTGGCGAATCTTTGGTTTGTGGCACAGGCACCCCCAAATGTCTTCCGTTGGTGCTCAAACTTTGCGTGGCCGCTTTATCGACCCGAGGAACTTTCTATGTGATTTTCGGAGAATTTTATTAGGGGAAAATCGAAAAACCGTGTATTGTACACTTCAATTTCGGCCGTTCGGAAGGTCGTACCGGAACCTGTTTCTTTTTCTCCCTTTTTTTCAATCACGCGTCCGAACTCATTTCAGGAATCAACTGTTCGATTTCGGGAATCAACTTTGTTCAATTTCAGCCTCAAATAACGAGCTTTAACACATTTTCACGATAATCAGAGTTTCGGCGAATCTTTGGTTTGTGGCACACAGGCACCCCCAAATGTCTTCCGTTGGTGCTCAAACTTTGCGTGGCCGCTTTATCTGACCCGAGGACCTTTCTATGTTATTTCCGGAGATTTTTATTTAGGGACCCGAATCCCGAAAAACCGTGTATTATACACTTCAATTTTAGCCGTTCGGAAGGTAAACAGGAACTGTTTCTTTTTCTCCCTATTTTTCAATCACGCGTCCGAGCTCATTTCAGGAATCAACATGTTCAATTTCAGGAATCAACCTGTTCGATTTCGGCCTCAAATAACGAGCTTTAACACATTTTTCACGATAATCGAGTTTGGTGAATCTTTGGTTTTGGCACACCGGCACCCCCAAATGTCTTCCGATGGTGCTCAAACTTTGCGTGACCGCTTTATCTGCCCTGAGGAACTTTCTATGTGATTTCCGGAGAATTTTATTCCGGGACCTCGTAATCTCGAAAAACCGTGTATTATAACACTTCAATTTTTGCCCGTTCGGAAGGTCGACTTAGGAACTGTTTCTTTTTCGCCATGTTTTTCAATCACGCGCCCGAGCTCATTTCAGGAATCAACCTGTTCGATTTCAGGAATCAACTTGTTCGATTTCATCCTCAAATAACGAGCTTTAACACATTTTTCACGATAATCCAATTTCGGCGAATCTTTGGTTTGTGGCACACAGGCACCCCCAAATGTCTTCCGTTGGTGCTCAAACTTTGCGTGGCCGCTTTATCAGACCCGAGGACCTTTCTATGTTATTTCCGGAGACTTTTATTCCGGGACCCGGAATCCCGAAAAACCGTGTATTATACTCGCAATTTTAGCCGTTCGGAAGGTCGTGCGGAACTGTTTCTTTTTCTCCTATTTTTCAATCACGCGTCCGAGCTCATTTCAGGAATCAACATGTTCAATTTCAGGAATCAACCTGTTCGATTTCGGCCTCAAATAACGAGCTTTAACACATTTTCACGATAATCAGAGTTTCGGCGAATGCTGGTTTTGGCACACCGGCACCCCAAATGTCTTCCGTTGGTGCTCAAACTTTGCGTGGCCGCTTTATCTGACCCGAGGACCTTTCTATGTGATTTTCGGATAATTTTATTCGGGACCGGAATCCGAAAAACCAAGTGTATTATACACTTCAATTTCGGCCGTTAGGAAGGTAAATCCGGAACTGTTTCTTTTTCTCCTGTTTTTCAATCACACGTCCGTGCTCATTTTAGGAATCAACCTGTTCGATTTCGAGGAATCAACTGTTCAATTTCGGCCTCAAATAACGAGCTTTAACACATTTTTCACGATAATCCGAGTTTCGGCGAATGCTGGTTTGTGGCACACCGGCACCCCCAAATGTCTTCCGTTGGTGCTCAAACTTTGCGTGGCCGCTTTATCTGACACGAGGAACTTTCTATGTGATTTCCGGAGAATTTTATTACGGGACCCCGAAATCCCGAAAAACCGTGTATTATACACTTCAATTTCACCGTTCGGAAGGTCGTCAGGAACCTGTTTCTTTTTCTCCTTTTTTTCAATCACGCGTCCGAGCTCATTTCAGGAATCAACCTGTTCGATTTCAGGAATCAACTGTTCGATTTCAGCCTCAAATAACGAGCTTTAACACATTTTTCACGATAATCCGAGTTTCGGCGAATGTTGGTTTGTGGCACACCGGCACCCCAAATGTCTTCCGTTGGTGCTCAAACTTTGCGTGGCCGCTTTATCTGACACGAGGAACTTTCTATATGATTTTCGGAGAATTTTATTAGGGACCCCGAAATCCCAAAAAACCGTGTATTGTACACTTCAATTTCACTAGTTCGGAAAGTCGTACCGGAACTGTTTCTTTTTCTCCCTTTTTTTCAATCATGCGTCCGAGCTCATTTCAGGAATCAACCTGTTCGATTTCAGGAATCAACCTGTTCAATTTCAGCCTCAAATAACGAGCTTTAACACATTTTTCACGATAATCCGAGTTTCGGGGAATGCTGGTTTGTGGCACACAGGCACCCCCAAATGTCTTCCGTTGGTGCTCAAACTTTGCGTGGCCGCTTTATCTCACCCGAGGACCTTTCTATGTGATTTCCGGAGAATTTTGTTCCGGGACCGGAATCCCGAAAAACCGTGTATTATACACACTTCAATTTTAGCCGTTCGGAAGGTCGTACCGGAACCTGTTTCTTTTTCTCCCTATTTTTCAATCACGCGTCCGAGCTCATTTCAGGAATCAACATGTTCATTTTCAGGAATCAACCTGTTCGATTTCGGCCTCAAATAACGAGCTTTAACACATTTTTCACGATAATCCGAGTTTCGGCGAATGCGGGTTTGTGGCACACCGGCACCCCCAAATGTCTTCCGTTGGTGCTCAAACTTTGCGTGGCCGCTTTATCTGACCCGAGGACCTTTCTATGTGATTTTCGGATAATTTTATTCCGGGACCCCGGAATCCCGAAAAACCGTGTATTATACACTTCAATTTCAGCCGTTAGGAAGGTCGTACCGGAACCTGTTTCTTTTTCTCCCTATTTTTCAATCACGCGTCCGTGCTCATTTTAGGAATCAACATGTTCAATTTCAGGAATCAACCTGTTCGATTTCGGCCTCAAATAACGAGCTTTAACACATTTTTCACGATAATCCGAGTTTTGGCGAATGCGGGTTTGTGGCACACCGGCACCCCCAAATGTCTTCCGTTGGTGCTCAAACTTTGCGTGGCCGCTTTATCTGACCCGAGGACCTTTCTATGTGATTTTCGGATAATTTTATTCCGGGACCCCGGAATCCCGAAAAACCGTGTATTATACACTTCAATTTCAGCCGTTAGGAAGGTCGTACCGGAACCTGTTTCTTTTTCTCCCTGTTTTTCAATCACACGTCCGTGCTCATTTTAGGAATCAACCTGTTCGATTTCAGGAATCAACTGTTCAATTTCACCTCAAATAACGAGCTTTAACACATTTTCACGATAATCCGAGTTTCGGCGAATCTTTGGTTTGTGGCACATAGGCACCCCCAAATGTCTTCCGTTGGTGCTCAAACTTTGCGTGGCCGCTTTATCTGACACGAGGAACTTTCTATGTGATTTCCGGAGAATTTTATTAGGGACCCGAAATCCCGAAAAACCGTGTATTGTACACTTCAATTTCAGCCGTTCGGAAGGTCGACGGAACTGTTTCTTTTTCTCCTTTTTTTCAATCACGCGTCCGAGCTCATTTCAGGAATCAACTGTTCGATTTCAGGAATCAACCTGTTCGATTTCAGCCTCAAATAACGAGCTTTAACACATTTTTCACGATAATCCGAGTTTGGCGAATCTTTGGTTTGTGGCACACAGGCACCCCCAAATGTCTTCCGTTGGTGCTCAAACTTTGCGTGGCCGCTTTATCTGACACGAGGAACTTTCTATATGATTTTCGGAGAATTTTATTCCGGGACCCCGAAATCCCAAAAAACCGTGTATTGTACACTTCAATTTCAAACCGTTCGGAAAGTCGTCGGAACCTGTTTCTTTTTCTCCTTTTTTTCAATCATGCGTCCGAGCTCATTTCAGGAATCAACCTGTTCGATTTCAGGAATCAACTGTTCGATTTCAGCCTCAAATAACGAGCTTTAACACATTTTTCACGATAATCCGAGTTTGGGGGAATCTTTGGTTTGTGGCACACAGCACCCCAAATGTCTTCCGTTGGTGCTCAAACTTTGCGTGGCCGCTTTATCTGACCCGAGGACCTTTCTATGTTATTTCCGGAGACTTTTATTCCGGGACCCCGGAATCCTGAAAAACCGTGTATTATACACACTTCAATTTCAGCCGTTCGGAAGGTCGTCTTAGGAACTGTTTCTTTTTCTCCCTATTTTTCAATCACGCGTCCGAGCTCATTTCAGGAATCAACATGTTCATTTTCAGGAATCAACCTGTTCGATTTCGGCCTCAAATAACGAGCTTTAACACATTTTTCACGATAATCCGAGTTTCGGCGAATGCGGGTTTGTGGCACACCGGCACCCCCAAATGTCTTCCGTTGGTGCTCAAACTTTGCGTGGCCGCTTTATCGACCCGAGGACCTTTCTATGTGATTTTCGGATAATTTTATTCCGGGACCCGGAATCCTAAAAACCGTGTATTATACACTTCAATTTTCACCGTTAGGAAGGTCGATCGGAACCTGTTTCTTTTTCTCCCTATTTTTCAATCACGCGTCCGTGCTCATTTTAGGAATCAACCTGTTCGATTTCAGGAATCAACCTGTTCAATTTCAGTCTCAAATAACGAGCTTTAACACATTTTTCACGATAATCCGAGTTTTGGCGAATGCTGGTTTGTGGCACACAGGCACCCCCAAATGTCTTCCGTTGGTGCTCAAACTTTGCGTGGCCGCTTTATCTGACCCGAGGAACTTTCTATGTTATTTCCGGAGACTTTTATTCCGGGACCCCGAAATCCCAAAAAACCGTGTATTGTACACTTCAATTTCAGCCGTTCGGAAAGTCGTACCGGAACCTGTTTCTTTTTCTCCCTTTTTTTCAATCATGCGTCCGAGCTCATTTCAGGAATCAACCTGTTCGATTTCAGGAATCAACCTGTTCAATTTCAGCCTCAAATAACGAGCTTTAACACATTTTTCACGATAATCCGAGTTTCGGGGAATGCTGGTTTGTGGCACACAGGCACCCCCAAATGTCTTCCGTTGGTGCTCAAACTTTGCGTGGCCGCTTTATCTGACCCGAGGACCTTTCTATGTTATTTCCGGAGACTTTTATTCCGGGACCCGGAATCCCGAAAAACCGTGTATTATACACACTTCAATTTTAGCCGTTCGGAAGGTCGTACCGGAACCTGTTTCTTTTTCTCCCTATTTTTCAATCACGCGTCCGAGCTCATTTCAGGAATCAACATGTTCATTTTCAGGAATCAACCTGTTCGATTTCGGCCTCAAATAACGAGCTTTAACACATTTTTCACGATAATCCGAGTTTCGGCGAATGCGGGTTTGTGGCACACCGGCACCCCCAAATGTCTTCCGTTGGTGCTCAAACTTTGTGTGGCCGCTTTATCTGACCCGAGGACCTTTCTATGTGATTTTCGGATAATTTTATTCCGGGACCCCGGAATCCCGAAAAACCGTGTATTATACACTTCAATTTCAGCCGTTAGGAAGGTCGTACCGGAACCTGTTTCTTTTTCTCCCTATTTTTCAATCACGCGTCCGTGCTCATTTTAGGAATCAACCTGTTCGATTTCAGGAATCAACCTGTTCAATTTCAGTCTCAAATAACGAGCTTTAACACATTTTTCACGATAATCCGAGTTTCGGCGAATGCTGGTTTGTGGCACACAGGCACCCCCAAATGTCTTCCGTTGGTGCTCAAACTTTGCGTGGCCGCTTTATCTGACCCGAGGACCTTTCTATGTTATTTCCGGAGACTTTTATTCCGGGACCCGGAATCCCGAAAAACCGTGTATTATACACTTCAATTTTAGTCGTTCGGAAGGTCGTACCGGAACCTGTTTCTTTTTCTCCATATTTTTCAATCACGCGTCCTAGCTCATTTCAGGAATCAACATGTTCAATTTCAGGAATCAACCTGTTCGATTTCAGCCTCAAATAACGAGCTTTAACACATTTTTCACGATAATCCGAGTTTCGGCGAATCTTTGGTTTCAGGCACACCGGCACCCCCAAATGTCTTCCGTTGGTGCTCAAACTTTGCGTGACCGCTTTATCTGCCCTGAGGAACTTTCTATGTGATTTCCGGAGAATTTTATTCCGGGACCCCGTAATCCCGAAAAACCGTGTATTATACACTTCAATTTCAGCCGTTCAGAAGGTCGTACTGGAACCTGTTTCTTTTTCGCCATGTTTTTCAATCACGCGCCCGAGCTCATTCAGGAATCAACCTGTTCGATTTCAGGAATCAACCTGTTCGATTTCATCCTCAAATAACGAGCTTTAACACATTTTTCACGATAATCCGAGTTTCGGCGAATGCTGGTTTGTGGCACACCGGCACCCCCAAATGTCTTCCGTTGGTGCTCAAACTTTGCGTGGCCGCTTTATCTGACACGAGGAACTTTCTATATGATTTCCGGAGAATTTTATTAGGGACCCCGAAATCCGAAAAACCGTGTATTGTACACTTCAATTTCGGCCGTTCGGAAGGTCGTCGTAGGAACTGTTTCTTTTTCTCCTTTTTTTCAATCACGCGTCCGAACTCATTTCAGGAATCAACCTGTTCGATTTCAGGAATCAACCTGTTCAATTTCAGCCTCAAATAACGAGCTTTAACACATTTTTCACGATAATCCGAGTTTCGGCGAATCTTGGTTTGTGGCACACCGGCACCCCAAATGTCTTCCGTTGGTGCTCAAACTTTGCGTGGCCGCTTTATCTGACCCGAGGAACTTTCTATATGATTTCGGAGAATTTTATTCGGGACCCCGAAATCCGAAAAACCGTGTATTGTACACTTCAATTTGGCCCGGAAGGAAGGTCGACGGAACTGTTTCTTTTTCTCCTTTTTTTCAATCACGCGTCCGAACTCATTTCAGAATCAACCTGTTCGATTTCAGGAATCAACCTGTTCAATTTCAACCTCAAATAACGAGCTTTAACACATTTTTTCACGATAATCCGAGTTTCGGCGAATCTTTGGTTTCAGGCACACAGGCACCCCCAAATGTCTTCCGTTGGTGCTCAAACTTTGCGTGGCCGCTTTATCTCACCCGAGGACCTTTCTATGTTATTTAGGAGACTTTTATTCGGGACCCGGAATCCCGAAAAACCGTGTATTATACACTTCAATTTTAGCCGTTCGGAAGGTAAAAATCAGGAAACTGTTTCTTTTTCTCCCTATTTTTCAATCACGCGTCCGAGCTCATTTCAGGAATCAACATGTTCAATTTCAGGAATCAACCTGTTCGATTTCGGCCTCAAATAACGAGCTTTAACACATTTTTCACGATAATCCGAGTTTCAGCGAATGCTGGTTTGTGGCACACCGGCACCCCCAAATGTCTTCCGATGGTGCTCAAACTTTGCGTGACCGCTTTATCTGCCCTGAGGAACTTTCTATGTGATTTCCGGAGAATTTTATTCCGGGACCTCGTAATCTCGAAAAACCGTGTATTATAACACTTCAATTTCAGCCGTTCAGAAGGTCGTACCGGAACCTGTTTCTTTTTCGCCATGTTTTTCAATCACGCGCCCGAGCTCATTTCAGGAATCAACCTGTTCGATTTCAGGAATCAACCTGTTCGATTTCATCCTCAAATAACGAGCTTTAACACATTTTTCACGATAATCCGAATTTCGGCGAATGCTGGTTTGTGGCACACAGGCACCCCCAAATGTCTTCCGTTGGTGCTCAAACTTTGCGTGGCCGCTTTATCTGACCCGAGGACCTTTCTATGTTATTTCCGGAGACTTTTATTCCGGGACCCGGAATCCCGAAAAACCGTGTATTATACACTGCAATTTTAGCCGTTCGGAAGGTCGTACCGGAACCTGTTTCTTTTTCTCCCTATTTTTCAATCACGCGTCCGAGCTCATTTCAGGAATCAACATGTTCAATTTCAGGAATCAACCTGTTCGATTTCGGCCTCAAATAACGAGCTTTAACACATTTTTCACGATAATCCGAGTTTCGGCGAATGCGGGTTTGTGGCACACCGGCACCCCCAAATGTCTTCCGTTGGTGCTCAAACTTTGCGTGGCCGCTTTATCTGACCCGAGGACCTTTCTATGTGATTTTCGGATAATTTTATTCCGGGACCCCGGAATCCCGAAAAACCGTGTATTATACACTTCAATTTCAGCCGTTAGGAAGGTCGTACCGGAACCTGTTTCTTTTTCTCCCTGTTTTTCAATCACACGTCCGTGCTCATTTTAGGAATCAACCTGTTCGATTTCAGGAATCAACCTGTTCAATTTCAGCCTCAAATAACGAGCTTTAAGACATTTTTCACGATAATCCGAGTTTCGGCGAATGCTGGTTTGTGGCACATAGGCACCCCCAAATGTCTTCCGTTGGTGCTCAAACTTTGCGTGGCCGCTTTATCTGACACGAGGAACTTTCTATGTGATTTCCGGAGAATTTTATTCCGGGACCCCGAAATCCCGAAAAACCGTGTATTGTACACTTCAATTTCAGCCGTTCGGAAGGTCGTACCGGAACCTGTTTCTTTTTCTCCCTTTTTTTCAATCACGCGTCCGAGCTCATTTCAGGAATCAACCTGTTCGATTTCAGGAATCAACTGGTTCAATTTCAGCCTCAAATAACGAGCTTTAACACATTTTTCACGATAATCCGAGTTTCGGCGAATGCTGGTTTGTGGCACACCGGCACCCCCAAATGTCTTCCGTTGGTGCTCAAACTTTGCGTGGCCGCTTTATCTGACACGAGGAACTTTCTATATGATTTTCGGAGAATTTTATTCCGGGACCCCGAAATCCCGAAAAACCGTGTATTGTACACTTCAATTTCAGCCGTTCGGAAGGTCGTACCGGAACCTGTTTCTTTTTCTCCCTTTTTTTCAATCACGCGTCCGAACTCATTTCAGGAATCAACCTGTTCGATTTCAGGAATCAACCTGTTCAATTTCAGCCTCAAATAACGAGCTTTAACACATTTTTCACGATAATCCGAGTTTCGGCGAATGCTGGTTTGTGGCACACAGGCACCCCCAAATGTCTTCCGTTGGTGCTCAAACTTTGCGTGGCCGCTTTATCTGACCCGAGGACCTTTCTATGTTATTTCCGGAGACTTTTATTCCGGGACCCGGAATCCCGAAAAACCGAATATTATACACTTCAATTTTAGTCGTTCGGAAGGTCGTACCGGAACCTGTTTCTTTTTCTCCCTATTTTTCAATCACGCGTCCGAGCTCATTTCAGGAATCAACATGTTCAATTTCAGGAATCAACCTGTTCGATTTCGGCCTCAAATAACGAGCTTTAACACATTTTTCACGATAATCCGAGTTTCGGCGAATGCTGGTTTGTGGCACACCGGCACCCCCAAATGTCTTCCGTTGGTGCTCAAACTTTGCGTGGCCGCTTTATCTGACCCGAGGAACTTTCTATGTGATTTCCGGAGAATTTTATTCCGGGACCCCGTAATCCCGAAAAACCGTGTATTATACACTTCAATTTCAGCCGTTCAGAAGGTCGTACCGGAACCTGTTTCTTTTTCGCCGTGTTTTTCAATCACGCGCCCGAGCTCATTTCAGAAATCAACCTGTTCGATTTCAGGAATCAACCTGTTCGATTTCATCCTCAAATAACGAGCTTTAACACATTTTTCACGATAATCCGAGTTTCGGCGAATGCTGGTTTGTGGCAGACCGGCACCCCCAAATGTCTTCCGTTGGTGCTCAAACTTTGCGTGGCCGCTTTATCTGACTCGAGGACCTTTCTATGTGATTTCCGGAGAATTTTATTCCGGGACCCCGAAATCCCAAAAAACCGTGTATTGTACACTTCAATTTCAGCCGTTCGGAAAGTCGTACCGGAACCTGTTTCTTTTTCTCCCTTTTTTTCAATCATGCGTCCGAGCTCATTTCAGGAATCAACCTGTTCGATTTCAGGAATCAACCTGTTCAATTTCAGCCTCAAATAACGAGCTTTAACACATTTTTCACGATAATCCGAGTTTCGGGGAATGCTGGTTTGTGGCACACAGGCACCCCCAAATGTCTTCCGTTGGTGCTCAAACTTTGCGTGGCCGCTTTATCTGACCCGAGGACCTTTCTATGTTATTTCCGGAGACTTTTATTCCGGGACCCGGAATCCCGAAAAACCGTGTATTATACACACTTCAATTTTAGCCGTTCGGAAGGTCGTACCGGAACCTGTTTCTTTTTCTCCCTATTTTTCAATCACGCGTCCGAGCTCATTTCAGGAATCAACATGTTCATTTTCAGGAATCAACCTGTTCGATTTCGGCCTCAAATAACGAGCTTTAACACATTTTTCACGATAATCCGAGTTTCGGCGAATGCGGGTTTGTGGCACACCGGCACCCCCAAATGTCTTCCGTTGGTGCTCAAACTTTGCGTGGCCGCTTTATCTGACCCGAGGACCTTTCTATGTGATTTCCGGAGAATTTTATTCCGGGACCGGAATCCCAAAAACCGTGTATTATACACTTCAATTTCAGCCGTTAGGAAGGTCGTACCGGAACCTGTTTCTTTTTCTCCCTGTTTTTCAATCACGCGTCCGTGCTCATTTTAGGAATCAACCTGTTCGATTTCAGGAATCAACCTGTTCAATTTCAGTCTCAAATAACGAGCTTTAACACATTTTTCACGATAATCCGAGTTTCGGCGAATGCTGGTTTGTGGCACACAGGCACCCCCAAATGTTTTCCGTTGGTGCTCAAACTTTGCGTGGCCGCTTTATCTGACACGAGGAACTTTCTATGTGATTTCCGGAGAATTTTATTCCGGGACCCCGAAATTCCGAAAAACCGTGTATTGTACACTTCAATTTCACCGTTCGGAAGGTAAACGGAACTGTTTCTTTTTCTCCCTTTTTTTCAATCACGCGTCCGAACTCATTTCAGGAATCAACCTGTTCGATTTCAGGAATCAACCTGTTCAATTTCAGCCTCAAATAACGAGCTTTAACACATTTTTCACGATAATCCGAGTTTCGGCGAATGCTGGTTTGTGGCACACCGGCACCCCCAAATGTCTTCCGTTGGTGCTCAAACTTTGCGTGGCCGCTTTATCTCACCCGAGGATCTTTCTATGTGATTTCCGGAGAATTTTGTTCCGGGACCCCGGAATCCCGAAAAACCGTGTATTATACACTTCAATTTTAGCCGTTCGGAAGGTCGTACCGGAACCTGTTTCTTTTTCTCCCTATTTTTCAATCACGCGTCCGAGCTCATTTCAGGAATCAACATGTTCAATTTCAAGAATCAACCTGTTCGATTTCGGCCTCAAATAACGAGCTTTAACACATTTTTCACGATAATCCGAGTTTCGGCGAATGCGGGTTTGTGGCACACCGGCACCCCCAAATGTCTTCCGTTGGTGCTCAAACTTTGCGTGGCCGCTTTATCTGACCCGAGGACCTTTCTATGTGATTTTCGGATAATTTTATTCTGGGACCCCGGAATCCCGAAAAACCGTGTATTATACACTTCAATTTCAACCGTTAGGAAGGTCGTACCGGAACCTGTTTCTTTTTCTCCCTGTTTTTCAATCACGCGTCCGTGCTCATTTTAGGAATCAACCTGTTCGATTTCAGGAATCAACCTGTTCAATTTCAGCCTCAAATAACGAGCTTTAACACATTTTTCACGATAATCCGAGTTTCGGCGAATGCTGGTTTGTGGCACACCGGCACCCCCAAATGTCTTCCGTTGGTGCTCAAACTTTGCGTGGCCGCTTTATCTGACACGAGGAACTTTCTATGTGATTTCCGGAGAATTTTATTCCGGGACCCCGAAATCCCGAAAAACCGTGTATTATACACTTCAATTTCAGCAGTTCGGAAGGTCGATCGGAACCTGTTTCTTTTTCTCCTTTTTTTTTTTTTTTTTAAATCACGCGTCCGAGCTCATTTCAGGAATCAACCTGTTCGATTTCAGGAATCAACCTGTTCAATTTCAGCCTCAAATAACGAGCTTTAACACATTTTTCACGATAATCCGAGTTTCGGCGAATGCTGGTTTGTGGCACACAGGCACCCCCAAATGTCTTCCGTTGGTGCTCAAACTTTGCGTGGCCGCTTTATCTGACCCGAGGACCTTTCTATGTTATTTCCGGAGACTTTTATTCCGGGACCCGGAATCCCGAAAAACCGTGTATTATACACTTCAATTTTAGCCGTTCGGAAGGTCGTACCGGAACCTGTTTCTTTTTCTCCCTATTTTTCAATCACGCGTCCGAGCTCATTTCAGGAATCAACATGTTCAATTTCAGGAATCAACCTGTTCGATTTCGGCCTCAAATAACGAGCTTTAACACATTTTTCACGATAATTCGAGTTTCGGCGAATCTTTGGTTCAGGCACACCGGCACCCCCAAATGTCTTCCGTTGGTGCTCAAACTTTGCGTGACCGCTTTATCTGCCCTGAGGAACTTTCTATGTGATTTCCGGAGAATTTTATTCCGGGACCCCGTAATCCCGAAAAACCGTGTATTATACACTTCAATTTCAGCCGTTCATAAGGTCGTACCGGAACCTGTTTCTTTTTCGCCATGTTTTTCAATCACACGCCCGAGCTCATTTCAGGAATCAACCTGTTCGATTTCTGGAATCAACCTGTTCGATTTCATCCTCAAATAACGAGCTTTAACACATTTTTCACGATAATCCGAGTTTCGGCGAATCTTTGGTTTGTGTGTGGACCGGCACCCCCAAATGTCTTCCGTTGGTGCTCAAACTTTGCGTGGCCGCTTTATCTGACTCGAGGACCTTTCTATGTGATTTCCGGAGAATTTTATTCCGGGACCCCGGAATCCCGAAAAACCGTGTATTATACACTTCAATTTCAATTTGTTCGGAAGGTCGTAAATCGAACTGTTTCTTTTTCACCCTGTTTTTCAATCACGTGTCTGAGCTCATTTCAGGAATCAACCTGTTCGATTTCAGGAATCGATCTGTTCGATTTCAGCCTCAAATAACGAGCTTTAACACATTTTTCACGATAATCCGAGTTTCAGCGAATGCTGATTTGTGGCACACAGGCACCCCCAAATGTCTTCCGTTGGTGCTCAAACTTTGCGTGGCCGCTTTATCTGACCCGAGGAACTTTCTATGTGATTTCCGGAGAATTTTATTCCGGGACCCCGTAATCCCGAAAAACTGTGTATTATACACTTCAATTCCAGCCGTTCGGAAGGTCGTATCGGAACCTATTTCTTTTTCTCCCTGTTTTTAAATCACGCGTCCGAGCTCATTTCAAGAATCAACCTGTTCGATTTCAGGAATCAACCTGTTCAATTTCAGCCTCAAATAACGAGCTTTAACACATTTTTCACGATAATCTGAGTTTCGGCGAATGGTGGTTTGTGGCACACCGGCACCCCCAAATGTCTTCCGTTGGTGCTCAAACTTTGCGTGACCGCTTTATCTGCCCTGAGGAACTTTCTATGTGATTTCCGGAGAATTTTATTAGGGACCGGAATCCCGAAAACCGTGTATTATACACTTCAATTTTCCGTTCGAAGGTCGAGGAACCTGTTTCTTTTTCGCCCTGTTTTTCAATCACTAGTCCGGGCTCATTTCAGGAATCAACCTGTTCGATTTCAGCCTCAAATAACGAGCTTTAACACATTTTTCACGATAATCCGAGTTTCGGCGAATGCTGGTTTGTGGCAGACCGGCACCCCCAAATGTCTTCCGTTGGTGCTCAAACTTTGCGTGGCCGCTTTATCTGACCCGAGGACCTTTCTATGTGATTTCCGGAGAATTTTATTCCAGGACCCCGGAATCCCGAAAAACCGTGTATTATACACTTCAATTTCAGCCGTTTGGAAGGTCGTACCAGAACCTGTTTCTTTTTCGCCCTGTTTTTCAATCACGCGTCCGAGTTCATTTCAGGAATCAACCTGTTCGATTTCAGGAATCATCCTGTTCGATTTCAGCCTCAAATAACGAGCTTTAACACATTTTTCACGATAATCCGAGTTTCGGCGAATCTTTGGTTTGTCAGGCACACCGGCACCCCCAAATGTCTTCCGTTGGTGCTCAAACTTTGCGTGGCCGCTTTATCTGACTCGAGGACCTTTCTATGTGATTTCCGGAGAATTTTATTCCAGGACCCCGGAATCCCGAAATACCGTGTATTATACACTTCAATTTCAGCCGTTCGGAAGGTCGTACCGGAACCTGTTTCTTTTTCTCCCTGTTTTTCAATCACGCGTCCGAGCTCATTTCAGGAATCAACCTGTTCGATTTCAGGAATCAACCTGTTCAATTTCAGCCTCAAATAACGAGCTTTAACACATTTTTCACGATAATCCGAGTTTCGGCGAATGCTGGTTTGTGGCACACCGGCACCCCCAAATGTCTTCCGTTGGTGCTCAAACTTTGCGTGGCCGCTTTATCTGACCCGAGGACCTTTCTATGTTATTTCCGGAGACTTTTATTAGGGACCGGAATCCGAAAAACCGTGTATTATACACTTCAATTTTAGCCGTTCGGAAGGTCGTACCGGAACCTGTTTCTTTTTCTCCCTATTTTTCAATCACGCGTCCGAGCTCATTTCAGGAATCAACATGTTCAATTTCAGGAATCAACCTGTTCGATTTCGGCCTCAAATAACGAGCTTTAACACATTTTTCACGATAATTCGAGTTTCGGCGAATGCTGGTTTGTGGCACACCGGCACCCCCAAATGTCTTCCGTTGGTGCTCAAACTTTGCGTGACCGCTTTATCTGCCCTGAGGAACTTTCTATGTGATTTCCGGAGAATTTTATTCCGGGACCCCGTAATCCCGAAAAACCGTGTATTATACACTTCAATTTCAGCCGTTCATAAGGTCGTACCGGAACCTGTTTCTTTTTCGCCATGTTTTTCAATCACACGCCCGAGCTCATTTCAGGAATCAACCTGTTCGATTTCTGGAATCAACCTGTTCGATTTCATCCTCAAATAACGAGCTTTAACACATTTTTCACGATAATCCGAGTTTCGGCGAATGCTGGTTTGTGGCAGACCGGCACCCCCAAATGTCTTCCGTTGGTGCTCAAACTTTGCGTGGCCGCTTTATCTGACTCGAGGACCTTTCTATGTGATTTCCGGAGAATTTTATTCCGGGACCCCGGAATCCCGAAAAACCGTGTATTATACACTTCAATTTCAGCCGTTCGGAAGGTCGTACCGGAACCTGTTTCTTTTTCACCCTGTTTTTCAATCACGTGTCTGAGCTCATTTCAGGAATCAACCTGTTCGATTTCAGGAATCGATCTGTTCGATTTCAGCCTCAAATAACGAGCTTTAACACATTTTTCACGATAATCCGAGTTTGCGAATGCCGATTTGTAGGCACACAGCACCCCCAAATGTCTTCCGTTGGTGCTCAAACTTTGCGTGGCCGCTTTATCTGACCCGAGGAACTTTCTATGTGATTTCCGGAGAATTTTATTCCGGGACCCCGTAATCCCGAAAAACTGTGTATTATACACTTCAATTCCAGCCGTTCGGAAGGTCGTATCGGAACCTATTTCTTTTTCTCCCTGTTTTTAAATCACGCGTCCGAGCTCATTTCAAGAATCAACCTGTTCGATTTCAGGAATCAACCTGTTCAATTTCAGCCTCAAATAACGAGCTTTAACACATTTTTCACGATAATCGAGTTTCGGCGAATGCTGGTTTGTGGCACACCGGCACCCCCAAATGTCTTCCGTTGGTGCTCAAACTTTGCGTGACCGCTTTATCTGGCCCGAGGAACTTTCTATGTGATTTCCGGAGAATTTTATTCGGGACCCCGGAATCCCGAAAAACCGTGTATTATACACTTCAATTTCACTGCGTTCGTAAGGGTCAGAGGAACTGTTTCTTTTTTTTCGCCTGTTTTTCAATCACTAGTCCGGGCTCATTTCAGGAATCAACCTGTTCGATTTCACCTCAAATAACGAGCTTTAACACATTTTTCACGATAATCCGAGTTTGGCGAATCTTTGGTTTGTGGTGACCGGCACCCCCAAATGTCTTCCGTTGGTGCTCAAACTTTGCGTGGCCGCTTTATCTGACCCGAGGACCTTTCTATGTGATTTCCGGAGAATTTTATTCCAGGACCCCGGAATCCCGAAAAACCGTGTATTATACACTTCAATTTCAGCCGTTTGGAAGGTCGTACCAGAACCTGTTTCTTTTTCGCCCTGTTTTTCAATCACGCGTCCGAGTTCATTTCAGGAATCAACCTGTTCGATTTCAGGAATCATCCTGTTCGATTTCAGCCTCAAATAACGAGCTTTAACACATTTTTCACGATAATCCGAGTTTCGGCGAATGCTGGTTTGTGGCACACCGGCACCCCCAAATGTCTTCCGTTGGTGCTCAAACTTTGCGTGGCCGCTTTATCTGAATCGAGGACCTTTCTATGTGATTTCCGGAGAATTTTATTCCAGGACCCCGGAATCCCGAAATACCGTGTATTATACACTTCAATTTCAGCCGTTCGGAAGGTCGTACCGGAACCTGTTTCTTTTTCTCCCTGTTTTTCAATCACGTGTCTGAGCTCATTTCAGGAATCAACCTGTTCGATTTCAGGAATCGACCTGTTCGATTTCAGGAATCGACCTGTTCGATTTCAGCCTCAAATAACGAGCTTTAACACATTTTTCACGATAATCCGAGTTTCAGCGAATGCTGATTTGTGGCACACGGACACCCCCAAATATCTTCCGTTGGTGCTCAAAAATTGCGTGGTCGCTTTATCTGACCCGAGGAACTTTCTATGTGATTTCCGGAGAATTTTATTCCGGGACCCCGTAATCCCGAAAAACCGTGTATTACACTTCAATTTCAGCCGTTCGGAAGGTCGTACCGGAACCTGTTTCTTTTTCTCCCTGTTTTTCAATCACGCGTCCGAGCTCATTTCATGAATCAACCTGTTCGATTTCAGGAATCAACCTGTTCAATTTCAGCCTCAAATAACGAGCTTTAACACATTTTTCACGATAATCCGAGTTTCGGCGAATGCTGGTTGGTGGCACACAGGCACCCCCAAATATCTTCCGTTGGTGCTCAAACTTTGCATGGCCGCTTTATCTGACCCGAGGATCTTTCTATGTTATTTCCGGAGACTTATATTCCGGGACCCCGAAATCCCGAAAAACCGTGTATTATACACTTCAATTTCAGCCGTTCGGAAGGTCGTATCGGAACCTGTTTCTTTTTCTCCCTATTTTTCAATCACGCGTCCGAGCTCATTTAAGGAATCAACATGTTCGATTTCAGGAATCAACCTGTTCGATTTCGGCCTCAAATAACGAGTTTTAACACATTTTTCACGATAATCCGAGTTTCGGCGAATCCTGGTTTGTGGCACACCGGCACCCCCAAATGTCTTCCGTTGGTGCTCAAACTTTGCGTGGCCTCTTTATCTGCCCTGAGGAACTTTCTATGTGATTTCCGGAGAATTTTATTCCGGGACCCCGGAATCCCGAAAAACCGTGTATTATACACTTCAATTTCACCGTTCGGAAGGTAAAATGCGGAACGTGTTTCTTTTTCGCCCTGTTTTTCAATCACGCGTCCGAGCTCATTTCAGGAATCAACCTGTTCGATTTCAGGAATCAACCTATTCGATTTCAGCCTCAAATAACGAGCTTTGACACATTTTTCACGATAATCCGAGTTTCGGCGAATGCTGGTTTGTGGCACACCGGCACCCCCAAATGTCTTCCGTTGGTGCTCAAAATTTGCGTGGCCCCTTTACCTGACTCGAGGACCTTTCTATGTTATTTCCGGAGACTTTTATTCCGGGACCCCGAAATCCCGAAAAACCGTGTATTATACACTTCAATTTCAGCCGTTCGGAAGGTCGTACCGGAACCTGTTTCTTTTTCTCCCTATTTTTCAATCACGCGTCCGAGCTCATTTCAGGAATCAACATGTTCAATTTCAGGAATCAACCTGTTCGATTTCGGCCTCAAATAACGAGCTTTAACACATTTTTCACGATAATCCGAGTTTCGGCGAATCTTTGGTTTGTGGTGCACGGCACCCCCAAATGTCTTCCGTTGGTGCTCAAACTTTGTGTGGCCGCTTTATCGACTCGAGGACCTTTCTATGTGATTTCCGGAGAATTTTATTCCGGGACCCGGAATCCCGAAAAACCGTGTATTATACACTTCAATTTCAACTGTTCGGAAGGTCGTCGGAACTGTTTCTTTTTCACCTGTTTTTCAATCACGTGTCCGAGCTCATTTCAGGAATCAACCTGTTCGATTTCAGGAATCGATCGTTCGATTTCGACCTCAAATAACGAGCTTTAACACATTTTTCACGATAATCCGAGTTTCAAATGAATCGATTTTGGCACACAGGCACCCCCAAATGTCTTCCGTTGGTGCTCAAACTTTGCGTGGCCGCTTTATCAGACCCGAGGAACTTTCTATGTGATTTCCGGAGAATTTTATTCAGGGACCCCGTAATCCCGAAAAACCGTGTATTATACACTTCAATTCGTAGTTCGGAAGGTCGTATCGGAACCTATTTCTTTTTCTCCTGTTTTTAAATCACGCGTCCGAGCTCATTTCAAGAATCAACCTGTTCGATTTCAGGAATCAACTGTTCAATTTCACCTCAAATAACGAGCTTTAACACATTTTTCACGATAATCGAGTTTCGGCGAATGCTGGTTTGTGGCACACCGGCACCCCAAATGTCTTCCGTTGGTGCTCAAACTTTGCGTGACCGCTTTATCTCGCCCCTGAGGAACTTTCTATGTGATTTCGGAGAATTTTATTAGGGACCGGAATCCCGAAAAAAAACCGTGTATTATACACTTCAATTTCACCGTTCTCGAAGGTCGTGACGGAACTGTTTCTTTTTCGCCCTGTTTTTCAATCACTAGTCGGGCTCATTTCAGGAATCAACCTGTTCGATTTCACCTCAAATAACGAGCTTTAACACATTTTTCACGATAATCCGAGTTTCGGCGAATCTTTGGTTTGTGTGACCGGCACCCCCAAATGTCTTCCGTTGGTGCTCAAACTTTGCGTAGCCGCTTTATCTGACCCGAGGACCTTTCTATGTGATTTCCGGAGAATTTTATTCCAGGACCCCGGAATCCCGAAAAACCGTGTATTATACACTTCAATTTTTAGTTTGGAAGGTCGTGCACGTAACTGTTTCTTTTTCGCCCTGTTTTTCAATCACGCGTCCGAGTTCATTTCAGGAATCAACCTGTTCGATTTCAGGAATCATCCTGTTCGATTTCAGCCTCAAATAACGAGCTTTAACACATTTTTCACGATAATCCGAGTTTCGGCGAATGCTGGTTTGTGGCACACCGGCACCCCCAAATGTCTTCCGTTGGTGCTCAAACTTTGCGTGGCCGCTTTATCTGACCCGAGGACCTTTCTATGTGATTTCCGGAGAATTTTATTCCAGGACCCCGGAATCCCGAAATACCGTGTATTATACACTTCAATTTCAGCCGTTCGGAAGGTCGTACCGGAACCTGTTTCTTTTTCTCCCTGTTTTTCAATCACGTGTCTGAGCTCATTTCAGGAATCAACCTGTTCGATTTCAGGAATCGACCTGTTCGATTTCAGCCTCAAATAACGAGCTTTAACACATTTTTCACGATAATCCGAGTTTCAGCGAATGCTGATTTGTGGCACACGGACACCCCCAAATATCTTCCGTTGGTGCTCAAAAATTGCGTGGTCGCTTTATCTGACCCGAGGAACTTTCTATGTGATTTCCGGAGAATTTTATTAGGGACCCGTAATCCCGAAAAACCGTGTATTACACTTCAATTTGGCCGTTCGGAAGGTCGACGGAACCTGTTTCTTTTTCTCCTGTTTTTCAATCACGCGTCCGAGCTCATTTCAGGAATCAACCTGTTCGATTTCAGGAATCAACTGTTCAATTTCAAACCTCAAATAACGAGCTTTAACACATTTTTCACGATAATCCGAGTTTCGGCGAATGCTGGTTGGTGGCACACAGGCACCCCCAAATATCTTCCGTTGGTGCTCAAACTTTGCATGGCCGCTTTATCTGACCCGAGGATCTTTCTATGTTATTTCCGGAGACTTATATTAGGGACCCCGAAATCCCGAGAAAAACCGTGTATTATACACTTCAATTTCGTAGTTCGGAAGGTCGTCGGAACCTGTTTTTTTCTCCCTATTTTTCAATCACGCGTCCGAGCTCATTTAAGGAATCAACATGTTCGATTTCAGGAATCAACCTGTTCGATTTCGGCCTCAAATAACGAGTTTTAACACATTTTTCACGATAATCCGAGTTTCGGCGAATCCTGGTTTGTGGCACACCGGCACCCCAAATGTCTTCCGTTGGTGCTCAAACTTTGCGTGGCCTCTTTATCTGCCCTGAGGAACTTTCTATGTGATTTCCGGAGAATTTTATTCCGGGACCCCGGAATCCCGAAAAACCTTGTATTATACACTTCAATTTCAGCCGTTCAGAAGGTCGTACCGGAACGTGTTTCTTTTTTTCGCCTGTTTTTCAATCACGCGTCCGAGCTCATTTCAGGAATCAACCTGTTCGATTTCAGGAATCAACCTATTCGATTTCAGCCTCAAATAACGAGCTTTGACACATTTTTCACGATAATCCAGTTTCGGCGAATCTTTGGTTTCAGGCACACCGGCACCCCAAATGTCTTCCGTTGGTGCTCAAAATTTGCGTGGCCCCTTTATCTGACTCGAGGACCTTTCTATGTTATTTCCGGAGACTTTTATTCCGGGACCCCGAAATCCCGAAAAACCGTGTATTATATACTTCAATTTCTGCCGTTCGGAAGGTAAATAAGGAACTGTTTCTTTTTCTCCCTATTTTTCAATCACGCGTCCGAGCTCATTTCAGGAATCAACATGTTCGATTTCAGGAATCAACCTGTTCGATTTCTCCTCAAATAACGAGTTTTAACACATTTTTCACGATAATCCGAGTTTCGGCAAATGCTGGTTTGTGGCACACCGGCACCCCCAAATGTCATCCGTTGGTACTCAAACTTTGCGTGGCCGCTTTATCTGACCCGAGGCACTTTCTATGTGATTTTCGGAGAATTTTGTTAGGGCCCCGGAATCCCGACAAACCGTGTATTATACACTTCAATTTCAGCCGTTCGGAAGGTAAATCAGGAACTGTTTCTTTTTCTCCCTGTTTTTCAATCACGCGTCTGAGCTCATTTCAGGAATCAACCTGTTCGATTTCAGGAATCAACCTGTTCGATTTCAGGAATCAACCTGTTCGATTTCAGCCTCAAATAACGAGCTTTAACACATTTTCACGATAATCCGAGTTTCAAAGAATGCTGATTTGTGGCACACAGGCACCCCCAAATGTCTTCCGTTGGTGCTCAAACTTTACGTGACCGCTTTATCTGACCCGAGGAACTTTCTATGTGATTTCCGGAGAATTTATTCCGGGACCCCGGAATCCCGACAAACCGTGTATTATACACTTCAATTTCAGCCGTTCGGAAGATCGTACCGGAACCTGTTTCTTTTTCTCCCTGTTTTTCAATCACGCGTCCGAGCTCATTTCTGGAATCAACCTGTTCGATTTCAGGAATCAACCTGTTCAATTTCAGCCTCAAATAACGAGCTTTAACACATTTTTCACGATAATCCGAGTTTCGGCGAATGCTGGTTTTTGGCACACATGCACCCCCAAATGTCTTCCGTTGCTGCTCAAACTTTGCGTGGCCGTATTATCTGACCCGAGGAACTTTCTATGTTATTTCCGGAGACTTTTATTCCGGGACCCCGAAATCCTGAAAAACCGTGTATTATACACTTCAATTTCAGCCGTTCGGAAGGTCGTACCGGAACCTGTTTCTTTTTCTCCCTATTTTTCAATCACGCGTCCGAGCTCATTTCAGGAATCAACATGTTCGATTTCAGGGATCAACCTGTTCGATTTCGGCCTCAAATAACGAGCTTTAACACATTTTTCACGATAATCCGAGTTTCGGCGAATCTTTGGTTTGTCAGGCACACCGGCACCCCAAATGTCTTCCGTTGGTGCTCAAACTTTGCGTGACCGCTTTATCTGCCCCGAGGAACTTTCTATGTGATTTCCGGAGAATTTTATTCCGGGACCCCGGAATCCCGAAAAACCGTGTATTATACACTTCAATTTTGTAGTTCGGAAGGTCGACCGGAACCTGTTTCTTTTTCTCCTGTTTTTCAATCACGCGTCTGAGCTCATTTCAGGAATCAACCTGTTCGATTTCAGGAATCAACCTGTTCGATTTCAGCCTCAAATAACGAGCTTTAACAAATTTTTCACGATAATCCGAGTTTCGGCGAATGCCGATCAGGCACACCAAGCACCCCCAAATGTCTTCCGTTGGTGCTCAAACTTTACGTGACCGCTTTATCTGACCCGAGGAACTTTCTATGTGATTTCCGGAGAATTTTATTCCGGGACCCCGGAATCCCGAAAAACCGTGTATTATACAATTCAATTTCAGCCGTTCGGAAGGTCGTACCGGAACCTGTTTCTTTTTCTCCCTGTTTTTCAATCACGCGTCCGAGCTCATTTCAGAAATCAACCTGTTCGATTTCTGGAATCAACCTGTTCAATTTCAGCCTCAAATAATGAGCTTTAACACATTTTTCACGATAATCCGAGTTTCGGCGAATGCCGGTTTTTTGGCACACAGGCACCCCCAAATGTCTTCCGTTGTTGCTCAAACTTTGCGTGGCCGCATTATCTGACCCGAGGAACTTTCTATGTTTTTTCCGGAGACTTTTATTCCGGGACCCCGGAATCCCGAAAAACCGTGTATTATTACACTTCAATTTCAGCCGTTCGGAAGGTCGTACCGGAACCTGTTTCTTTTTCTCCTTATTTTTCAATCACGCGTCCGAGCTTATTTCAGGAATCAACATGTTCGATTTCATGGATCAACCTGTTCGATTTCGGCCTCAAATAACGAGCTTTAACACATTTTTCACGATAATCTGAGTTTCGGCGAATGCTGGTTTGTGGCACACCGGCACCCTCAAATGTCTTCCGTTGGTGCTCAAACTTTGCGTGACCGCTTTATCTGCCCTGAGGAAGTTTCTATGTGATTTCCGGAGAATTTTATTCTGGGACCCCGGAATCCCGAAAAACCGTGTATTATACACTTCAATTTCAGCCGTTCAGAAGGTCGTACCGGAACCTGTTTCTTTTTCGCCCTGTTTTTTAATCACTAGTCCGGGCTCATTTAAGGAATAAACCTGTTCGATTTCAGCCTCAAATAACGAGCTTTAACACATTTTTCACGATAATCCGAGTTTCGGCGAATGCCGGTTTTTTGGCACACAGGCACCCCCAAATGTCTTCCGTTGTTGCTCAAACTTTGCGTGGCCGCATTATCTGACCCGAGGAACTTTCTATGTTTTTTCCGGAGACTTTTATTCCGGGACCCCGGAATCCCGAAAAACCGTGTATTATTACACTTCAATTTCAGCCGTTCGGAAGGTCGTACCGGAACCTGTTTCTTTTTCTCCCTATTTTTCAATCACGCGTCCGAGCTCATTTCAGGAATCAACATGTTCGATTTCAGGAATCAACCTGTTCGATTTCTCCTCAAATAACGAGTTTTAACACATTTTTCACGATAATCCGAGTTTCGGCAAATGCTGGTTTGTGGCACACCGGCACCCCCAAATGTCATCCGTTGGTACTCAAACTTTGCGTGGCCGCTTTATCTGACCCGAGGCACTTTCTATGTGATTTCCGGAGAATTTTGTTCCGGGCCCTGGAATCCCGACAAACCGTGTATTATACACTTCAATTTCAGCCGTTCGGAAGGTCGTACCGGAACCTGTTTCTTTTTCTCCCTGTTTTTCAATCACGCGTCTGAGCTCATTTCAGGAATCAACCTGTTCGATTTCAGGAATCAACCTGTTCGATTTCAGGAATCAACCTGTTCGATTTTGACCTCAAATAACGAGCTTTAACACATTTTTCACGATAATCCGAGTTTCAAAGAATCTTTGATTTGTGGCACACAGGCACCCCCAAATGTCTTCCGTTGGTGCTCAAACTTTACGTGACCGCTTTATCTGACCCGAGGAACTTTCTATGTGATTTCCGGAGAATTTATTCCGGGACCCCGGAATCCCGACAAACCGTGTATTATACACTTCAATTTCAGCCGTTCGGAAGATCGTACCGGAACCTGTTTCTTTTTCTCCCTGTTTTTCAATCACGCGTCCGAGCTCATTTCAGGAATCAACTGTTCGATTTCAGGAATCAACCTGTTCAATTTCAGCCTCAAATAACGAGCTTTAACACATTTTTCACGATAATCCGAGTTTCGGCGAATCTTTGGTTTTTGGCACACATGCACCCCCAAATGTCTTCCGTTCTTTGCTCAAACTTTGCGTGGC
This sequence comes from Silene latifolia, assembly GCF_048544455.1. Taxonomy (NCBI): domain Eukaryota; kingdom Viridiplantae; phylum Streptophyta; class Magnoliopsida; order Caryophyllales; family Caryophyllaceae; genus Silene; species Silene latifolia. Next base: position 281,974 of record NC_133528.1, read on the forward strand.
CGTATTATCGACCCGAGGAACTTTCTATGTTATTTCCGGAGACTTTTATTCGGGACCCGAAATCTGAAAAACCGTGTATTATACACTTCAATTTCGGTACCGTTCGGAAGGTAAACAGGAACTCGTTTCTTTTTCTCCTATTTTTCAATCACGCGTCCGAGCTCATTTCAGGAATCAACATGTTCGATTTCGGGATCAACCTGTTCGATTTCGGCCTCAAATAACGAGCTTTAACACATTTTTCACGATAATCCGAGTTTCGGCGAATCTTTGGTTTTGGCACACCGGCACCCCCAAATGTCTTCCGTTGGTGCTCAAACTTTGCGTGACCGCTTTATCTGCCCAGAGGAACTTTCTATGTGATTTCCGGAGAATTTTGTTCCGGCCCCTGGAATCCCGAAAAACCGTGTATTATACACTTCAATTTTGTAGTTCGGAAGGTCGTAAATCGGAACTGTTTCTTTTTCTCCCTGTTTTTCAATCACGCGTCTGAGCTCATTTCAGGAATCAACCTGTTCGATTTCAGGAATCAACCTGTTCGATTTCAGCCTCAAATAACGAGCTTTAACAAATTTTCACGATAATCCGAGTTTAAGTGAATCTTTTTGGCACACCAAGCACTCCCAAATGTCTTCCGTTGGTGCTCAAACTTTACGTGACCGCTTTATCTGACCCGAGGAACTTTCTATGTGATTTCCGGAGAATTTTATTCCGGGACCCCGGAATCCCGAAAAACCGTGTATTATACAATTCAATTTCAGCCGTTCGGAAGGTCGACAGGAACCTGTTTCTTTTTCTCCCTGTTTTTCAATCACGCGTCCGAGCTCATTTCAGAAATCAACCTGTTCGATTTCTGGAATCAACCTGTTCAATTTCAGCCTCAAATAATGAGCTTTAACACATTTTTCACGATAATCCGAGTTTCGGCGAATGCCGGTTTTTTGGCACACAGGCACCCCCAAATGTCTTCCGTTGTTGCTCAAACTTTGCGTGGCCGCATTATCTGACCCGAGGAACTTTCTATGTTTTTTCCGGAGACTTTTATTCGGGACCGGAATCCCGAAAAACCGTGTATTATTACACTTCAATTTCAGCCGTTCGGAAGGTCGTACCGGAACCTGTTTCTTTTTCTCCTTATTTTTCAATCACGTGTCCGAGCTTATTTCAGGAATCAACATGTTCGATTTCATGGATCAACCTGTTCGATTTCGGCCTCAAATAACGAGCTTTAACACATTTTTCACGATAATCTGAGTTTCGGCGAATGCTGGTTTGTGGCACACCGGCACCCTCAAATGTCTTCCGTTGGTGCTCAAACTTTGCGTGACCGCTTTATCTGCCCTGAGGAAGTTTCTATGTGATTTCCGGAGAATTTTATTCTGGGACCCCGGAATCCCGAAAAACCGTGTATTATACACTTCAATTTCAGCCGTTCAGAAGGTCGTACCGGAACCTGTTTCTTTTTCGCCCTGTTTTTTAATCACTAGTCCGGGCTCATTTAAGGAATAAACCTGTTCGATTTCAGCCTCAAATAACGAGCTTTAACACATTTTTCACGATAATCCGAGTTTCGGCGAATGCTGGTTTGTGGCACACCGGCACCCCCAAATGTCATCCGTTGATGCTCAAACTTTGCGTGGCCGCTTTATCTGACCTGAAGACCTTTCTATGTGATTTCCGGAGAATTTTATTCCGGGACCCCGGAATCCCGAAAAACCGTGTATTATACACTTCAATTTCAGCCGTTCGGAAGGTCGTACCAGAACCTGTTTCTTTTTCGCCCTGTTTTTTAATCACTAGTCCGAGCTCATTTAAGGAATAAACCTGTTCGATTTCAGCCTCAAATAACGAGCTTTAACACATTTTTCACGATAATCCGAGTTTCGGCGAATGCTGGTTTGTGGCACACCGGCACCTCCAAATGTCTTCCGTTGGTCCTCAAACTTTGTGTGGCCGCTTTATCTGACCCGAGGACCTTTCTATGTGATTTCCGGAGAATTTTATTCCGGGGGCCCGGAATCCCGAAAAACCGTGTATTATACACTTCAATTTCAGCCGTTCGGAAGGTCGTACCGGAACCTGTTTCTTTTTCTCCCTGTTTTTCAATCACGCGTCTGAGCTCATTTCAAGAATTAACCTGTTCGATATCAGAAATCAACCTGTTCGATTTCAGCCTCAAATAACGAGCTTTAACACATTTTTCACGATAATCCGAGTTTCAGCGAATGCTGATTTGTGGCACACCGGCACCCCCAAATGTCTTCCGTTGGTGCTCAATGTAACACCCGCGAATTTTCCATTTTGGCAAATATAATTTAATTAACCGTTCTATTGTCTTATTTATATTTTAATTATTTAATTTAATTAATTTCATTATTAAACATGATTTTTTATAAATATTATATTTTTAAAGCTTAAGTTATACAAAATAAATATTTTGGTCGGACAATAATAATAATAATAATAATAATATTTCCCGTCTTGAGTTGTAGTGGGCTTGAGACGTCATTTCTAGTAGAAACCGACTCAATTTGAGTTGTTGGGCTTGTTACAACTTATGGGCCTTTTCTCCTTCTCTTTTATTTTCATAAAACCCTCACCTAACACCTCACAACTTCATCTCCCTCATTATTTTTCTGAAATTCTCCTCTCAACACACCATTAACACTCATCTCCCTCTCAACCCTAAAAACTTCATATCTTGCTCAATTCTTATCCAAACTAAGTGATTTTCGCGTCTATCTCTTCCTCTCATCGCCCTCCTTCTTTCTAGGTAAGAAAAGATCCGACTTTCCTCCATTATTGGGGCTGTCGAGCCAATTTCTCTATGGTACCCTTTTTCTAGTTTTGATTCTTAGTCTTATTTTGTGTTTTCTTATGTTTAGGAGAAAGTTTAGTTGACCCGGAAGTGGATTCTTGCTTGTGAGACGATTACAATAGAGATTAAGAGCTAAAAGGTAACGATGTTGGGTTACTCGACTTTATGTCAAAATTGTGTGATTTGTGTAGTATTAGACTCATATGATTGTTAAATTTGGTGTCTTTCATGACTTATGATGAATTGTTGTCGATTAGAATGCTTGTATGACATTTCTCACATGTTTGATGGCAAGTTCCATGCTTTATTGTCTTTGATCCGTATTGGTTGAATTTCATGCTCAAATATGTTGTTTTTCCGAGTTAGAATCATGCTAGGATACGTAAACAATTGATGGGAAACGATTTTTGTTGGTTTCAAATGGTTTAGAAGTGTTTTGCATTGAATCCGCGTATTTGTAGTCCCAGTAGGGTGGCGGTGGCGATCTCTTGACCGGTGGGAGATTCTGTAAGTTTTGGACATATTTTAGTAAGCTGTAGTCCCAGTAGGGTGGCCGTGCAGTCTCTTGGACCACTGGGAGTACACCGAGGATTTTAGGTGATTTTGAGTTTGGTGTATTCCCAGTAGGGTGACCGGCAATGGGTGTGAGGGTACTGGGAGTACATGAAGGTTTTATGTGTTTTTGGAAATTTGGTGTATTCAGTAGGGTGACAATGCAATAGGGTGACCTATTTGGGAGTGCACTAAAGGTTTTTTACGAGTTTTGAAATTTGGTTGTAGTCCCAGTAGGTGACCGCGGCGGTCTCTTGGCCATTTGGGAGCGCACTTGTAAGTTTTATTAAACTTCTTATTTTGGCATGTTGTCCCACCGGTGGCCGGTTGAGGTACCCCTCCATTTGGGAGTCCCCTGTGTGTTCCTTTTCACTTGTAACCTCTAATGATCAATGGTTTATGCATGTATCTTCTTCCTTATCGGTAATTGGTTAATTTAAAACTTATTGACGTTATAATCATGCAACTATTGTTACTCGTATTTGTGACCGGAGTGTGACGGTTTACATTGTGTGACTACTCGACATTCCTCATTTATTTGCCCTCGGACATTGGGTCACGATTAGGTGCCATTGTTTCCGAGTTGGGCTATCTTCCTTCCGCCTCTTCGGACCTTGGGGTACGGCTAGGTACCATTGTTCCGATTTGGGGTTACTCGACCTTGGGGCACGGCTAGGTGTCATGGATCGAGTCTTGGATACGATTTGGGATTGTATGTCGAATCGGGTGTCGTCCATCCCGAGAGTCTGGCCAGATTTAGACTAGGACCGTATTATGATCGTCGTCCTACCAGGAGGTTGGAGTCTAGGGGTTTGTCTTGTTTTGAGTCAATCCTTTGTAAATGTCTTGCTTGTTACGGTCATTGGTGTGTTCTTATATACGAGAGTGCACGTCTTCTATGATTGTTTGTGAGAGTCTTGGTCCTATCGGATACTAGTGGTGAGATGCAAGCCCCTAGTTGCGATATGATCGCCGGAATTGATGTTCCCATCCGTTCTTATGGTGAGATGTAAGCCATAAGTATGAATGTGACATTAGTAGCCACGTCCCGTGCTATGGTTGTTAAGAGGTTTTCAAAGGAATGGCTATTGGTTTCCATCCATGTATTTCCTATTCAATTGATCCGTTGTTTACCTTCTTCATATGATTCGGTGCCTAATCTCATATCCATGTTTTGGGTTACCTTGAATGCATGTCTAATATAATGTACCATGCCTATCTCATTAAGAATGCAATATGCCTATCTCGTTATGACTATCGTTACATTCCCTTGTCCATATTATTCAAGTATGATGCATGATCAATATGTTTAATTAAGTTCTTGCTTATGTGCATTTTGACATATTGTGGCTGGGAGAACCCTGAGTTACTCCCCACTGATTGTGGCTTTCATGTTTACATGGATGACGGGTTTGTGATGCGAGATTATGGGGAAGACGTGTGAGCTAGCGAGAACGTTGACCCTTGGACCTTAGTTATAGGTTGTTTAGACTCACCTATCGTTAGACCTGTGTTTATTCGTGGGATATCTTTTCCCCAACGCACTTGTTTTAAATTGTAAAACTTAATTATCTTTCTTTTCATTTTTGTTTGATCGCTTATGGTGGATTTCGCACTTCAAGCTTTTAAAAAGGTTTTAAAAACCTCGTATTTTCCGCTTTTATTTTGATGCCCTATCGAGGGGTGTCACAGTTGGTATCAGAGCATATGTTGCTCCCGACGCACACACGTGTACCCCGAATTTAAATTGAACTTGACCTTGAATAATGAATGAGAGATGGGTAGACTTAAGGACCTAAGTTGGTAGTCTGTAGTGTGGTTGCTCTTTGTTAGGTTCTAACACGTTTGTTGATTGTCCTTTAATAATTTTTGTGCCCTTGGATCAATGACCGTGAGCTTACCTACGTGAAGATCAAGACTTGACGCCTTTTGCCGAGAATTGAAGAATTGTTCGACTTTTGAAGAATGCTTCTTCTTCCTTGAAGATATTCCTCATTCGTGTGTACCTTGCCTTCTTCTTTCATTTCTTGATGCTTATTTCCTCTTCTAAACTTTCTTTTCTCTTTTCCTTGGAAGCTACTCTTGTGCCCTCCTAACTTGTCCTTTGTTCCTTGCTTATCCTCCCTTAACGCCCTTTTGATAGTACCCTTTCTTTTGCTTTACCTTGGAAGCTAGTTAGTACTCGCCCGACCTATCTTTCGTTTTTGTTTCTTCTTCCATAACATCTTTCATATGGATCTCTTTCTCTTGAAGAATGTCTTCACCGTCTTGAAGATACCTTCCTCTCTTCGAGCACCTTGTCATATTCCCTTATCTTTGTGCTTCTATGCCTTTGCAACTCTTATTCCATATCTTGGGAGTTGTCCTTGTGCCTTCTCTCCTTATAATGCCCCTCTTGTATACCTTCATCTTTGCCTTATGGAATGTTAACTTCGGTCGGATAAGTTGGCTTTTGTGGAGTTTGGTTGTGTTTTGACCCTTAACCCCAGTTTTGAGAGGTCGTGATGTTAGAAAGACTTAGGTAATGTGATGATAAATACTTAGTGATTCTTATACCTAGTGCCTTGACCAAGTGAGTATAATTGATTGGTGGATTCTTTGTGTTAGGAATGAGTTGCCTATGTGATTAAAATTATGGAACTTGGCTTCGTTGTTTATGTTTGGGATTTGAAAGCTTAGTAGGTTGAGTGTCGTTACCTTAGGAGTAAACATGAGATAAGTTTAGGATATGAATTTGGAAGAAAACCCATTTTTGATGTTAATGATCCCGTATAGAATGGTGATGTGGTTTGATATTAGTTGACCCTTGAGGATTTTGTTGAGAAGTCCTTGCTAATTCATTCTTTGGTTTTTAAAACATTGAGGTTGTGACGAATACTTGAGATAAAGAGATGTTGTTATGCTTGAGTGGTAGATTTACCTTAGGGAAACCCTAATACGTGATAGGATAGGTGAACAATGGGTCTAACCAATGTATCAACCCTTAAGCGAGCGTTTGTTTTTACCTTGATCAGTCATAGAGGTGTTACCCTTTAAGAGAGACTTGCATATAAGGAATGAGATGAATTGCCTTGACCCTCGTTTTGGAATTTGGTCGTTTTGTTATGAAGGCACAATATCCTAATAGGTGTGACCTTGTTAGAGAGAACCTTAAGTCTTAGAAAGTGTGTGGTTTAAGCCCTAAAATCCCCCTCGTACCTTTAATCATCTTCCTTCCCTTCGTTCATACTTGATTGGATTTATTTCTTAAGTATAAAAGTTTACTTGTCGTTTCCTTGCCTTGAATACCTCTCTAATTCTAATGTCTCTTCTTGGTGTTAAGCTGGTTACCTTTACTATTGACTCCTTTAATCTCACACCTCGTCATGTTCATGTATCCCCTTGAAATTTCCTATCATTTCTTGACCTAATTATTACTCTTTGTTTCTTTAGTGGAGTGATGGCATTGTTGGCTATGTTGTAGAGTGAGTGAGATGCTCTTTGAGGATCCTTTGTGAACCTTGATTTCGTAAAAATTGGATTAGTGGAACTTGAGTTGAGTTGGGTAGGAAAAATTGTATGACAAACCTATTTACTTTTGGTTGGTGGCCTTTTTATTTGGGAAATGTGATCATCTATGCTTGTGAATTCGGGTGTGAATAAGATTTTGGTTTGGAGTGTTAGAAAGTATGAAGACCTTAAGATTTTGACCTTTGATTGAGGATTTTACTATAGTGAGAACTCCTAGTAGTCGATAGTTGGTTAGGTGTGTAACTGTTTTAGTAGTTTTGATCTTTCGTGGAAATTGTTTATAGATGATTTATATTTGAGAGTTATGGAATCACAATTGTGGTGGAGTTACTTGACCCACGGGGTAGCCTAAGAGTAAAGTGTGGGTATTTTGAGGAAATGCTTGGGAGTTATGTGGTTATGAGTTTTGTGGTTAGGAAGTTTTCGGAACCGTTCAGGATGACTTTGTTGTTCGAGATTTAAGTATCTAGTGTTTCCTTGTTGCCTAATTTCCCGTCCTCTTTGACCATAAGTGTTTCCGTTCATACCTCTCTTCCTCGTTTATGCTTGCTCCTCCTTTAGAATTTGATGTTAACCTATGAAATTCAATCTTTGATATCCTTGTAGATTCGATTTCAACTCTTCTCCTAGGAAGTTCGTCATATCTCTTTTGTTGGTTAAGTTTGAACCCTCTTAGCGTATCTTGTTTTCATGATATCTAAGTACTTTTCAAATCATAAAATTTCTAAACATTTCAAGCTACCATTTTTGGTTCGTCGTTAAAAGTTTATGTTACTTTTACTAAACCCTACCTATTTAAAGAGTTCAAAAATGAAAATTTGATTTAGTTATCCTTTTGTCCTACGAGTATAACTTCATTTTATTGATTTTTAATTGCTAAACCCGAACTACTTTTAACCGTGCTCAATTTCTAACTAGCTTTGACCTGCTTATGATTTCGTTGTCAAGAGTTTAATATTATATTTTCAGGAATTTGACTTCCTTTTTAATTTAGAAATGAAACCTTTATTTCTATTTTGACCCTTGCAAAAGAAAATTTGAGTGAATTGCCTTTTCTTTTGATTTTGACGTTGATCGGATGTTAGAACTCGTTATTTGAAACGTTTAATAACTTGTTCTACGCTTGTCGGCGAATGATTTTTGCTTTAAATTTGTCTTTGACTTGGAAAGTTAGCGTTCTTGTGTGCACGACAAGAGCAATTTCGTTCCATGGATGAGACTTATACTTTTGAAAACTCTTCATTTATGTTTTTGAAAGTATTTTGATTTTCGATTTATACAAATGATTTGCTTTTGACCATATCTTCGATTTGGAATGTGATGTTCTTGAATGCGCGCGACGAGCATTTTCGTTCCTTTGATGAGAATTTGGTTATGTCGGAAAATTTTATTTGGGATCTTTGAAAGGATTTCGATTCTTACGATAAGTAACGTTTTGATGTTTTGTTTACCGATTTCAAAATTTCGGTTTTATTTTTATATCACTTTCCCTTTCTATTTTCAAGTTTCGAGGACGAAACTTTTTAAAAGTTGGGGTGATTGTAACACCCGCGAATTTTCCATTTTGGCAAATATAATTTAATTAACCGTTCTATTGTCTTATTTATATTTTAATTATTTAATTTAATTAATTTCATTATTAAACATGATTTTTTATAAATATTATATTTTTAAAGCTTAAGTTATACAAAATAAATATTTTGGTCGGACAATAATAATAATAATAATAATAATATTTCCCGTCTTGAGTTGTAGTGGGCTTGAGACGTCATTTCTAGTAGAAACCGACTCAATTTGAGTTGTTGGGCTTGTTACAACTTATGGGCCTTTTCTCCTTCTCTTTTATTTTCATAAAACCCTCACCTAACACCTCACAACTTCATCTCCCTCATTATTTTTCTGAAATTCTCCTCTCAACACACCATTAACACTCATCTCCCTCTCAACCCTAAAAACTTCATATCTTGCTCAATTCTTATCCAAACTAAGTGATTTTCGCGTCTATCTCTTCCTCTCATCGCCCTCCTTCTTTCTAGGTAAGAAAAGATCCGACTTTCCTCCATTATTGGGGCTGTCGAGCCAATTTCTCTATGGTACCCTTTTTCTAGTTTTGATTCTTAGTCTTATTTTGTGTTTTCTTATGTTTAGGAGAAAGTTTAGTTGACCCGGAAGTGGATTCTTGCTTGTGAGACGATTACAATAGAGATTAAGAGCTAAAAGGTAACGATGTTGGGTTACTCGACTTTATGTCAAAATTGTGTGATTTGTGTAGTATTAGACTCATATGATTGTTAAATTTGGTGTCTTTCATGACTTATGATGAATTGTTGTCGATTAGAATGCTTGTATGACATTTCTCACATGTTTGATGGCAAGTTCCATGCTTTATTGTCTTTGATCCGTATTGGTTGAATTTCATGCTCAAATATGTTGTTTTTCCGAGTTAGAATCATGCTAGGATACGTAAACAATTGATGGGAAACGATTTTTGTTGGTTTCAAATGGTTTAGAAGTGTTTTGCATTGAATCCGCGTATTTGTAGTCCCAGTAGGGTGACCGTGGCCCGGTCTCTTGACCGGTACTGGGAGATTCTGTAAGTTTTGGACATATTTTAGTAAGCTGTAGTCCCAGTAGGGTGACCGGTGGCCGGTCTCTTGACCATTTGGGAGTACACCGAGGATTTTAGGTGATTTTGAGTTTGTGTATTCCCAGTAGGGGTGACCGGCAGTAGGGTGACAGGTGGGAGTACATGAAGGTTTTATGTGTTTTTGGAAATTTGTTGTATTCAGTAGGGTGTGCAGCAAGTCGGGTGACCGGCTGGGAGTGCACTAAAGGTTTTTTCTGAGTTTTTGAAATTTGGCTGTAGTCCCAGCCGGGTGACCGGCGGCCGGTCTACTGACCGGCTGGGAGCGCACTGTAAGTTTTATTAAACTTCTTATTTTGGCATGTTGTCCCAGCCGGTGGCCCGGCGGCCGGTACCCCTCCCGGCTGGGAGTCCCCTGTGTGTTCCTTTTCACTTGTAACCTCTAATGATCAATGGTTTATGCATGTATCTTCTTCCTTATCGGTAATTGGTTAATTTAAAACTTATTGACGTTATAATCATGCAACTATTGTTACTCGTATTTGTGACCGGAGTGTGACGGTTTACATTGTGTGACTACTCGACATTCCTCATTTATTTGCCCTCGGACATTGGGTCACGATTAGGTGCCATTGTTTCCGAGTTGGGCTATCTTCCTTCCGCCTCTTCGGACCTTGGGGTACGGCTAGGTACCATTGTTCCGATTTGGGGTTACTCGACCTTGGGGCACGGCTAGGTGTCATGGATCGAGTCTTGGATACGATTTGGGATTGTATGTCGAATCGGGTGTCGTCCATCCCGAGAGTCTGGCCAGATTTAGACTAGGACCGTATTATGATCGTCGTCCTACCGGGAGGTTGGAGTCTAGGGGTTTGTCTTGTTTTGAGTCAATCCTTTGTAAATGTCTTGCTTGTTACGGTCATTGGTGTGTTCTTATATACGAGAGTGCACGTCTTCTATGATTGTTTGTGAGAGTCTTGGTCCTATCGGATACTAGTGGTGAGATGCAAGCCCCTAGTTGCGATATGATCGCCGGGATTGATGTTCCCATCCGTTCTTATGGTGAGATGTAAGCCATAAGTATGAATGTGACATTAGTAGCCACGTCCTGTGCTATGGTTGTTAAGAGGTTTTCAAAGGAATGGCTATTGGTTTCCATCCATGTATTTCCTATTCAATTGATCCGTTGTTTACCTTCTTCATATGATTCGGTGCCTAATCTCATATCCATGTTTTGGGTTACCTTGAATGCATGTCTAATATAATGTACCATGCCTATCTCATTAAGAATGCAATATGCCTATCTCGTTATGACTATCGTTACATTCCCTTGTCCATATTATTCAAGTATGATGCATGATCAATATGTTTAATTAAGTTCTTGCTTATGTGCATTTTGACATATTGTGGTGGGAGAACCCGAGTTACTCCCCACCGATTGTGGCGTTCATGTTTACATGGATGACAGGTTTGTGATGCAGATTATGGGGAAGACGTGTGAGCTAGCGAGAACGTTGACCCTTGGACCTTAGTTATAGGTTGTTTAGACTCACCTATCGTTAGACCTGTGTTTATTCGTGGGATATCTTTTCCCCAACGCACTTGTTTTAAATTGTAAAACTTAATTATCTTTCTTTTCATTTTTGTTTGATCGCTTATGGTGGATTTCGCACTTCAAGCTTTTAAAAAGGTTTTAAAAACCTCGTATTTTCCGCTTTTATTTTGATGCCCTATCGAGGGGTGTCACACTCAAACTTTGCGTGGCCGCTTTATCTGACCCGAGTAACTTTCTATATGATTTCCGGAGAATTTTATTCCGGGACCTCGGAATCCCGAAAAACCGTGTATTATACACTTGAATTTCGTAGCCGTTCGAGGAAGGTCGAGGAACTGTTTCATTTTTTCTCTGTTTTTGTTTTTCATTCACGCGTCCGAGCTCATTTCAGGAATCAACCTGTTCGATTTCAGAAATCAACCTGTTCAATTTCAGCCTCAAATAACGAGCTTTAACACATTTTTCAAGATAATCCGAGTTTCGGCGAATGCTGGTTTGTGGCACACAGGCACCCCCAAATGTATTCCGTTGGTGCTCAAACTTTGCATGGCCGCTTTATCCTGACCCGAGGAACTTTCTATGTGATTTCCGGAGAATTTTATTCCGGGACCCCGGAATCCCGAAAAACCGTGTATTATACACTTCAATTTGTAGTTCGGAAGGTCGTGCGGAACTGTTTCTTTTTCTCCCTGTTTTTCAATCACGCGTCCGAGCTCATTTCAGGAATCAACCTGTTCGATTTCAGGAATCAACCTGTTCAATTTCAGCCTCAAATAATGAGCTTTAACACATTTTTCACGATAATCCGAGTTTCGGCGAATGCTGGTTTTTGGCACACATGCACCCCCAAATATCTTCCGTTGCTGCTCAAACTTTGCGTGGCCGCATTATCTGACCCGAGGAACTTTCTATGTTATTTCCGGAGACTTTTATTCCGGGACCCCGGAATCCTGAAAAACCGTGTATTACACTTCAATTTCAGCCGTTCGGAAGGTCGTACCGGAACCTGTTTCTTTTTCTCCCTATTTTTCAATCACGCGTCCGAGCTCATTTTAGGAATCAACATGTTCGATTTCAAGGATCAACCTGTTCGATTTCGGCCTCAAATAACGAGGTTTAACACATTTTTCACGATAATCTGAGTTTCGGCGAATGCTGGTTTGTGGCACACCGGCACCCCCAAATGTCTTCCGTTGGTGCTCAAACTTTGCGTGACTGCTTTATCTGCCCTGAGGAACTTTCTATGTGATTTCCGGAGAATTTTGTTCCGGGCCCTGGAATCCCGACAAACCGTGTATTATACACTTCAATTTCAGCCGTTCGGAAGGTCGTACCGGAACCTGTTTCTTTTTCTCCCTGTTTTTCAATCACGCGTCTGAGCTCATTTCAGGAATCAACCTGTTCGATTTCAGGAATCAACCTGTTCGATTTCAGCCTCAAATAACGAGCTTTAACAAATTTTCACGATAATCCGAGTTTCAGCGAATGCTGATTTGTGGCACACCGGCACCCCCAAATGTCTTCCGTTGGTGCTCAAACTTTACGTGACCGCTTTATCTGACCCGAGGAACTTTCTATGTGATTTCCGGAGAATTTTATTCCGGGACCCCGGAATCCCGAAAAACCGTGTATTATACACTTCAATTTCAGCCGTTCGGAAGGTAAACTAGGAACTGTTTCTTTTTCTCCCTGTTTTTCAATCACGCGTCTGAGCTCATTTCAAGAATCAACTGTTCGATATCAGGAATCAACTTTGTTCGATTTCAGCCTCAAATAACGAGCTTTAACACATTTTTCACGATAATCGAGTTTAGTGAATCTTGATTTGTGGCACACAGGCACCCCCAAATGTATTACGTTCTTTGCTCAAACTTTGCGTGGCCGCATTATCGACCCGAGGAACTTTCTATGTTATTTCCGGAGACTTTTATTAGGGACCGGAATCTGAAAAACCGTGTATTACACTTCAATTTCACCGTTCGGAAGGTCGTCAGGAACTGTTTCTTTTTCTCCTATTTTTCAATCACGCGTCCGAGCTCATTTCAGGAATCAACCTGTTCGATTTCAGGAATCAACTTTGTTCGATTTCGGCCTCAAATAACGAGGTTTAACACATTTTCACGATAATCGAGTTTGGCGAATCTTTGGTTTGTGGCACACCGGCACCCTCAAATGTCTTCCGTTGGTGCTCAAACTTTGCGTGACCGCTTTATCTGCCCCGAGGAACTTTCTATGTGATTTCCGAAGAATTTTATTCCGGGACCCCGGAATCCCGAAAAAACGTGTATTATACACTTCTTTTCACCGTTCGGAAGGTCGTCACGGAACGTGTTTCTTTTACGCCCTGTTTTTCAATCACGCGTCCGAGCTCATTTCAGGAATCAACCTGTTCGATTTCAGGAATCAACCTATTCGATTTGAGCCTCAAATAACGAGCTTTAACACATTTTTCACGATAATTCGAGTTTCGGCGAATCTTTGGTTTGTGGCACACCGGCACCCCTAAATGTCTTCCGTTGGTGCTCAAACTTTGCGTGGCCGCTTTATCCGACCCGAGGACCTTTCTATGTGATTTCCGGAGAATTTTATTCGGGACCGGAATCCCGAAAACCGTGTATTATACACTTCAATTTCAGCCGTTCGGAAGGTCGTGCGGAACTGTTTCTTTTTCTCCTGTTTTTCAATCACGCGTCCGAGCTCATTTTAGGAATCAACTTGTTCAATTTCAGCCTCAAATAACGAGCTTTAACACATTTTTCACGATAATCCGAGTTTCGGCGAATCTTTGGTTTGTGTCACAGGCACCCCCAAATGTCTTCCGTTGGTGCACAAACTTTGCGTGGCCGCTTTATCTGAACCGAGGAACTTTCTATGTTATTTCCGGAGACTTTTATGCCGGGACCCCGGAATCCCGAAAAACCGTGTATTATACACTTCAATTTGGTACCGTTCGGAAGGTAAATGCAGGAACTGTTTCTTTTTCTCCTTATTTTTCAATCACGCGTCCGAACTCATTTCGGGAATCAACCTGTTCGATTTCAGGAATCAACTTTGTTCGATTTCGTCCTCAAATAACGAGCTTTAACACTTTTTTCACGATAATCCGAGTTTCGGCGAATGCTGGTTTGTGGCACACCGACACCCCCAAATGTCTTCCGTTGGTGCTCAAACTTTGCGTGGCCGCTTTATCTGCCCCGAGGAACTTTCTATGTGATTTCCGGAGAATTTTATTCCGGGACTCCGGAATCCCGAAAAATCGTGCATTATACACTTCAATTTGGCCGTTCGGAAGGTCGTACCGAAACCTGTTTCTTTTTCGCCTTGTTTTTCAATCACGCGTCCGAGCTCATTTCAGGAATCAACCTGTTCAATTTCAGTCCCAAATAACGAGCTTTAACACATTTTTCACGATAATCCGAGTTTCGGCGAATGCTGGTTTGTGGCACACCGGCACCCCCAAATGTCATCCGTTGGTGCTCAAACTTTGCGTGGCCGCTTTATCTGACCAGAGGATTTTTCTATGTGATTTCCGGAGAATTTTGTTCCGGGACCCTGGAATTCCGAAAAACCGTGTATTATATACTTTAATTTCAGCCGTTCGGAAGGTCGTACCGGAACCTGTTTCTTTTTCTCCCAGTTTTTCAATCACGCGTCCGAGCTCATTTCAGGAATCAACCTGTTCAATTTCAGGAATCAACCTGTTCAATTTCAGCCTCAAATAACGAGCTTTAACACATTTTTCACGATAATCCGAGTTTCGGCGAATGCTGATTTGTGGCACACCGGCACCCCCAAATGTCTTCCGTTGGTGCTCAAACTCTGCGTGGCCGCATTATCTGACCCGAGGACCTTTCTATGTGATTTCCGGAGAATTTTATTCCGGGACCACGGAATCCTGAAAAACCGTGTATTATACACTTCAATTTGGTAGTTCGGAAGGTCGACACAGGAACCTGTTTCTTTTTCTCCCTGTTTTTCAATCACGCGTCGGAGCTCATTTTAGGAATCAACCTGTTCGATTTCAGGAATCAACCTGTTCAATTTCAGCCTCAAATAACGAGCTTTAACACATTTTTCACGATAATCCGAGTTTCGGCGAATGCTGGTTTGTGGCACACAGGCACCCCCAAATGTCTCCCGTTGGTGCTCAAACTTTGCGTGGCCGCTTTATCTGACACGAGGAACTTTCTATGTGATTTCCGGAGAATTTTATTCCGGGACCCCGAAATCCCGAAAAACCGTGTATTGTACACTTCAATTTCAGCCGTTCGGAAGGTCGTACAGAACCTGTTTCTTTTTCTCCTTTTTTCAATCACGCGTCCGAGCTCATTTCAGGAATCAACTGTTCGATTTCAGGAATCAACTTTGTTCAATTTCGGCCTCAAATAACGAGCTTTAACACATTTTTCACGATAATCCGAGTTTCGGCGAATGCTGGTTTGTGGCACACCGGCACCCCCAAATGTCATCCGTTGGTGCTCAAACTTTGCGTGCCGCTTTATCTGACCCGAGGAAATTTCTATGTGATTTCCGGAGAATTTTGTTCCGGGACCCTGGAATCCCGAAAAACCGTGTATTATACACTTCAATTTCGGTAGTTCGGAAGGTCGTCAGGAACTGTTTCTTTTCTCTCCTGTTTTTCAATCACGCGTCCGAGCTCATTTCAGGAATCAACTTGTTCGATTTCAGGAATCAACCTGTTCGATTTCGGCCTCAAATAACGAGCTTTAACACATTTTTCACGATAATCCGAGTTTCGGCGAATCCTGGTTTGTGGCACACCGGCACCCCCAAATGTCTTCCGTTGGTGCTCAAACTTTGCGTGACCGCTTTATACGCCCGAGGAACTTTCTATGTGATTTCGAAGAATTTTATTCCGGGACCGGAATCCCGAAAAACCGTGTATTATACACTTCAATTTGTAGTTCGAAGGTCGTACCGAAACGTGTTTCTTTTACGCCCTGTTTTTCAATCACGCGTCCGAGCTCATTTCAGGAATCAACCTGTTCGATTTCAGGAATCAACCTATTCGATTTCAGCCTCAAATAACGAGCTTTAACACATTTTTCACGATAATTCGAGTTTCGGCGAATGCTGGTTTGTGGCACACCGGCACCCCTAAATGTCTTCCGTTGGTGCTCAAACTTTGCGTGGCCGCTTTATCTGAGCCGAGGACCTTTCTATGTGATTTCCGGAGAATTTTATTCCGGAATCCCGAAAAACCGTGTATTATACACTTCAATTTGACCGTTCGGAAGGTCGTCAGGAACCTGTTTCTTTTTCTCCTGTTTTTTCAATCACGCGTCCGAGCTCATTTTAGGAATCAACCTGTTCAATTTCAGCCTCAAATAACGAGTTTTAACACATTTTTCACGATAATCCGAGTTTCGGCGAATGCTGGTTTGTGTCACACAGGCACCCCTAAATGTCTTCCGTTGGTGCACAAACTTTGCGTGGCCGCTTTATCTGAACCGAGGAACTTTCTATGTTATTTCCGGAGACTTTTATGCCGGGACCCCGGAATCCCGAAAAACCGTGTATTATACACTTCAATTTCACGTTCGGAAGGTAAAATCGGAACTGTTTCTTTTTCTCCTTATTTTTCAATCACGCGTCCGAACTCATTTCAGGAATCAACCTGTTCGATTTCAGGAATCAACCTGTTCGATTTCGCCCTCAAATAACGAGCTTTAACACTTTTTTCACGATAATCCGAGTTTCGGCGAATGCTGGTTTGTGGCACACCGACACCCCCAAATGTCTTCCGTTGGTGCTCAAACTTTGCGTGGCCGCTTTATCTGCCCCGAGGAACTTTCTATGTGATTTCCGGAGAATTTTATTCCGGGACTCCGGAATCCCGAAAAATCGTGCATTATACACTTCAATTTCAGCCGTTCAGAAGGTCGTACCGAAACCTGTTTCTTTTTCGCCTTGTTTTTCAATCACGCGTCCGAGCTCATTTCAGGAATCAACCTGTTCAATTTCAGTCCCAAATAACGAGCTTTAACACATTTTTCACGATAATCCGAGTTTCGGCGAATGCTGGTTTGTGGCACACCGGCACCCCCAAATGTCATCCGTTGGTGCTCAAACTTTGCGTGGCCGCTTATCTCGACCGGAGGATTTTTCTATGTGATTTCCGGAGAATTTTGTTCGGGACCCCGGAATTCAGAAAAACCGTGTATATATATTTACTTTAATTTCAGCCGTTCGGAAGGTCGTACCGGAACCTGTTTCTTTTTCTCCCAGTTTTTCAATCACGCGTCCGAGCTCATTTCAGGAATCAACCTGTTCAATTTCAGGAATCAACCTGTTCAATTTCAGCCTCAAATAACGAGCTTTAACACATTTTTCACGATAATCCGAGTTTGGCGAATCTTTGATTTGTGGCACACCGGCACCCCCAAATGTCTTCCGTTGGTGCTCAAACTCTGCGTGGCCGCATTATCTGACCCGAGGAACTTTCTATGTGATTTCCGGAGAATGTTATTCCGGGACCACGGAATCCTGAAAAACCGTGTATTATACACTTCAATTTCGGCCGTTCGGAAGGTCGTAACCGGAACTGTTTTTTTTCTCCTGTTTTTCAATCACGCGTCGGAGCTCATTTTAGGAATCAACCTGTTCAATTTCAGCCTCAAATAACGAGCTTTAACACATTTTTCACGATAATCCGAGTTTCGGCGAATGCTGGTTTGTGGCACACCGGCACCCCCAAATGTCTCCCGTTGGTGCTCAAACTTTGCGTGGCCGCTTTATCTGACACGAGGAACTTTCTATGTGATTTCCGGAGAATTTTATTCCGGGACCCCGAAATCCCGAAAAACCGTGTATTATACACTTCAATTTCAGCCGTTCGGAAGGTCGTACCGGAACCTGTTTCTTTTTCTCCCTTTTTTTCAATCACGCGTCCGAGCTCATTTCAGGAATCAACTTGTTCGATTTCAGGAATCAACCTGTTCAATTTCGGCCTCAAATAACGAGCTTTAACACATTTTTCACGATAATCCGAGTTTCGGCGAATGCTGGTTTGTGGCACACCGGCACCCCCAAATGTCATCCGTTGGTGCTCAAACTTTGCGTGCCGCTTTATCTGACCCGAGGAAATTTCTATGTGATTTCCGGAGAATTTTGTTCCGGGACCCTGGAATCCCGAAAAACCGTGTATTATACACTTCAATTTTGTAGTTCGGAAGGTCGACGAACGGAACTGTTTCTTTTTCTCCCTGTTTTTCAATCACGCGTCCGAGCTCATTTCAGGAATCAACTTGTTCGATTTCAGGAATCAACCTGTTCGATTTCGGCCTCAAATAACGAGCTTTAACACATTTTTCACGATAATCCGAGTTTCGGCGAATCCTGGTTTGTGGCACACCGGCACCCCCAAATGTCTTCCGTTGGTGCTCAAACTTTGCGTGACCGCTTTATCTGCCCCGAGGAACTTTCTATGTGATTTCCGAAGAATTTTATTCCGGGACCCCGGAATCCCGAAAAACCGTGTATTATACACTTCAATTTCAGCCGTTCAGAAGGTCGTACCGGAACGTGTTTCTTTTACGCCCTGTTTTTCAATCACGCGTCCGAGCTCATTTCAGGAATCAACCTGTTCGATTTCAGGAATCAACCTATTCGATTTCAGCCTCAAATAACGAGCTTTAACACATTTTTCACGATAATTCGAGTTTCGGCAAATGCTGGTTTGTGGCACACCGGCACCCCTAAATGTCTTCCGTTGGTGCTCAAACTTTGCGTGGCCGCTTTATCTGAGCCGAGGACCTTTCTATGTGATTTCCGGAGAATTTTATTCCGGGACCCCGGAATCCCGAAAAACCGTGTATTATACACTTCAATTTCAGCCGTTCGGAAGGTCGACGGAACTGTTTCTTTTTCTCCTGTTTTTCAATCACGCGTCCGAGCTCATTTTAGGAATCAACCTGTTCAATTTCAGCCTCAAATAACGAGCTTTAACACATTTTTCACGATAATCCGAGTTTCGGCGAATGCTGGTTTGTGTCACACAGGCACCCCCAAATGTCTTCCGTTGGTGCACAAACTTTGCGTGGCCGCTTTATCTGAACCGAGGAACTTTCTATGTTATTTCCGGAGACTTTTATGCCGGGACCCCGGAATCCCGAAAAACCGTGTATTATACACTTCAATTTTGGTAGTTCGGAAGGTCGTGCAGGAACTCGTTTCTTTTTCTCCTTATTTTTCAATCACGCGTCCGAACTCATTTCAGGAATCAACCTGTTCGATTTCAGGAATCAACCTGTTCGATTTCGCCCTCAAATAACGAGCTTTAACACTTTTTTCACGATAATCCGAGTTTCGGCGAATGCTGGTTTGTGGCACACCGACACCCCCAAATGTCTTCCGTTGGTGCTCAAACTTTGCGTGGCCGCTTTATCTGCCCCGAGGAACTTTCTATGTGATTTCCGGAGAATTTTATTCCGGGACTCCGGAATCCCGAAAAATCGTGCATTATACACTTCAATTTCAGCCGTTCAGAAGGTCGTACCGAAACCTGTTTCTTTTTCGCCTTGTTTTTCAATCACGCGTCCGAGCTCATTTCAGGAATCAACCTGTTCAATTTCAGTCCCAAATAACGAGCTTTAACACATTTTTCACGATAATCCGAGTTTCGGCGAATGCTGGTTTGTGGCACACCGGCACCCCCAAATGTCATCCGTTGGTGCTCAAACTTTGCGTGGCCGCTTTATCTGACCAGAGGATTTTTCTATGTGATTTCCGGAGAATTTTGTTCCGGGACCCTGGAATTCCGAAAAACCGTGTATTATACACTTCAATTTCGGCCGTTCGGAAGGTAAATCTAGGAACTGTTTCTTTTTCTCCCAGTTTTTCAATCACGCGTCCGAGCTCATTTCAGGAATCAACCTGTTCAATTTCAGGAATCAACCTGTTCAATTTCAGCCTCAAATAACGAGCTTTAACACATTTTTCACGATAATCCGAGTTTCGGCGAATGCTGGTTTGTGGCACACCGGCACCCCCAAATGTCTTCCGTTGGTGCTCAAACTCTGCGTGGCCGCATTATCTGACCCGAGGACCTTTCTATGTGATTTCCGGAGAATTTTATTAGGGACCACGGAATCTGAAAAACCGTGTATTATACACTTCAATTCAAACCGTTCGGAAGGTCGTCACAGGAACTGTTTCATTTTCTCCTGTTTTTCAATCACGCGTCGGAGCTCATTTTAGGAATCAACCTGTTTAATTTCAGCCTCAAATAACGAGCTTTAACACATTTTTCACGATAATCCGAGTTTCGGCGAATGCTGGTTTGTGGCACACAGGCACCCCCCAAATGTCTCCGTTGGTGCTCAAACTTTGCGTGGCCGCTTTATCCGACACGAGGAACTTTCTATGTGATTTCCGGAGAATTTTATTCCGGGACCCCGAAATCCCGAAAAACCGTGTATTGTACACTTCAATTTGACCGTTCGGAAGGACGTACGTAACTGTTTCTTTTTCTCCTTTTTTTCAATCACGCGTCCGAGCTCATTTCGGGAATCAATCTTCGATTTGGGAATCAACCTGTTCAATTTCGGCCTCAAATAACGAGCTTTAACACATTTTTCACGATAATCCGAGTTTCGGCGAATTTGGTTTTGGCACACCGGCACCCCAAATGTCATCCGTTGGTGCTCAAACTTTGCGTGGCCGCTTTATCGACCCGAGGAACTTTCTATGTGATTTAGGAGAATTTTGTTCCGGGACCACGGAATCCCGAAAAATCGTGTATTATACACTTCAATTTCGGTAGTTCGGAAGGTCGTACCGGAACCTGTTTCTTTTTCTCCCTGTTTTTCAATCACGCGTCCGAGCTCATTTCAGGAATCAACTTGTTCGATTTCAGGAATCAACCTGTTCGATTTCGGCCTCAAATAACGAGCTTTAACACATTTTTCACGATAATCCGAATTTGGCGAATCTGGTTTGTGGCACACCGGCACCCCCAAATGTCTTCCGTTGGTGCTCAAACTTTGCGTGACCGCTTTATCTGCCCCGAGGAACTTTCTATGTGATTTCCGAAGAATTTTATTCCGGGACCCCGGAATCCCGAAAAACCGTGTATTATACACTTCAATTTCAGCCGTTCAGAAGGTCGTACCGGAACGTGTTTCTTTTACGCCCTGTTTTTCAATCACGCGTCCGAGCTCATTTCAGGAATCAACCTGTTCGATTTCAGGAATCAACCTATTCGATTTCAGCCTCAAATAACGAGCTTTAACACATTTTTCACGATAATTCGAGTTTCGGCGAATGCTGGTTTGTGGCACACCGGCACCCCTAAATGTCTTCCGTTGGTGCTCAAACTTTGCGTGGCCGCTTTATCTGACCCGAGGACCTTTCTATGTGATTTCCGGAGAATTTTATTCCGGGACCCCGGAATCCCGAAAAACCGTGTATTATACACTTCAATTTCAGCCGTTCGGAAGGTCGACGGAACTGTTTCTTTTTCTCCTGTTTTTCAATCACGCGTCCGAGCTCATTTTAGGAATCAACCTGTTCAATTTCAGCCTCAAATAACGAGCTTTAACACATTTTTCACGATAATCCGAGTTTCGGCGAATGCTGGTTTGTGTCACACAGGCACCCCCAAATGTCTTCCGTTGGTGCTCAAACTTTGCGTGGCCGCTTTATCTGAACCGAGGAACTTTCTATGTTATTTCCGGAGACTTTTATGCCGGGACCCCGGAATCCCGAAAAACCGTGTATTATACACTTCAATTTCTGCCGTTCGGAAGGTCGTACCGGAACCTGTTTCTTTTTCTCCTTATTTTTCAATCACGCGTCCGAACTCATTTCAGGAATCAACCTGTTCGATTTCAGGAATCAACCTGTTCGATTTCGCCCTCAAATAACGAGCTTTAACACTTTTTTCACGATAATCCGAGTTTGGCGAATCTTTGGTTTGTGGCACACCGACACCCCCAAATGTCTTCCGTTGGTGCTCAAACTTTGCGTGGCCGCTTTATCTGCCCCGAGGAACTTTCTATGTGATTTCCGGAGAATTTTATTCCGGGACTCCGGAATCCCGAAAAATCGTGCATTATACACTTCAATTTCAGCCGTTCAGAAGGTCGTACCGAAACCTGTTTCTTTTTCGCCTTGTTTTTCAATCACGCGTCCGAGCTCATTTCAGGAATCAACTTTGTTCGATTTCAGTCCCAAATAACGAGCTTTAACACATTTTTCACGATAATCCGAGTTTCGCGAATCTTTGGTTTGTGGCACTCCGGCACCCCCAAATGTCATCCGTTGGTGCTCAAACTTTGCGTGGCCGCTTTATCGACAGAGGATTTTTCTATGTGATTTCCGGAGAATTTTGTTAGGGACCCGGAATTCGAAAAACCGTGTATTATATACTTTAATTTCACCGTTCGGAAGGTCGTCAGGAACTCGTTTCTTTTTCTCCCAGTTTTTCAATCACGCGTCCGAGCTCATTTCGGGAATCAACCTGTTCGATTTCAGGAATCAACCTGTTCAATTTCAGCCTCAAATAACGAGCTTTAACACATTTTTCACGATAATCCGAGTTTCGGCGAATGCTGGTTTGTGGCACACCGGCACCCCCAAATGTCTTCCGTTGGTGCTCAAACTCTGCGTGGCCGCATTATCTGACCCGAGGAACTTTCTATGTGATTTCCGGAGAATTTTATTCCGGGACCACGGAATCCTGAAAAACCGTGTATTATACACTTCAATTTCAGCCGTTCGGAAGGTCGTACCGGAACCTGTTTCTTTTTCTCCCTGTTTTTCAATCACGCGTCGGAGCTCATTTTAGGAATCAACCTGTTTAATTTCAGCCTCAAATAACGAGCTTTAACACATTTTTCACGATAATCCGAGTTTCGGCGAATGCTGGTTTGTGGCACACAGGCACCCCCAAATGTCTCCCGTTGGTGCTCAAACTTTGCGTGGCCGCTTTATCTGACACGAGGAACTTTCTATGTGATTTCCGGAGAATTTTATTCCGGGACCCCGAAATCCCGAAAAACCGTGTATTGTACACTTCAATTTCAGCCGTTCGGAAGGTCGTACCAGAACCTGTTTCTTTTTCTCCCTTTTTTTCAATCACGCGTCCGAGCTCATTTCAGGAATCAATCTGTTCGATTTCAGGAATCAACCTGTTCAATTTCGGCCTCAAATAACGAGCTTTAACACATTTTTCACGATAATCCGAGTTTCGGCGAATGCTGGTTTGTGGCACACCGGCACCCCCAAATGTCATCCGTTGGTGCTCAAACTTTGCGTGCCGCTTTATCTGACCCGAGGAAATTTCTATGTGATTTCCGGAGAATTTTGTTCCGGGACCCTGGAATCCCGAAAAATCGTGTATTATACACTTCAATTTCAGCCGTTCGGAAGGTCGTACCGGAACCTGTTTCTTTTTCTCCCTGTTTTTCAATCACGCGTCCGAGCTCATTTCAGGAATCAACTTGTTCGATTTCAGGAATCAACCTGTTCGATTTCGGCCTCAAATAACGAGCTTTAACACATTTTTCACGATAATCCGAATTTCGGCGAATCCTGGTTTGTGGCACACCGGCACCCCCAAATGTCTTCCGTTGGTGCTCAAACTTTGCGTGACCGCTTTATCTGCCCCGAGGAACTTTCTATGTGATTTCCGAAAAATTTTATTCCGGGACCCCGGAATCCCGAAAAACCGTGTATTATACACTTCAATTTCAGCCGTTCAGAAGGTCGTACCGGAACGTGTTTCTTTTACGCCCTGTTTTTCAATCACGCGTCCGAGCTCATTTCAGGAATCAACCTGTTCGATTTCAGGAATCAACCTATTCGATTTCAGCCTCAAATAACGAGCTTTAACACATTTTTCACGATAATTCGAGTTTCGGCGAATGCTGGTTTGTGGCACACCGGCACCCCTAAATGTCTTCCGTTGGTGCTCAAACTTTGCGTGGCCGCTTTATCTGAGCCGAGGACCTTTCTATGTGATTTCCGGAGAATTTTATTCCGGGACCCCGGAATCCCGAAAAACCGTGTATTATACACTTCAATTTCAGCCGTTCGGAAGGTCGTACCGGAACCTGTTTCTTTTTCTCCCTGTTTTTCAATCACGCGTCCGAGCTCATTTTAGGAATCAACCTGTTCAATTTCAGCCTCAAATAACGAGCTTTAACACATTTTTCACGATAATCCGAGTTTCGGCGAATGCTGGTTTGTGTCACACAGGCACCCCCAAATGTCTTCCGTTGGTGCACAAACTTTGCGTGGCCGCTTTATCTGAACCGAGGAACTTTCTATGTTATTTCCGGAGACTTTTATGCCGGGACCCCGGAATCCCGAAAAACCGTGTATTATACACTTCAATTTCAGCCGTTCGGAAGGTCGTACCGGAACCTGTTTCTTTTTCTCCTTATTTTTCAATCACGCGTCCGAACTCATTTCAGGAATCAACCTGTTCGATTTCAGGAATCAACCTGTTCGATTTCGCCCTCAAATAACGAGCTTTAACACTTTTTTCACGATAATCCGAGTTTCGGCGAATGCTGGTTTGTGGCACACCGACACCCCCAAATGTCTTCCGTTGGTGCTCAAACTTTGCGTGGCCGCTTTATCTGCCCCGAGGAACTTTCTATGTGATTTCCGGAGAATTTTATTAGGGACTCAGGAATCCCGAAAAATCGTGCATTATACACTTCAATTTCGGCCGTTCGGAAGGTCGTATCGAAACCTGTTCTTTTTCGCCTTGTTTTTCAATCACGCGTCCGAGCTCATTTCAGGAATCAACCTGTTCAATTTCAGTCCCAAATAACGAGCTTTAACACATTTTTCACGATAATCCGAGTTTCGGCGAATGCTGGTTTGTGGCACTCCGGCACCCCCAAATGTCATCCGTTGGTGCTCAAACTTTGCGTGGCCGCTTTATCTGACCAGAGGATTTGTCTATGTGATTTCCGGAGAATTTTGTTAGGGACCCCGGAATTCGAAAAACCGTGTATTATATACTTTAATTTCAGCCGTTCGGAAGGTCGTACCGGAACCTGTTTCTTTTTCTCCCAGTTTTTCAATCACGCGTCCGAGCTCATTTCAGGAATCAACCTGTTCAATTTCAGGAATCAACCTGTTCAATTTCAGCCTCAAATAACGAGCTTTAACACATTTTTCACGATAATCCGAGTTTCGGCGAATGCTGATTTGTGGCACACCGGCACCCCCAAATGTCTTCCGTTGGTGCTCAAACTCTGCGTGGCCGCATTATCTGACCCGAGGAACTTTCTATGTGATTTCCGGAGAATTTTATTCCGGGACCACGGAATCCTGAAAAACCGTGTATTATACACTTCAATTTCAGCCGTTCGGAAGGTAAAAGGAACTGTTTCTTTTTTTCTCCTGTTTTTCAATCACGCGTCGGAGCTCATTTTAGGAATCAACTTTGTTTAATTTCAGCCTCAAATAACGAGCTTTAACACATTTTTCACGATAATCCGAGTTTCGGCGAATGCTGGTTTGTGGCACACAGGCACCCCCAAATGTCTCCCGTTGGTGCTCAAACTTTGCGTGGCCGCTTTATCTGACACGAGGAACTTTCTATGTGATTTCCGGAGAATTTTATTCCGGGACCCCGAAATCCCGAAAAACCGTGTATTGTACACTTCAATTTCAGCCGTTCGGAAGGTCGTACCAGAACCTGTTTCTTTTTCTCCCTTTTTTTCAATCACGCGTCCGAGCTCATTTCAGGAATCAATCTGTTCGATTTCAGGAATCAACCTGTTCAATTTCGGCCTCAAATAACGAGCTTTAACACATTTTTCACGATAATCCGAGTTTCGGCGAATCTTTGGTTCAGGGCACACCGGCACCCCAAATGTCATCCGTTGGTGCTCAAACTTTGCGTGGCCGCTTTATCGACCCGAGGAACTTTCTATGTGATTTTCGGAGAATTTTGTTAGGGACCCGGAATCCCGAAAAATCGTGTATTATACACTTCAATTTGGTAGTTCGGAAGGTCGTAGGAACTGTTTCTTTTTCTCCTGTTTTTCAATCACGCGTCCGAGCTCATTTCAGGAATCAACTTGTTCGATTTCAGGAATCAACCTGTTCGATTTCGGCCTCAAATAACGAGCTTTAACACATTTTTCACGATAATCCGAGTTTCGGCGAATCCTGGTTTGTGGCACACCGGCACCCCCAAATGTCTTCCGTTGGTGCTCAAACTTTGCGTGACCGCTTTATCTGACCCGAGGAACTTTCTATGTGATTTCCGAAGAATTTTTTTCGGGACCCCGGAATCCCGAAAAACCGTGTATTATACACTTCAATTTCAGCCGTTCGGAAGGTCGTACCGGAACGTGTTTCTTTTTCGCCCTGTTTTTCAATCACGCGTCCGAGCTCATTTCAGAAATCAACCTGTTCGATTTCAGGAATCAACCTATTCGATTTCAGCCTCAAATAACGAGCTTTAACACATTTTTCACGATAATTCGAGTTTCGGCGAATGCTGGTTTGTGGCACACCGGCACCCCTAAATGTCTTCCGTTGGTGCTCAAACTTTGCGTGGCCGCTTTATCTGAGCCGAGGACCTTTCTATGTGATTTCCGGAGAATTTTATTCCGGAATCCCGAAAAACCGTGTATTATACACTTCAATTTCAGCCGTTCGGAAGGTCGTACCGGAACCTGTTTCTTTTTCTCCCTGTTTTTCAATCACGCGTCCGAGCTCATTTTAGGAATCAACCTGTTCAATTTCAGCCTCAAATAACGAGCTTTAACACATTTTTCACGATAATCCGAGTTTCGGCGAATGCTGGTTTGTGTCACACAGGCACCCCCAAATGTCTTCCGTTGGTGCACAAACTTTGCGTGGCCGCTTTATCTGAACCGAGGAACTTTCTATGTTATTTCCGGAGACTTTTATGCCGGGACCCCGGAATCCCGAAAAACCGTGTATTATACACTTCAATTTCAGCCGTTCGGAAGGTCGTACCGGAACCTGTTTCTTTTTCTCCTTATTTTTCAATCACGCGTCCGAACTCATTTCAGGAATCAACCTGTTCGATTTCAGGAATCAACCTGTTCGATTTCGCCCTCAAATAACGAGCTTTAACACTTTTTTCACGATAATCCGAGTTTGGCGAATCTTTGGTTTGTGGCACACCGACACCCCCAAATGTCTTCCGTTGGTGCTCAAACTTTGCGTGGCCGCTTTATCTGCCCCGAGGAACTTTCTATGTGATTTCCGGAGAATTTTATTCCGGGACTCCGGAATCCCGAAAAATCGTGCATTATACACTTCAATTTCAGCCGTTCGGAAGGTCGTCATGCGAAACTGTTTCTTTTTCGCCTTGTTTTTCAATCACGCGTCCGAGCTCATTTCAGGAATCAACCTGTTCAATTTGAGCCCCAAATAACGAGCTTTAACACATTTTTCACGATAATCCGAGTTTCGGCGAATCTTTGGTTTCAGGCACACCGGCACCCCCAAATGTCATCCGTTGGTGCTCAAACTTTGCGTGGCCGCTTTATCTGACCAGAGGATTTTTCTATGTGATTTCCGGAGAATTTTGTTCCGGGACCCTGGAATTCCGAAAAACCGTGTATTATATACTTTAATTTCAGCCGTTCGGAAGGTCGTACCGGAACCTGTTTCTTTTTCTCCCAGTTTTTCAATCACGCGTCCGAGCTCATTTCAGGAATCAACCTGTTCAATTTCAGGAATCAACCTGTTCAATTTCAGCCTCAAATAACGAGTTTTAACACATTTTTCACGATAATCCGAGTTTCGGCGAATGCTGATTTGTGGCACACCGGCACCCCCAAATGTCTTCCGTTGGTGCTCAAACTCTGCGTGGCCGCATTATCTGACCCGAGGAACTTTCTATGTGATTTCCGGAGAATTTTATTCCGGGACCACGGAATCCTGAAAAACCGTGTATTATACACTTCAATTTCAGCCGTTCGGAAGGTCGTACCGGAACCTGTTTCTTTTTCTCCCTGTTTTTCAATCACGCGTCGGAGCTCATTTTAGGAATCAACCTGTTCGATTTCAGGAATCAACCTGTTCAATTTCAACCTCAAATAACGAGCTTTAACACATTTTTCACGAAAATCCGAGTTTCGGCGAATGCTGGTTTGTGGCACACAGGCACCCCCAAATGTCTCCCGTTGGTGCTCAAACTTTGCGTGGCCGCTTTATCTGACACGAGGAACTTTCTATGTGATTTCCGGAGAATTTTATTCCGGGACCCCGGAATCCCGAAAAACCGTGTATTATACACTTCAATTTCAGCCGTTCGGAAGGTCGTACCAGAACCTGTTTCTTTTTCTCCCTTTTTTTCAATCACGCGTCCGAGCTCATTTCAGGAATCAATCTGTTCGATTTCAGGAACCAACCTGTTCAATTTCGGCCTCAAATAACGAGCTTTAACACATTTTTCACGATAATCCGAGTTTCGGCGAATGCTGGTTTGTGGCACACCGGCACCCACAAATGTCATCCGTTGGTGCTCAAACTTTGCGTGGCCGCTTTATCTGACCCGAGGAAATTTCTATGTGATTTCCGGAGAATTTTGTTCCGGGACCCTGGAATCCCGAAAAACCGTGTATTATACACTTCAATTCGGTAGTTCGGAAGGTCGATGGAACTGTTTCTTTTTCTCCCTGTTTTTCAATCACGCGTCCGAGCTTATTTCAGGAATTAATATGTTCGATTTCAGGAATCAATTTGTTCGATTTCAGCCTCAAATAACGAGCTTTAACACATTTTTCACGATAATCCGAGTTTCGGCGAATGCTGGTTTGTGGCACACCGGCACCCCCAAATGTCTTCCGTTGGTGCTCAAACTTTGCGTGTCCGCTTTATGTGACCCGAGGACCTTTCTATATGATTTCCGGAGAATTTTATTCCGGTACCCCGGAATCCCGAAAAACCGTGTATTATACACTTCAATTTCAGCCGTTCGGAAGGTCGTACCGGAACCTGTTTCTTTTTCTCCCTTTTTTCAATCACGCGTCCGAGCTCATTTTAGGAATCAACCTGTTCGATTTCAGGAATCAACCTGTTCAATTTCAGCCTCAAATAACGAGTTTTATTACATTTTTCACGATAATCCGAGTTTCGGCGAATGCTGGTTTGTGGCACACAGGCACCCCCAAATGTCTTCCGTCGCTGCTCAAACTATGCGTGGCCGCATTATCTGACCCGAGGAACTTTCTATGTTATTTCCGGAGACTTTTATTCCGGGACCATGGAATCCCGAAAAACCGTGTATTATACACTTCAATTTCAGCCGTTCGGAAGGTCGTACCGGAACCTGTTTCTTTTTCTCCCTATTTTTCAATCACGCGTCCGAGTTCATTTCAGGAATCAACCTGTTCGATTTCAGGAATCAACCTGTTCGATTTCGGCCTCAAATAACGAGCTTTAACACATTTTTCACGATAATCCGAGTTTCGGCGAATGCTGGTTTGTGGCACACCGGCACCCCCAAATGTCTTCCGTTGGTGCTCAAACTCTGCGTGGCCGCATTATCTGACCCGAGGACCTTTCTATGTGATTTTCGGAGAATTTTATTCCGGGATCCCGGAATCCTGAAAAACCGTGTATTATACACTTCAATTTCAGCCGTTCGGAAGGTCGTACCGGAACCTGTTTCTTTTTCTCCCTGTTTTTCAATCACGTGTCGGAGCTCATTTTAGGAATCAACCTGTTCGATTTCAGGAATCAACCTGTTCAAGTTCAGCCTCAAATAACGAGCTTTAACACATTTTTCACGATAATCCGAGTTTCGGCGAATGCTGGTTTGTGGCACACCGGCACCCCCAAATGTCTCCGTTGGTGCTCAAACTTTGCGTGGCCGCTTTATCTGACCCGAGGAACTTTCTATGTGATTTCCGGAGAATTTTGTTCCGGGACCCCGGAATCCCGAAAAACCGTGTATTATACACTTCAATTTCGGTAGTTCGGAAGGTAAATCGGAACCTGTTTCTTTTTCTCCCTTTTTTTCAATCACGCGTCCGAGCTCATTTCAGGAATTAATATGTTCGATTTCAGGAATCAACCTGTTCGATTTCAGCCTCAAATAACGAGCTTTAACACATTTTTCACGATAATCCGAGTTTCGGCGAATGCTGGTTTGTGGCACACAGGCACTCCAAAATGTCTTCCGTTGGTGCTCAAACTTTGCGTGGCCGCTTTATCTGACCCGAGGAACTATCTATGTTATTTCCGGAGACTTTTATTCCGGGACCCCGGAATCCCGAAAAACCGTGTATTATACACTTCAATTTCAGCCGTTCGGAAGGTCGAACCGGAACTGTTTCTTTTTCTACCTATTGTTCAATCACGCGTCCGAGCTCATTTCAGGAATCAACCTGTTCGATTTCAGGAATCAACCTGTTCGATTTCGGCCTCAAATAACGAGCTTTAACACATTTTTCACGATAATCCGAGTTTCGGCGAATGCTGGTTTGTGGCACACCGGCACCCCCAAATGTCTTCCGTTGGTGCTCAAACTTTGCGTGGCCGCTTTATCTGCCCCGAGAAACTTTCTATGTGATTTCCGGAGAATTTTATTCCGAGACTCCGGAATCCCGAAAAACCCTGCATTATACACTTCAATTTCAGCCGTTCAGAAGGTCGTACTGAAACCTGTTTCTTTTTCGCCCTGTTTTTCAATCACGCGTCCGAGCTCATTTCAGGAATCAATCTGTCTTTGATTTGGGAAGTAAGCGTTCTTGTGTGCACGACAAGAGCAATTTCGTTCCATGAATAAGACTTATACTTTTGAAAACTCTTCATTAATGTTTTTGAAAGTATTTTGATTCTCGATTTATACAAATGATTTGCTTTTGACCATATCTTTGATTTGGGATGTGATGTTCTTGAATGCGCAACGAGAGCACTTCTGTTCCTTTGATGAGAATCTGGTTCTGTCGGAAAATTTTATTTGAATCTTTTGAAAGAATTTTAATTCTTACAATGAGTAACCTTTTAATGTTTGGTTGCCGATTTCAAAAAGTCCAGTTTTACTTTTTATAACCTTTCATTTCTACTTTCAAGTTTCGAGGACGAAACTTTTTAAAAGGTGGGGTGATTGTAACACCCGCGAATTTCCCATTTTTAGCATTTATAATTTAATTAACCGTTCTATTGTTTTATTTATATTTTAAAGTATTTAATTTAATTAATTTAATTAATTTCGTTTTAAACATAAATTTTATAAAAGTTACATTTTTACAAGCTTGTTTATATAAAAATAAATATATTAAGTCGGAGAGTAATAATAGTGAGAATAATAATAATAATATTTTCGTCTTAAGTTATAGACACATTTCCGTCTAGCAAAGATCGTCGCTTTTCTCTTATAAAGCTATTTCAATTCAGACCAACCCGATTCCGACAACACATCACTCTCACCCACCCTCTTACACTCTACTTTTAAATAATTCTTTTATTATTATTATTATTATTATTATTATTATTATTATTATTATTATTATTATTATTATTGTTATTATTATTGTTATTGTTATTGTTATTGTTATTGTTATTGTTATTGTTATTGTTATTGTTATTGTTATTGTTATTGTTATTGTTATTGTTATTGTTATTGTTATTGTTATTGTTATTGTTATTGTTATTGTTATTGTTATTGTTATTGTTATTGTTATTGTTATTGTTATTGTTATTGTTATTGTTATTGTTATTGTTATTGTTATTGTTATTGTTATTGTTATTGTTATTGTTATTGTTATTGTTATTGTTATTGTTATTGTTATTGTTATTGTTATTGTACTGCCCCGTCACTTTCCCATTCATCCCCCTTTTCTTCTTTTGTGTATAACTTACAGCAACAACAAACAAAAGAGGCCAAATCCGCCATTTTTGCCGAGCCTCAAACCCCATTTTCTCTTCCGTTTCTCAACCAAATTCGATAAATTTTGCACCAATAGCTTCCTCTTCTCGCCCTCCTTCTTTGTATGTAAGAAAGAGCCAAACTTTCGTCCTATTTCAGAACGACCGTCTTACAAGGGATTCGGATTTTGGTCTAATTTCTTCCATTTTTGGGTTTAAGGTCATCCTTGGGCGATTCCTCGGTCGTTTAGGAGAGCAAAAAGGTAACGGTGATAGGTTACTCGACAAAATGTCGAAATTCCATCTTATATGTCGATTTATGTGCTCTTGTTGATAAAGTTTGATCCTTTTATGTTTTTCTCATTTGTTTGATAATTTCCGTCTCAAAATAATGTTTGAACTAGGTTGTTTTTATGTGCTCTTCATTTAGTCTAGTTTGGAACCATGAATGTGTTTTTTTTCGAGTGCTGAAATTGAGTAGTCTTAGGATGGTATTGTGCAGTATATTAGGACTGTTTTTGAGTCCGCTTTGCAGGTACTTTGGGACATTTTTGGGACTGTTAAAATGTGTTGAGCAGTCGTTTTAGGATTTGTTTTAATTGGGACAGTTTTGCTGTGTTTTTCGGGGCCGTTTTTAGTCGGAAAGTGGATTGTTCTTGAGTCACTTTGTGCAGGTCGTTCATGGTTGTTCATGGACTGTTTTGGGATGCCTTACTCGGAGTTTTGGGACTGTTTTAACGCGATGGAGTAAGCTATTTGGGTGCTGTTATGGGCCTGCTGTAAGACGGAATCTGCAGTGTCCTTAGGTGCGATACGGTCTGTTCTTGGGCAGCTGTGAGGGATAGCTTTGTGTAAGTTGTCGGGACTGTTTATAGGTTGTTCTGGAGGCGTTTTTGCAGGGCATTCGAGATTGTTTTTAGTCGTGAAAATGGTACCTCGTTGGGACCGGTTTTGGTGCTTAAAAATGCAGGTTGTGAGACGATTACATGTTGAGTTTAGGGGACTAGTTGTTTGCATTTCTGGGACTGTTATGGCGCATCTTAAGTAGCTGTATTGGTCGATACATATATACTATTTCAGGACTGTTTTGAGTCAACTTTGCAGGCACTTCGGGACAGTTTTGGGGACGGGTTGTATGCGTGTCTAGGACTGTTTTAGGACAAGAATAGGGCGTGTTTGGGCACAAATCTGTGCTGTTTGGGACTGCTCTCAGACGAGAAAAAATAGCGTTGTAGGTGCTGTGCACGGTTGCTTTAGCAACCTATTTTGACGATGTTTGCAACCTGAGCAGAAGCTAGCAGTGGCCTGGGCAGTGGCCTGGCCATGGCCTGCCTGGCCTAGGCAGTGGTCTGTCTGGCCTAGGCAGTGGCTAAGGCTGGGCGGTTGTGGCCCTAGTCACGTGTAGAGGTATGGCCATGGTTGAGCCGTGGCCTAGCCTCGTGTTGCGTGCCTTATCGAGTCGGTTTATATTCGTGTTTGATTTATTTAATTCCCGTCTCATGCTCTATATAACTTAGCTCGTTAAATATCGTTCGTTCATATATTTTTCTCACATTAATCATAAATGTGAAATTTATTATTTATTCAAGTCAAAACTTGATGAAATGCCTTACTTACCTATAATATGAATTTTTAATCCGTTCATTCTCATTTATTTATCGTATCTCAAATGTGAGTGAATTATTCTACTTATCTAATTAAATTGAGTCATTTATAATTGGATGCTTGTTTTGCTTATTATAAATGGTTCATCTCCGTTTGTTTACATTTTTATTCAAGTGACAAATATTGAAGAAATGGGTTACTTATTCATATTCATGATTATGATTTGGCATGAAATGTCTCACTTGGATTATCATCGGTTCATTACATGTAGTAGTCTCTTTCCAAGTTGATTCGTATCGCTTGGTTGAGTCGTATTCGTTTGATAATACCTTTATGTTATACCGTATTGCTTGACTTATCTTTACGCCTCTTTCGGACTGTCCTGCCGATTGTGGGTTTAGCTCATATCTTCCGCCTCTTTCGAACTGTCCTGCCAATTGTGGGTTCTCGATTTCTGATCTGTCTTCGAGTCTTGGATGCGGACCGTTCTGCCGCATGTCGAATCGGGAACTCATCTTTGTCCCGAGAGTCGGCGATTTAGACTAGGACCGAGTCTTGGGAGTACCATTGTCGTCCTACCAGGGGAATTATACATTTATATATGAGTAGTAAAGGTCTTGCTTGGTTATAGATATTGGTATTTGTCTTTCTTGTGTTGTTTGTCTTGGTCCTATCGGATACTAGGGTGAGCTGTAAGCCCTCTAGTTGCGATATGATCGTCGGGATTGATGTTCCCATCCGTTCTTATGGTGAGATGCAAGCCATAAGTATGAATGTGACATTAGTAGCCACGTCCCGTACAATGTTTGCTAAGAGGTTTTCCAAATGATGGCTACAGTTTCTATTCTTGTAATTTGCATTGATTGATCCCTACTTAACTGTTTCACATGAATAATGCGTCCCCATTATGCTAATATTGATCTATCATTTTCCATCGCATTTAATTGGCATGTTTAAATATATAAACTTGATGTTCATATCTTTTGTACGTATATTACATGATTCATCTAATTGAGTTCTTTGTTGTGTTCATTTTGACATTTTGTGGCTGGGAGAACCTTGAGTTACTCCCCACTGACTGTGGCGTTCATGTTTACATGAATGACAGGTATTAGTTGGTGCATCTATGGGGTGAAGACATGTGTGAGCTAGCGAGCACCTTGGCCTTGTAGTCGGTTTATTAGGATTACTTAGACTCACCTTTTTATTGTATTGTCATTCGAGGGATATATTTTCCCTCACCTTGACTATCACGTTTGTATAATTTTAAATCTTTTTTTCCGCATTATTTATTTATGTTTTAGATTTTAATGAACCAGCGCTTTAAATTTTAAAAGTTTCAAAAATCTCCTACTTTCCGCTTAAATTTATAAGTTATGTATTCCGCGTTATCGCGGGGTGTCACAGTTGGTATCAGAGCCTATGTTGCTCCCGACGCACACACGTGCACCCCAAATTTAAATGTGAACTTGACCTTGAATAATGAATGAGAGATGGGTAGAAATAAGGACCTAAATTGGTAGTCTCTTTGTGTATGTTTCGTGGCAGGTTCTAACATGTTTGTTGATTGTCACTTATTTTTGTACCCTTGGATCAATGACCGTGAGCTTACCCGCATTGAGATCAAGACTTGGTGCCTGTTGCCGAAGATTGAAGATTTGTTCAAGCTTTGAAGAATGCTTTTTTTCTTCCTCGAAGATGTTCCTTATTCTTTGTGTATCTGGCCTTATTCTTTACCTCTTGGTGCCTATCCTTCTTCTAAACTCTCTTTTCTTCTTCCTTGGAAGTTACTCTTGTACTCTCTCAACTTGTCCTTTGTTCCTTGCTTATCCTCCCTTAACGCCTTTTTTATAGTTCTCTTTCTTTTGTGAGATATTAATTTTGGTTGGATAATTTGGCCTTGTGGAGTTTGTTTGTGGTTGACCTGTAACCCTTGGTTTTGAGAGGCCGTGATGTTAGAAAGACTAGGTAGTGTGATGTGACATGCTTAGTAATTCTTATACCTAGTTCCTTGATAAAGTGAGTATAGTTGATTGGTGGATTCATTGTGTTATGTGTGAGTTGCCTATGGTACTTAGGTTATAAAACTTGGCCTTGTTGTTATTACTTGGAAATTTGAGTTGAGCTCGAGGTTAGCATAGTCGGTATACTTTGTGAGTGTTGCGATGGTTACATATTAACCTTGTTAGGTGAGAGTTGCAGCTAGTTTTGAAATCTCATTTGGGTATCCACTTTGTGGTAATGAGGATTAGTCACCAGTGTTCTTGAGACGTGATTATAAGTTGAGATCGATATACGTTGAGTTGAGATGAGTTAGATGTTTTGGGTGGTTGTGTCGTGATTTGGAGATTGTCACCATCTATGCTTTAGGTTTCGAGAGTATATCAAGATATCTTTGGGATGATAGATTGTGCAAAAGAACTTTTGAATTTGGATTTTTGATTGATGGTTTACCATTTTGAGAAACTCATAGTTGACACTAGCTGGATATGGGTATTGCGTTGTTAGGAGCTTTGACCTTGACCTCGTGGAGGTGGTTAATAGATGTGTGAGGATTTGGAGTGGTGAAAACACACTTATTGTGAAGTACCTTGTTTCATGGAATGACTTAGGATGAAGTAACATAAGTATTTTGAGGAAATCCTTTAGGGTGTTGTGGTTATAAGTTTTGTTGTTAGGAAGTTTTTGGAACCTTTTAGGATGATGTTCTTGTTTGAGATTTGAGTACTTAGCGTTTCCTTATTGTCTAATCTCCTTTCTTCTTGGACCATAAGCGTTACCGTTCATACCCCTTTTCCTCGCTTCATCATGCTCCTCCCTTAAATTTGATGTTAGTGACCTATAAAAACTCTATCTTTTACATCCTTGTAGATTTGACTTCAACTCTTACCCTAGGAAGTTCATCATAGCTCTTTTGTTAGTTAAGTTTGGATCCTCTTAGCATACTTTGTTTTTATGATATCTAAGTTCTTTTTATTTCGTACAATTCCTAAACATTTCAAGCTACCAGTTTTGATTCGGTGTTAAAAGCTTATGTTCTTTTGCAAAACCTTACCTATTTTAAAGATTTGGAAATGAAAATCTGATTTAGATCCCTACTTGCTCTTTGAATATAAACTTAATTATCATGATTTTAATTGCTAAACCCGAGGTTTCTTTAAATTTTATCCAATTTCTGTTAACTTTGATCTATTTATGATTTCTTTGTCAAAGTTTAATATTACAATTTTAAATTTGACTCCTTTTGAGTTTAAAAGTGGAACCTTTATTTCTATTTTGGCTTTTGCAAAAGAAAAGTTGAATGAATTACCTTTTCCTTTTGGTTTTAACGTTGATAGGACGTTAGAACTCGTTATTGGAGTCGTTGATAACTTGTTCTACGCTTGTCGGCGAATGATTTTTGTTTTAAATCTGTCTTTGATTTGGGAAGTTAGCGTTCTTGTGTGCACGACAAGAGCAATTTCGTTCCATGAATAAGACTTATACTTTTGAAAACTCTTCATTAATGTTTTTGAAAGTATTTTGATTCTCGATTTATACAAATGATTTGCTTTTGACCATATCTTTGATTTGGGATGTGATGTTCTTGAATGCGCAACGAGAGCACTTCTGTTCCTTTGATGAGAATCTGGTTCTGTCGGAAAATTTTATTTGAATCTTTTGAAAGAATTTTAATTCTTACAATGAGTAACCTTTTAATGTTTGGTTGCCGATTTCAAAAAGTCCAGTTTTACTTTTTATAACCTTTCATTTCTACTTTCAAGTTTCGAGGACGAAACTTTTTAAAAGGTGGGGTGATTGTAACACCCGCGAATTTCCCATTTTAGCATTTATAATTTAATTAACCGTTCTATTGTTTTATTTATATTTTAAAGTATTTAATTTAATTAATTTAATTAATTTCGTTTTAAACATAAATTTTATAAAAGTTACATTTTTACAAGCTTGTTTATATAAAAATAAATATATTAAGTCGGAGAGTAATAATAGTGAGAATAATAATAATAATATTTTCGTCTTAAGTTATAGACACATTTCCGTCTAGCAAAGATCGTCGCTTTTCTCTTATAAAGCTATTTCAATTCAGACCAACCCGATTCCGACAACACATCACTCTCACCCACCCTCTTACACTCTACTTTTAAATAATTCTTTTATTATTATTATTATTATTATTATTATTATTATTATTATTATTATTATTATTATTATTATTATTATTATTATTATTATTATTATTATTATTATTATTATTATTATTATTATTATTATTATTATTATTATTATTATTATTATTATTATTATTATTATTATTATTATTATTATTATTATTATTATTATTATTATTATTATTATTATTATTATTATTATTATTATTATTATTATTATTATTATTATTATTATTATTATTATTATTATTATTATTATTATTATTATTATTATTATTATTATTATTATTATTATTATTATTATTATTGTACTACCCCGTCACTTTCCCATTCATCCCCCTTTTCTTCTTTTGTGTATAACTTACAGCAACAACAAACAAAAGAGACAAATCCGCCATTTTTGCCGAGCCTCAAACCCCATTTTCTCTTCCGTTTCTCAACCAAATTCGATAAATTTTTCACCAATAGCTTCCTCTTCTCGCCCTCCTTCTTTGTATGTAATAAAGAGCCAAACTTTCGTCCTATTTCAGAACGGCCGTCTTACAAGGGATTCGGATTTTGGTCTAATTTCTTCCATTTTTGGGTTTAAGGTCATCCTTGGGCGATTCCTCGGTCGTTTAGGAGAGCAAAAAGGTAACGGTGATAGGTTACTCGACAAAATGTCGAAATTCCATCTTATATGTCGATTTATGTGCTCTTGTTGATAAAGTTTGATCCTTTTATGTTTTTCTCATTTGTTTGATAATTTCCGTCTCAAAATAATGTTTGAACTAGGTTGTTTTTATGTGCTCTTCATTTAGTCTAGTTTGGAACCATGAATGTGTTTTTTTTCGAGTGCTGAAATTGAGTAGTCTTAGGATGGTATTGTGCAGTATATTAGGACTGTTTTTGAGTCCGCTTTGCAGGTACTTTGGGACATTTTTGGGACTGTTAAAATGTGTTGAGCAGGCTGTTTTTGGACTGTTTTATTTGGGACAGTTTTGCTGTGTTTTTCGGGGCCGTTTTTAGTCGGAAAGTGGATTGTTCTTGAGTCACTTTGTGCAGGTCGTTCATGGTTGTTCATGGACTATTTTGGGATGCCTTACTCGGAGTTTTGGGACTGTTTTAACGCGATGGAGTAAGCTATTTGGGTGCTGTTATGGGCCTGCTGTAAGACGGAATCTGCAGTGTCCTTAGGTGCGATACGGTCTGTTCTTGGGCAGCTGTGAGGGATAGCTTTGTGTAAGTTGTCGGAATTTGTTTTTAGGTTGTTGGAGGCGTTTTGCGGGGCATTCGAGATTGTTTTTAGTCGTGAAAATGGTACCTCGTTGGGACCGTTTTTGGTGCTTAAAAATGCAGGTTGTGAGACGATTACATGTTGAGTTTAGGGGACTAGTTGTTTGCATTTCTGGGACTGTTATGGCGCATCTTAAGTAGCTGTATTGGTCGATACATATATACTATTTCAGGACTGTTTTGAGTCAACTTTGCAGGCACTTCGGGACAGTTTTGGGGACGGGTTGTATGCGTGTCTAGGACTGTTTTAAGACAAGAATAGGGCGTGTTTGGGTACTGTTTTTGGGCACAAATCTGTGCTGTTTGGGACTGCTCTCAGACGAGAAAAAATAGCGTTGTAGGTGCTGTGCACGGTTGCTTTAGCAACCTATTTTGACGATGTTTGCAACCTGAGCAGAAGCTAGCAGTGGCCTGGGCAGTGGCCTGGCCATGGCCTGCCTGGCCTAGGCAGTGGTGTGTCTGGCCTATGCAGTGGCTAAGGCTGGGCGGTTGTGGCCCTAGTCACGGGTAGAGGTATGGCCATGGTTGAGCCGTGGCCTAGCCTCGTGTTGCGTGCCTTATCGAGTCGGTTTATATTCGTGTTTGATTTATTTAATTCCCGTCTCATGCTCTATATAACTTAGCTCGTTAAATATCGTCCGTTCATATATTTTTCTCACATTAATCATAAATGTGAAATTTATTATTTATTCAAGTCAAAACTTGATGAAACGCCTTACTTACCTATAATATGAATTTTTAATCCGTTCATTCTCATTTATTTATCGTATCTCAAATGTGAGTGAATTATTCTACTTATCTAATTAAATTGAGTCATTTATAATTGGATGCTTGTTTTGCTTATTATAAATGGTTCATCTCCGTTTGTTTACATTTTTATTCAAGTGACAAATATTGAAGAAATGGGTTACTTATTCATATTCATGATTATGATTTGGCATGAAATGTCTCACTTGGATTATCATCGGTTCATTACATGTAGTAGTCTCTTTCCAAGTTGATTCGTATCGCTTGGTTGAGTCGTATTCGTTTGATAATGCCTTTATGCTATACCGTATTGCTTGACTTATCTTTACGCCTCTTTCGGATCGTCTCCGCCGATTGTGGGTTTAGCTCATATCTTCCGCCTCTCTCGGACTGTCCTGCCGATTGTGGGTTCTCGATTTCCGATCTGTCTTCGAGTCTTGGATGCGGACCGTTCTGCCGCATGTCGAATCGGGAACTGTACTGTCCCGAGAGTCAGGCCAGATTTAGACTAGGACTGAGTCTTGGGAGTACCATTGTCGTCCTACCAGGGGAATTATACATTTATATATGAGTAGTAAAGGTCTTGCTTGGTTATAGATATTGGTATTTGTCTTTCTTGTGTTGTTTGTCTTGGTCCTATCGGATACTAGGGGTGAGCTATAAGCCCTCTAGTTGCGATATGATTGTCGGGATTGATGTTCCCATCCGTTCTTATGTTGAGATGCAAGCCATAAGTATGAATGTGACATTAGTAGCCACGTCCCGTACAATGTTTGCTAAGAGGTTTTCCAAATGATGGCTACAGTTTCTATTCTTGTAATTTGCATTGATTGATCCCTACTTAACTGTTTCACATGAATAATGCGTCCCCATTATGCTAATATTGATCTATCATTTTCCATCGCATTTAATTGGCATGTTTAAATATATAAACTTGATGTTCATATCTTTTGTACGTATATTACATGATTCATCTAATTGAGTTCTTTGTTGTGTTCATTTTGACATTTTGTGGCTGGGAGAACCTTGAGTTACTCCCCACTGACTGTGGCGTTCATGTTTACATGAATGACAGGTATTAGTTGGTGCATCTATGGGGTGAAGACATGTGTGAGCTAGCGAGCACCTTGGCCTTGTAGTCGGTTTATTAGGATTACTTAGACTCACCTTTTTATTGTATTGTCATTCGAGGGATATATTTTCCCTCACCTTGACTATCACGTTTGTATAATTTTAAATCTTTTTTTCCGCATTAGTTATTTATGTTTTAAATTTAAATGAACCAGCGCTTTAAATTTTAAAAGTATTAAAAATCTCCTACTTTCCGTTAAATTTATAAGTTATGTATTCCGCGTTATCGCGGGGTGTCACATGATTTGTGGCACACCGGCACCCCCAAATGTCTTCCGTTGGTGCTCAAACTTTGCGTGGCCGCTTTATTTGACCCGAGGACCTTTCTATGTGATTTCCGGAGAATTTTATTCCGGGACCCCGGAATCCCGAAAAACCGTGTATTATACACTTCAATTTCAGCCGTTCGGAAGGTCGTACCGGAACCTGTTTCTTTTTCTCCCTCTTTTCAATCACGCGTCCGAGCTCGTTTTAGGAATCAACCTGTTCGATTTCAGGAATCAACCTGTTCAATTTCAGCCTCAAATAACGAGCTTAAACACATTTTTCACGATAATTCGAGTTTCGGCGAATGCTGGTTTGTGGCACACAGGCACCCCCAAATATCTTCTGTTGGTGCTCAAACTTTGCGTGGCCGCTTTATCTGACCCGAGGAACTTTCTATGTGATTTCCTGAGAATTTTATTCCGGGACTCCGGAATCCCGAAAAACCGTGCATTATACACTTCAATTTCAGCCGTTCAGAAGGTCGCATCAAACTGTTTCTTTTTTCGCCTGTTTTTCAATCACGCGTCCGAGCTCATTTCAGGAATCAACCTGTTCGATTTCAGGAATCAACCTGTTCGATTTCAGCCTCAAATAACGAGCTTTAACACATTTTTCACGATAATCTGAGTTTCGGCGAATGCTGGTTTGTGGCACACCGGCACCCCCAAATGTCTTCCGTTGGTGCTCAAACTTTGCGTGACCGCTTTATTTGCCCTGAGGAACTTTCTATGTGATTTCCGGAAAATTTTATTCCGGGACCCCGGAATCCCGAAAAACCGTGTATTATACACTTCAATTTCAGCCGTTCAGAAGGTCGTACCGGAACCTGTTTCTTTTTCGCCCTGTTTTTCAATCACTAGTCCGGGCTCATTTCAGGAATCAACCTGTTCAATTTCAGCCTCAAATAACGAGCTTTAACACATTTTTCACGATAATCCGAGTTTCGGCGAATGCTGGTTTGTGGCACACCGGCACCCCCAAATGTCTTCCGTTGGTCCTCAAACTTTGCGTGGCCGCTTTATCTGACCCGAGGACCTTTCTATGTGATTTCCGGAGAATTTTATTCCGGGACCCCGGAATCTCGAAAAACCGTGTATTATACACTTCAATTTCAGCCGTTCGGAAGGTCGTAGGAACCCGTTTCTTTTTCTCCCGTTTTTCAATCACGCGTCCGAGCTCATTTCAGGAATCAACTGTTCGATTTCAGGAATCAACCTGTTCGATTTCACCTCAAATAACGAGCTTTAACACATTTTTCACGATAACACGAGTTTCGGCGAATCTTTGGTTTGTGGCACACCGGCACCCCAAATGTCTTCCGTTGGTGCTCAAACTTTGCGTGACCGCTTTATCTGACCCGAGGAACTTTCTATGTGATTTCGGAAAATTTTATTAGGGACCGGAATCCCGAAAAACCGTGTATTATACACTTCAATTTCAATCGTTCGGAAGGTCGCACTGGGAACTGTTTCTTTTTCGCCTGTTTTTCAATCACTAGTCCGGGCTCATTTCAGAATCAACTGTTCAATTTCACCTCAAATAACGAGCTTTAACACATTTTTCACGATAATCCGAGTTTCGGCGAATGCTGGTTTGTGGCACACCGGCACCCCCAATTTTCTTCCGTTGGTCCTCAAACATTGCGTGGCCGCTTTATCTGACCCGAGTACCTCTCTATGTGATTTCCGGAGAATTTTATTCCGGGACCCCGGAATCCCGAAAAACCGTGTATTATACACTTCAATTTCAGCCGTTCGGAAGGTCGTACCGGAACCTGTTTCTTTTTCTCCATGTTTTTCAATCACGCGTCTGAGCTCATTTCAGGAATCAACCTGTTCGATATCAGGAATCAACCTGTTCGATTTCAGCCTCAAATAACGAGCTTTAACACATTTTTCACGATAATCCGAGTTTCAGCAAATGCTGATTTGTGGCACACCGGAACCCCAAATGTCTTCCGTTGGTGCTCAAACTTTGCGTGGCCGCTTTATCTGACCCGAGGAACTTTCTATATGATTTCCGGAGAATTTTATTCCGGGACCTCGGAATCCCGAAAAACCGTGTATTATACACTTCAATTTAAGCCGTTCGGAAGGTCGTATCGGAACCTGTTTCTTTTTCTCCCTGTTTTTCAATCACGCGTCCGAGCTCATTTCAGGAATCAACCTGTTCGATTTCAGGAATCAACCTGTTCAATTTCAGCCTCAAATAACGAGCTTTAACACATTTTTCACGATAATCCGAGTTTCGAC
Organism: Silene latifolia; assembly: GCF_048544455.1. Lineage (NCBI taxonomy): Eukaryota > Viridiplantae > Streptophyta > Magnoliopsida > Caryophyllales > Caryophyllaceae > Silene > Silene latifolia. The sequence goes on from NC_133528.1 coordinate 325,283, forward strand.
GAATGCTGGTTTGTGGCACACAGGTACCCCCAAATGTCTTCCGTTGGTGCTCAACCTTTGCATGGCCGCTTTATCTGACCCGAGGAACTTTCTATGTTATTTCCGGAGACTTTTACTCCGGGACCCCGAAATCCCGAAAAACCGTGTTTCTGTTTCAGCCGTTCGGAAGGTCATACCGGAACCTGTTTCTTTTTCTCCCTATTTTTCAATCACGCGTCCGAGCTTATTTCAGGAATCAACCTGTTCGATTTCAGGAATCAACCAGTTCGATTTCGGCCTCAAATAACGAGCTTTAACACATTTTTCACGATAATCCCAGTTTCAGCGAATGCTTATTTGTGGCACATCGGCACCCCCAAATGTCTTCCGTTGGTGCTCAAACTTTGCGTGGCCGCTTTATCTGACCCGAGGAACTTTCTATATGATTTCCGTAGAATTTTATTCCGGGATCTCGGAATCCTGAAAAACCGTGTATTATACACTTCAATGTAAGCCGTTCGGAAGGTCGTACCGGAACCTGTTTCTTTTTCTCCCTGTTTTTCAATCACGCGTTCGAGCTCATTTCAGGAATCAACCTGTTCGATTTCAGGAATCAACCTGTTCAATTTCAGCCTCAAATAACGAGCTTTAACACATTTTTCACGATAATCCGAGTTTCGGCGAATGCTGGTTTGTGGCACACAGGCACCCCCAAATGTCTTCCGTTGGTGCTCAAACTTTGCATGGCCGCTTTATCTGACCCGAGGAACTTTCTATGTTATTTCCGGAGACTTTTACTCCGGGACCCCGAAATCCCGAAAAACCGTGTTTCTGTTTCAGCCGTTCAGAAGGTCATACCGGAACCTGTTTCTTTTTCTCCCTATTTTTCAATCACGCGTCCGAGCTCATTTCAGGAATCAACCTGTTCGATTTCAGGAATCAACCTGTTCGATTTCGGCCTCAAATAACGAGCTTTAACACATTTTTCACGATAATCCGAGTTTCGGCGAATGCTGGTTTGTGGCACACCGGCACTCCCAAATGTCTTCCGTTGGTGCTCAAACTTTGCGTGACCGCTTTATCTGCCCTGAGGAACTTTCTATGTGATTTCCGGAGAATTTTATTCCGGGACCCGGAATCCCGAAAAACCGTGTATTATACACTTCAATTTCAGCCGTTCAGAAGGTCGTACCGGAACCTGTTTCTTTTTCGCCCTGTTTTTCAATCACGCGTCCGAGCTCATTTCAGGAATCAACCTGTTCGATTTCAGGAATCAACCTGTTCGATTTCGGCCTCAAATAACGAGCTTTAACACATTTTTCACGATAATCTAAGTTTCGACGAATGCTGGTTTGTGGCACACCGGCACCCCCAAATGTCTTCCGTTGGTGCTCAAACTTTGCGTGGCCGTTTTATCTGACCCGAGGAACTTTCTATGTTATTTCCGGAGACTTTTATTCCGGGACCCCGGAATCCCGAAAAACCGTGTATTATACACTTCAATTTCAGCCGTTCGGAAGGTCGTACCGGAACCTGTTTCTTTTTCTCCCTATTTTTCAATCACGCGTCCGAGCTCATTTCAGGAAGCAACCTGTTCGATTTCAGGAATCAACCTGTTCGATTTCGGCCTCAAATAACGAGCTTTAACACATTTTTCACGATAATCCGAGTTTCGGCGAATGCTGGTTTGTGGCACACCGGCACCCCCAAATGTCTTCCGTTGGTGCTCAAACTTTGCGTGGCCGCTTTATCTGCCCCGAGAAACTTTCTATGTGATTTCCGGAGAATTTTATTCCGGGACTCCGGAATCCCGAAAAACCGTGCATTATACACTTCAATTTCAGCCGTTCAGAAGGTCGTACCGAAACTTGTTTCTTTTTCGCCCTGTTTTTCAATCACGCGTCCGAGCTCATTTCAGGAATTAACCTGTTCAATTTCAGCCTCAAATAACGAGCTTTAACACATTTTTCACGATAATCCGAGTTTCGGCGAATCTTTGGTTTCAGGCACACCGCACCCCCAAATGTCATCCGTTGGTGCTCAAACTTTGCGTGGCGGCTTTATCTGACCCGAGGAACTTTCTATGTGATTTCCGGAGAATTTTGTTCCGGGACCCTGGAATCCCGAAAAACCGTGTATTTATACACTTCAATTTCAGTCGTTCGGAAGGTCGTACCGGAACCTGTTTCTTTTTTCCCTGTTTTTCAATCACGCGTCCGAGCTCATTTCAGGAATCAACCTGTTCAATTTGAGCCTCAAATAACGAGCTTTAACACACTTTTCACGATAATCCGAGTTTTGGCGAATCTTTGGTTTTGGCACACCGGCACCCTCAAATGTCATCCGTTGGTGCTCAAAATTTGCGTGGCCGCTTTATCTGACCCGAGGAACTTTCTATGTAATTTCCGGAGAATTTTGTTCCGGGACCCTGGAATCCCGAAAAACCGTGTATTTATACACTTCAATTTGATCGTTCGGAAGGTCGTAAACAGGAACCCGTTTCTTTTTCTCCTGTTTTTCAATCACGCGTCCGAGCTCATTTCAGGAATCAACCTGTTCAATTTCAGCCTTAAATAACGAGCTTTAACACATTTTTCACGATAATCCGAGTTTCGGCGAATCTTTGGTTTTCAGGGCACACCAAGCACCCCCAAATGTCTTCCGTTGGTGCTCAAAATCTGCGTGGCCGCATTATCTGACCCGAGGACCTTTCTATGTGATTTCCGGAGAATTTTATTCCGGGACCCCGGAATCCCGAAAAACCGTGTATTATACACTTCAATTTGCCGTTGGAAGGTCGTCACGGAACCTGTTTCTTTTTCTCCTTTTTTTCAATCACGCGTCCGAGCTCATTTTAGGAATCAACCTGTTCGATTTCAGGAATCAACCTGTTCAATTTAAGCCTCAAATAACGAGCTTTAACACATTTTTCACGATAATCCGAGTTTCGGCGAATCTTTGGTTTGTGGCACCACAGGCACCCCCAAATGTCTTCCGTTGGTGCTCAAACTTTGCGTGGCCGTTTTATCGACCGAGGAACTTTCTATGTTATTTCCGGAGACTTTTATTAGGGACCCCGGAATCCCGAAAAACCGTGTATTATACACTTCAATTTCAGCCGTTCGGAAGGTCGTACCGGAACCTGTTTCTTTTTCTCCCTATTTTTCAATCACGCGTCCGAGCTCATTTCAGGAAGCAACCTGTTCGATTTCAGGAATCAACCTGTTCGATTTCGGCCTCAAATAACGAGCTTTAACACATTTTTCACGATAATCCGAGTTTCGGCGAATGCTGGTTTGTGGCACACCGGCACCCCCAAATGTCTTCCGTTGGTGCTCAAACTTTGCGTGGCCGCTTTATCTGCCCCGAGAAACTTTCTATGTGATTTCCGGAGAATTTTATTAGGGACTCAGGAATCCCGAAAAACCGTGCATTATACACTTCAATTTCAGCCGTTCAGAAGGTCGTACCGAAACCTGTTTGTTTTTCGCCCTGTTTTTCAATCACGCGTCCGAGCTCATTTCAGGAATCAACCTGTTCAATTTCAGCCTTAAATAACGAGCTTTAACACATTTTTCACGATAATCCGAGTTTCGGCGAATGCTGGTTTGTGGCACACCGGCACCCCCAAATGTCTTCCGTTGGTGCTCAAAATCTGCGTGGCCGCATTATCTGACCCGAGGAACTTTCTATGTGATTTCCGGAGAATTTTGTTCCGGGACCCCGGAATCCGGAAAAACCGTGTATTATACACTTCAATTTCAGCCGTTCGGAAGGTCGTACCGGAACCTGTTTCTTTTTCTCCCTGTTTTTCAATCACGCATCCGAGCTCATTTCAGGAATCAACCTGTTCGATTTCAGGAATCAACCTGTTCAATTTCAGCCTCAAATAACGAGCTTTAACACATTTTTCACGATAATCCGAGTTTCGGCGAATGCTGGTTTGTGGCACACAGGCACCCCCAAATGTCTTCCGTTGGTGCTCAAACTTTGCGTGGCCGTTTTATCTGACCCGAGGAACTTTCTATGTTATTTCCGGAGACTTTTATTCCGGGACCCCGAAATCCCGAAAAACCGTGTATTATACACTTCAATTTCAGCCGTTCGGAAGGTCGTACCGGAACCTGTTTCTTTTTCTCCCTATTTTTCAATCACGCGTCCGAGCTCATTTCAGGAAGCAACCTGTTCGATTTCAGGAATCAACCTGTTCGATTTCGGCCTCAAATAACGAGCTTTAACACATTTTTCACGATAATCCGAGTTTCGGCGAATGCTGGTTTGTGGCACACCGGCACCCCCAAATGTCTTCCGTTGGTGCTCAAACTTTGCGTGGCCGCTTTATCTGCCCCGAGAAACTTTCTATGTGATTTCCGGAGAATTTTATTCCGGGACTCCGGAATCCCGAAAAACCGTGCATTATACACTTCAATTTCAGCCGTTCAGAAGGTCGTACCGAAACCTGTTTGTTTTTCGCCCTGTTTTTCAATCACGCGTCCGAGCTCATTTCAGGAATCAACCTGTTCAATTTCAGCCTCAAATAACGAGCTTTAACACATTTTTCACGATAATCCGAGTTTCGGCGAATGCGTGTTTGTGGTACACCGGCACCCCCAAATGTCATCCGTTGGTGCTCAAACTTTGCGTGGCCGCTTTATCTGACCCGAGGAACTTTCTATGTGATTTCCGGAGAATTTTTTTCCGGGACCCTGGAATCCCGAAAAACCGTGTATTTATACACTTCATTTTCAGCCGTTCGGAAGGTCGTACCGGAACCTGTTCCTTTTTCTCCCTGTTTTTCAATCACGCATCCGAGCTCATTTCAGGAATCAACCTGTTCGATTTCAAGAATCAACCTGTTCAATTTCAGCCTCAAATAACGAGCTTTAACACATTTTTCACGATAATCCGAGTTTCGGCGAATGCTGGTTTGTGGCACACAGGCACCCCCAAATGTCTTCCGTTGGTGCTCAAACTTTGCGTGGCCGTTTTATCTGACCCGAGGAACTTTCTACGTTATTTCCGGTGACTTTTATTCCGGGACCCCGGAATCTCGAAAAACCGTGTATTATACACTTCAATTTCAGTCGTTCGGAAGGTCGTACCGAAACCTGTTTCTTTTTCTCCCTATTTTTCAATCACGCGTCCGAGCTCATTTCAGGAATCAACCTGTTCGATTTCAGGAATAAACCTGTTCGATTTCAACCTCAAATAACTAGCTTTAACACATTTTTCACGATAATCCGAGTTTCGGCGAATGCTGGTTTGTGGCACACAGGCACCCCCAAATGTCATCCCTTGGTGCTCAAACTTTGCGTGGCCGCTTTATCTGACTCGAGGACCTTTCTATGTGATTTCCGGAGAATTTTATTCCGGGGCCCCGGAATCCTGAAAAACCGTGTATTATGCACTTCAATTTTCAAGTTCGGAAGGTAAATCGGAACCTGTTTCTTTTTCTCCCTGTTTTTCAATCATGCGTCCGAGCTCATTTTAGGAATCAACCTGTTCGATTTCAGAAATCAATCTGTTCAATTTCAGCCTCAAATAACGAGTTTTAACACATTTTTCACGATAATCCGAGTTTCGTCGAATGCTGGTTTGTGGCACACAGGCACCCCCAAATGTCTTCCGTTGGTGCTCAAACTTTGCGTGGCCGCTTTATCTGACCCGAGGGACTTTCTACGTTATTTCCGTAGACTTTTATTCCGGGACCCCGGAATCCCGAAAAACCGTGTATTATACACTTCAATTTCAGCCGTTCGGAAGTTCGTACCGGAACCTGTTTCTTTTTCTCCCTATTTTTCAATCACGCGTCCGAGCTCATTTCAGGAATCAACCTGTTCGATTTCAGGAATCAACCTGTTCGATTTCGGCCTCAAATAACGAGTTTTAACACATTTTTCACGATAATCCGAGTTTCGGCGAATGCTGGTTTGTGGCACACAGGCACCCCCAAATGTCATCCGTTGGTGCTCAAACTTTGCGTGGCCGCTTTATCTGACCCGAGGAACTTTCTATGTGATTTCCGGAGAATTTTGTTCCGGGACCCTGGAATCCCGAAAAACCGTGTATTTATACACTTCATTTTCAGCCGTTCGGAAGGTCGTACCGGAACCTGTTCCTTTTTCTCCCTGTTTTTCAATCACGCTTCCGAGCTCATTTCAGGAATCAACCTGTTCGATTTCAGGAATCAACCTGTTCAATTTCAGCCTCAAATAACGAGCTTTAACACATTTTTCACGATAATCCGAGTTTCGGCGAATGCTGGTTTGTGGCACACCGGCACCCCCAAATGTCTTCCGTTGGTGCTCAAACTTTGCATGGCCGCTTTATCTGACCCGAGGAACTTTCTATGTTATTTCCGGAGACTTTTCCTCCGGGACCCCGAAATCCCGAAAAACCGTGTTTCTGTTTCAGCGGTTCGGAAGGTCATACCGGAACCTGTTTCTTTTTCTCCCTATTTTTCAATCACGCGTCCGAGCTCATTTCAGGAATCAACCTGTTCGATTTCAGGAATCAACCTGTTCGATTTCGGCCTCAAATAACGAGCTTTAACACATTTTTCACGATAATCCGAGTTTCGGCGAATGCTGGTTTGTGGCACACCGGCACTCCCAAATGTCTTCCGTTGGTGCTCAAACTTTGCGTGACCGCTTTATCTGACCCGAGGAACTTTCTATGTGATTTCCGGAGAATTTTATTCCGGAAGGAATCCCGAAAAACCGTGTATTATATAAACACTTCAATTTCAACCGTTCGTAAGGTCGCATCGAAACTCGTTTGTTTTTCGCCCTGTTTTTCAATCACGCGTCCGAGCTCATTTCAGGAATCAACCTGTTCAATTTCAGCCTCAAATAACGAGCTTTAACACATTTTTCACGATAATCCGAGTTTTGCGAATCTTTGGTTTTGGCACACAGCACCCCCAAATGTCATCCGTTGGTGCTCAAACTTTGCGTGGCCGCTTTATCTGAACCGAGGAACTTTCTATGTGATTTCCGGAGAATTTTGTTCCGGGACCCTGGAATCCCGAAAAACCGTGTATTTATACACTTCATTTTCAGCCGTTCGGAAGGTCGTACCGGAACCTGTTCCTTTTTCTCCCTGTTTTTCAATCACGCTTCCGAGCTCATTTCAGGAATCAACCTGTTCGATTTCAGGAATCAACCTGTTCAATTTCAGCCTCAAATAACGAGCTTTAACACATTTTTCACGATAATCCGAGTTTCGGCGAATGCTGGTTTGTGGTACACCGGCACCCCCAAATGTCATCCGTTGGTGCTCAAACTTTGCGTGGCCGCTTTATCTGACCCGAGGAACTTTCTATGTGATTTCCGGAGAATTTTGTTCCGGGACCCCGGAATCCCGAAAAACCGTGTATTTATACACTTCATTTTCACCGTTCGGAAGGTCGTTACCGGAACCTGTTCCTTTTTCTCCCTGTTTTTCAATCACGCTTCCGAGCTCATTTCAGGAATCAACCTGTTCGATTTCAGGAATCAACCTGTTCAATTTCAGCCTCAAATAACGAGCTTTAACACACTTTTCACGATAATCCGAGTTTTGCGAATGCTGGTTTGTGGCACACCGGCACCCCCAAATGTCTTCCGTTGGTGCTCAAACTTTGCGTGGCCGCTTTATGTGACCCGAGGACCTTTCTATGTGATTTCCGGAGAATTTTATTCCAGGACCCCGGAATCCCGAAAAACCGTGTATTATACACTTCAATTTCAGCCGTTCGGAAGGTCGATCGAGGAACTGTTTCTTTTTCTCCTGTTTTTCAATCACGCGTCCGAGCTCATTTTAGGAATCAACCTGTTCGATTTCAGGAATCAATCTGTTCAATTTCAGCCTCAAATAACGAGCTTTAACACATTTTTCACGATAATCCGAGTTTCGGCGAATGCTAGTTTGTGGCACACCGGCACCCCCAAATGTCTTCCGTTGGTGCTCAAACTTTGCGTGGCCGCTTTATCTGAACCGAGGAACTTTCTATGTTATTTCCGGAGACTTTTATTCCGGGACCATGGAATCCCGAAAAACCGTGTATTATACACTTCAATTTCGGCCGTTCGGAAGGTCGTACGGAACTGTTTCTTTTTCTCCCTATTGTTCAATCACGCATCCGAGCTCATTTCAGGAATCAACCTGTTCGATTTCAGGAATCAACCTGTTCGATTTCGGCCTCAAATAACGAGCTTTAACATATTTTTCACGATAATCCGAGTTTCGACGAATGCTGGTTTGTGGCACACCATCACCCCCAAATGTCTTCCGTTGGTGCTCAAACTTTGCGTGGCCGCTTTATCTGCCCCGAGAAACTTTCTATGTGATTTCTGGAGAATTTTATTCGGGACTCAGGAATCCCGAAAAACCGTGCATTATACACTTCAATTTGACCGTTCGTAAGGTCGTACTCGAAACTTTGTTTGTTTTTCGCCCTGTTTTTCAATCACGCGTCCGAGCTCATTTCAGGAATCAACCTGTTCAATTTCAGCCTCAAATAACGAGCTTTAACACATTTTTCACGATAATCCGAGTTTCGGCGAATGCTGGTTTGTGGTACACCGGCACCCCCAAATGTCATCCGTTGGTGCTCAAACTTTGCGTGGCCGCTTTATCTGACCCGAGGAACTTTCTATGTGATTTCCGGAGAATTTTGTTCCGGGACCCTGGAATCCCGAAAAACCGTGTATTATATACACTTCATTTTCACTGTTCGGAAGGTCGTCGACGGAACTGTTCCTTTTTCTCCCTGTTTTTCAATCACGCTTCCGAGCTCATTTCAGGAATCAACCTGTTCGATTTCAGGAATCAACCTGTTCAATTTCAGCCTCAAATAACGAGCTTTAACACATTTTTCACGATAATCCGAGTTTCGGCGAATGCTGGTTTGTGGCACACCGGCACCCCCAAATGTCTTCCGTTGGTGCTCAAACTTTGCGTGGCCGCTTTATGTGACCCGAGGACCTTTCTATGTGATTTCCGGAGAATTTTATTCCAGGACCCCGGAATCCCGAAAAACCGTGTATTATACACTTCAATTTCAGCCGTTCGGAAGGTCGTACCGGAACCTGTTTCTTTTTCTCCCTGTTTTTCAATCACGCGTCCGAGCTCATTTTAGGAATCAACCTGTTCGATTTCAGGAATCAATCTGTTCAATTTCAGCCTCAAATAACGAGCTTTAACACATTTTTCACGATAATCCGAGTTTCGGCGAATGCTAGTTTGTGGCACACAGGCACCCCCAAATGTCTTCCGTTGGTGCTCAAACTTTGCGTGGCCGCTTTATCTGAACCGAGGAACTTTCTATGTTATTTCCGGAGACTTTTATTCCGGGACCCCGGAATCCCGAAAAACCGTGTATTATACACTTCAATTTCAGCCGTTCGGAAGGTCGTACCGGAACCTGTTTCTTTTTCTCCCTATTGTTCAATCACGCATCCGAGCTCATTTCAGGAATCAACCTGTTCGATTTCAGGAATCAACCTGTTCGATTTCGGCCTCAAATAACGAGCTTTAACATATTTTTCACGATAATCCGAGTTTCGACGAATGCTGGTTTGTGGCACACCATCACCCCCAAATGTCTTCCGTTGGTGCTCAAACTTTGCGTGGCCGCTTTATCTGCCCCGAGAAACTTTCTATGTGATTTCCGGAGAATTTTATTCGGGACTCGAATCCCGAAAAACCGTGCATTATACACTTCAATTTCAGCCGTTCAGAAGGTCGTACCGAAACCTGTTTGTTTTTCGCCCTGTTTTTCAATCACGCGTCCGAGCTCATTTCAGGAATCAACCTGTTCAATTTCAGCCTCAAATAACGAGCTTTAACACATTTTTCACGATAATCCGAGTTTCGGCGAATGCTGGTTTGTGGTACACCGGCACCCCCAAATGTCATCCGTTGGTGCTCAAACTTTGCGTGGCCGCTTTATCTGACCCGAGGAACTTTCTATGTGATTTCCGGAGAATTTTGTTCCGGGACCCTGGAATCCCGAAAAACCGTGTATTTATACACTTCATTTTCAGCCGTTCGGAAGGTCGTACCGGAACCTGTTCCTTTTTCTCCCTGTTTTTCAATCACGCTTCCGAGCTCATTTCAGGAATCAACCTGTTCGATTTCAGGAATCAACCTGTTCAATTTCAGCCTCAAATAACGAGCTTTAACACATTTTTCACGATAATCCGAGTTTCGGCGAATCTTTGGGCACACCAAGCACCCCCAAATGTCTTCCGTTGGTGCTCAAACTTTGCGTGGCCGCTTTATGTGACCCGAGGACCTTTCTATGTGATTTCCGGAGAATTTTATTCCAGGACCCCGGAATCCCGAAAAACCGTGTATTATACACTTCAATTTCAGCCGTTCGGAAGGTAAATCGGAACCTGTTTCTTTTTCTCCCTGTTTTTCAATCACGCGTCCGAGCTCATTTTAGGAATCAACCTGTTCGATTTCAGGAATCAATCTGTTCAATTTCAGCCTCAAATAACGAGCTTTAACACATTTTTCACGATAATCCGAGTTTCGGCGAATGCTAGTTTGTGGCACACCGGCACCCCCAAATGTCTTCCGTTGGTGCTCAAACTTTGCGTGGCCGCTTTATCTGACCCGAGGAACTTTCTATGTTATTTCCGGAGACTTTTATTCCGGGACCCCGGAATCCTGAAAAACCGTGTATTATACACTTCAATTTCGGCCGTTCGGAAGGTAAATCGGAACTGTTTCTTTTTCTCCCTATTGTTCAATCACGCATCCGAGCTCATTTCAGGAATCAACCTGTTCGATTTCAGGAATCAACCTGTTCGATTTCGGCCTCAAATAACGAGCTTTAACATATTTTTCACGATAATCCGAGTTTCGACGAATGCTGGTTTGTGGCACACCATCACCCCCAAATGTCTTCCGTTGGTGCTCAAACTTTGCGTGGCCGCTTTATCTGCCCCGAGAAACTTTCTATGTGATTTCCGGAGAATTTTATTCCGGGACTCCGGAATCCCGAAAAACCGTGCATTATACACTTCAATTTCAGCCGTTCAGAAGGTCGTACCGAAACCTTTTTCTTTTTCGCCCTGTTTTTCAATCACGCGTCCGAGCTCATTTCAGGAATCAACCTGTTCAATTTCAGCCTCAAATAACGAGCTTTAACACATTTTTCACGATAATCCGAGTTTCGGCGAATGCTGGTTTGTGGCACACAGGCACCCCCAAATGTCTTCCGTTGGTGCTCAAACTTTGCGTGGCCGCTTTATCTAACCCGAGGAACTTTCTATGTTATTTCCGGAGACTTTTATTCCGGGACCCCGGAATCTCGAAAAACCGTGTATTATACACTTCAATTTCAGTCGTTCGGAAGGTCGTACCGAAACCTGTTTCTTTTTCTCCCTATTTTTCAATCACGCGTCCGAGCTCATTTCAGGAATCAACCTGTTCGATTTCAGGAATCAACCTGTTCGATTTCAACCTCAAATAACGAGCTTTAACACATTTTTCACGATAATCCGAGTTTCGGCGAATGCTGGTTTGTGGCACACAGGCACCCCCAAATGTCATCCCTTGGTGCTCAAACTTTGCGTGGCCGCTTTATCTGACGCGAGGACCTTTCTATGTGATTTCCGGAGAATTTTATTCCGGGGCCCCGGAATCCTGAAAAACCGTGTATTATGCACTTCAATTTCAGCCGTTCGGAAGGTCGTACCGGAACCTGTTTCTTTTTCTCCCTGTTTTTCAATCATGCGTCCGAGCTCATTTTAGGAATCAACCTGTTCGATTTCAGAAATAAACCTGTTCAATTTCAGCCTCAAATAACGAGCTTTAACACATTTTTCACGATAATCCGAGTTTCGGCGAATCTTTGGTTTCAGGCACACAGCACCCCCAAATGTCTTCCGTTGGTGCTCAAACTTTGCGTGGCCGCTTTATCGACCCGAGGGACTATCTACGTTATTTCCGTAGACTTTTATTCGGGACCGGAATCCCGAAAAACCGTGTATTATACACTTCAATTTACCGTTCGGAAGTTAAACCGGAACTGTTTCTTTTTCTCCCTATTTTTCAATCACGCGTCCGAGCTCATTTCAGGAATCAACCTGTTCGATTTCAGGAATCAACCTGTTCGATTTCGTCCTCAAATAACGAGCATTAACACATTTTTCACGATAATCCGAGTTTCGACGAATGCTGGTTTGTGGCACACCGGCACTCCCAAATGTCTTCCGTTGGTGCTCAAACTTTGCGTGGCCGCTTTATCTGCCCCGAGAAACTTTCTATGTGGTTTCCGGAGAATTTTATTCCGGGACTCCGGAATCCCGAAAAACCGTGCATTATACACTTCAATTTCAGCCGTTCAGAAGGTCGTACCGAAACCTGTTTTTTTTTCGCCCTGTTTTTCAATCACGCGTCCGAGCTCATTTCAGGAATCAACCTGTTCAATTTCAGCCTCAAATAACGAGCTTTAACACATTTTTCATGATAATCCGAGTTTCGGCGAATGCTGGTTTGCGGCACACCGGCACCCCCAAATGTCATCCGTTGGTGCTCAAACTTTGCGTGGCCGCTTTATCTGACCCGAGAACTTTCTATGTGATTTCCGTAGAATTTTGTTCCGGGACCCTGGAATCCCGAAAAACCGTGTATTATACACTTCAATTTCAGCCGTTCGGAAGGTCGTGACAGGAACTGTTTCTTTTTTCTCCTGTTTTTCAATCACGCGTCCGAGCTCATTTCAGGAATCAACCTGTTCGGTTTCAGGAATCAACCTGTTCAATTTCAGCCTCAAATAACGAGCTTTAACACATTTTTCACGATAATCCGAGTTTCGACGAATGCTGGTTTGTGGCACACAGGCACCCCCAAATGTCTTCCTTTGGTGCTCAAACTTTGCGTGGCCGCTTTATCTGACCCGAGGAACTTTCTATGTTATTTCCGGAGACTTTTATTAGGGACCGGAATCTCAAAACCGTGTATTATACACTTCAATTTCAGTCGTTCGGAAGGTCGTACCGAAACCTGTTTCTTTTTCTCCCTATTTTTCAATCACGCGTCCGAGCTCATTTCAGGAATCAGCCTGTTCGATTTCAGCCTCAAATAACGAGCTTTAACACATTTTTCACGATAATCCGAGTTTCGGCGAATGCTGGTTTGTGGCACACAGGCACCCCCAAATGTCATCCCTTGGTGCTCAAACCTTGCGTGGCCGCTTTATCTGACTCGAGGACCTTTCTATGTGATTTCCGGAGAATTTTATTATGGGGCCCCGGAATCCTGAAAAACCGTGTATTATTATACTTCAATTTCAGCCGTTCGGAAGGTCGTACCGGAACCTGTTTCTTTTTCTCCCTGTTTTTCAATCACGCGTCCGAGCTCATTTTAGGAATCAACCTGTTCGATTTCAGGAATCAACCTGTTCAATTTCAGCCTCAAATAACGAGCTTTAACACATTTTTCACGATAATCCGAGTTTCGGCGAATCTTTGGTTTCAGGGCACACCGGCACCCCCAAATGTCATCCGTTGGTGCTCAAACTTTGCGAGGCCGCTTTATCTGACCTGAGGAACTTTCTATGTGATTTCCGGAGAATTTTGTTCCAGGACCCCGGAATCCCGAAAAACCGTGTATTATACACTTCAATTTCAACCGTTCGGAAGGTCGACTCGGAACTGTTTCTTTTTCTCCTGTTTTTCAATCACGCGTCCGAGCTCATTTCAGGAATCAACCTGTTCGATTTCAGAAATCAACTGTTCGATTTGACCTCGAATAACGAGCTTTAACACATTTTTCACGATAATCCGAATTTGGCGAATCTTTGGTTTGTCAGGCACACCGGCACCCTCAAATGTCTTTCGTTGGTGCTCAAACTTTGCGTGGCCGCTTTATCTGACCCGAGGAACTTTATATGTGATTTCCGGAGAATTTTATTCCGGAACCCCGTAATCCCGAAAAACCGTGTATTATACACTTCAATTTCAGCCGTTCGGAAGGTCGTACCGGAACCTATTTCTTTTTCTCCTTGTTTTTCAATCACGCGTCCGAGCTCATTTCAGGAATCAACCTGTTCGATTTCGGGATCAACTTTGTTCGATTTGACCTCAAATAACGAGCTTTAACACATTTTTCACGATAATCCGAGTTTCGGCGAATGCTGATTTGTGGCACACAGGCACCCCCAAATGTCTTCCGTTGATGCTCAAACTTTGTGTGGCCGCTTTATCTGACCCGAGGAACTTTCTATGTGATTTCCGGAGAATTTTATTCCGGGACCCCGGAATCCCGAAAAACCGTGTATTATACACTTCAATTTCAACCGTTCGGAAGGTCGTACCGGAACCTGTTTCTTTTTCTCCCTATTTTTCAATCACGCGTCCGAGCTCATTTCAGGAATCAACCTGTTCGATTTCAGGAATCAACCTGTTCGATTTCGGCCTCAAATAACGAGCTTTAACACATTTTTCACAATAATCCAGTTTCAAATGAATCTTTGGTTTTGCACACCGGCACCCCCAAATGTCTTCCGTTGGTGCTCAAACTTTGCGTGGCCGCTTTATCTGAACCGAGGACCTTTCTATGTGATTTCCGGAGAATTTTAATCCGGGACCCCGGAATCCAGAAAAACCGTGTATTATACACTTCAATTTCAGCCGTTCGGAAGGTCGTGCGTAACTGTTTCTTTTTCTCCTGTTTTTCAATCATGCGTCCGAGCTCATTTCAGGAATCAACCTGTTCGGTTTCAGGAATCAACTGTTCAATTTCAAACCTCAAATAACGAGCTTTAACACATTTTTCACGATAATCCGAGTTTCGACGAATGCTGGTTTGTGGCACACAGGCACCCCCAAATGTCTTCCTTTGGTGCTCAAACATTGCGTGGCCGCTTTATCTGACCCGAGGACCTTTCTATGTGATTTCCGGAGAATTTTATTCCGGGACCCCGGAATCCCGAAAAACCGTGTATTATACACTTCAATTTCAGCCGTTCGGAAGGTCGTACCGGAACCTGTTTTTTTTTTCTCCCTGTTTTTCAATCACGCGTCTGAGCTCATTTCAGGAATCAACCTGTTCGATTTCAGGAATCAACCTGTTCAATTTCAGCCTCAAATAACGAGCTTTAACACATTTTTCACGATAATCCGAGTTTCGGCGAATGCTATTTTGTGGCACACCGGCACCCCCAAATGTCATCCGTTGGTGCTCAAACTTTGCGAGGCTGCTTTATCTGACCTAAGGAACTTTCTATGTGATTTCCGGAGAATTTTGTTCCGGGACCCCGGAATCCCGAAAAACCGTGTATTATACACTTCAATTTCAGCCGTTCGGAAGGTCGTACCGGACCCTGTTTCTTTTTCTCCCTGTTTTTCAATCACGCGTCTGAGCTCATTTCAGGAATTAACCTGTTCGATTTCAGAAATCAACCTGTTCAATTTCAGCCTCAAATAACGAGCTTTAACACATTTTTCACGATAATCCGAGTTTCGGCGAATGCTGGTTTGTGGCACACCGGCACCCCCAAATGTCTTCCGTTGGTGCTCAAACTTTGCGTGGCCGCTTTATCTGACCCGAGGACCTTTCTATGTGATTTCCGGAGAATTTTATTCCGGACTCGGAATCCAGAAAAACCGTGTATTATACACTTCAATTTCACCTGTTCGGAAGGTCGTCAGGGACTGTTTTTTTTTTTTTTCTCCCTGTTTTTCAATCACGCGTCTGAGCTCATTTCAGGAATCAACCTGTTCGATTTCAGGAATCAACCTGTTCGATTTCAGCCTCAAATAACGAGCTTTAACACATTTTTCACGATAATCCGAGTTTCGGCGAATGCTAGTTTGTGGCACACCGGCACCCCCAAATGTCATCCGTTGGTGCTCAAACTTTGCGAGGCCGCTTTATCTGACCTAAGGAACTTTCTATGTGATTTCCGGAGAATTTTGTTCCGGGACCTCGGAATCCCGAAAAACCGTGTATTATACACTTCAATTTTAACCGTTCGGAAGGTCGTACCGGAACCTGTTTCTTTTTCTCCCTGTTTTTCAATCACGCATCTGAGCTCATTTTAGGAATCAACCTGTTCGATTTCAGAAATCAACCTGTTCGATTTCAGCCTCGAATAACGAGCTTTAACACATTTTTCACGATAATCCGAGTTTCGGCGAATGCTGGTTTGTGGCACACAGGCACCCTAAAATGTCTTTCGTTTGTGCTCAAACTTTGCGTGGCCGCTTTATCTGACCCGAGGAACTTTATATGTGATTTCCGGAGAATTTTATTCCGGAACCCCGGAATCCCCAAAAACCGTGTATTATACATTTCAATTTCAGCCGTTCGGAAGGTCGTACCGGAACCTATTTCTTTTTTTCCTTGTTTTTCAATCACGCGTCCGAGCTCATTTCAGGAATTAACCTGTTCGATTTCAGGGATCAACCTGTTCGATTTCAGCTTCAAATAACGAGCTTTAACACATTTTTCACGATAATCCGAGTTTCGGCGAATGCTGATTTGTGTCACACAGGCACCCCCAAATGTCTTCCGTTGGTGCTCAAACTTTGTGTGGCCGCTTTATCTGACCCGAGGAACTTTCTATGTGATTTCCGGAGAATTTTATTCCGGGACCCGGGAATCCCGAAAAACCGTGTATTATACACTTCAATTTCAGCCGTTCGGAAGGTCGTACCGGAACCTGTTTCTTTTTCTCCCTATTTTTCAATCACGCGTCCGAGCTCATTTCAGGAATCAACCTGTTCGATTTCGGCCTCAAATAACGAGCTTTAACACATTTTTCACAATAATCCGAGTTTCAGCGAATCTTTGGTTTTCAGGCACACCAAGCACCCCCAAATGTCTTCCGTTGGTGCTCAAACTTTGCGTGGCCGCTTTATCTGAACCGAGGACCTTTCTATGTGATTTCCGGAGAATTTTATTCGGGACCCCGGAATCGTAAAAACCGTGTATTATACACTTCAATTTCGGTAGTTCGGAAGGTCGTACTTAACTGTTTCTTTTTCTCCTGTTTTTCAATCACGCGTCCGAGCTCATTTCAGGAATCAACCTGTTCGATTTCAGGAATCATCCTGTTCGATTTCAGCCTCAAATAACGAGCTTTAACACATTTTTCACGATAATCCGAGTTTCGGCGAATGCTGGTTTGTGGCACACCGGCACCCCCAAATGTCTTCCGTTGGTGCTCAAACTTTGCGTGGCCGCTTTATCTGACCCGATGACCTTTCTATGTGATTTCCGGAGAATTTTATTCCGGGACCTCGGAATCCCGAAAAACCGTGTATTATACACACTTCAATTTCAAATAGTTCGGAAGGTCGATCGGAACCTCGTTTTTTTTTCTCCCTGTTTTTCAATCACGCGTCTGCGCTCATTTCAGGAATCAACCTGTTCGATTTCAGGAATCAATCTGTTCGATTTCAGCCTCAAATGACGCGCTTTAACACATTTTTCACGATAATCCGAGTTTTAGCGAATGCTGATTTGTGGCACACGGCACCCCCAAATGTCTTCCGTTGGTGCTCAAACTTTGCGTGGCCGCTTTATCTGACCCGAGGAACTTTCTATGTGATTTCCAGAGAATTTTATTTCGGGACCCCGGAATCCCGAAAAACCGTGTATTATACACTTCAATTTCAACCGTTCGGAAGGTCTTTCCGGAACCTGTTTCTTTTTCTCCCTGTTTTTCAATCACGCGTCTGAGCTCATTTCAGGAATCAACCTGTTCGATTTCAGAAATCAACTGTTCGATTTCAGCCTCGAATAACGAGCTTTAACACATTTTTCACGATAATCCGAGTTTCGGCGAATGCTGTTTTGTGGCACACCGGCACCCTAAAATGTCTTTCGTTGGTGCTCAAACTTTGCGTGGCCGCTTTATCTGACCCGAGGAACTTTATATGTGATTTCCGGAGAATTTTATTCCGGAACCCCGGAATCCCGAAAAACCGTGTATTATACACTTCAATTTCAGCCGTTCGGAAGGTCGTATCGGAACCTATTTCTTTTTTTCCTTGTTTTTCAATCACGCGTCCGAGCTCATTTCAGGAATCAACCTGTTCGATTTCTGGGATCAACTTGTTCGATTTCAGCCTCAAATAACGAGCTTTAACACATTTTTCACGATAATCCGAGTTTCGGCGAATGCTGATTTGTGTCACACAGGCACCCCCAAATGTCTTCCGTTGGTGCTCAAACTTTGTGTGGCCGCTTTATCTGACTCGAGGAACTTTCTATGTGATTTCCGGAGAATTTTATTCCGGGACCCCGGAATCCCGAAAAACCGTGTATTATACACTTCAATTTCAGCCGTTCGGAAGGTCGTACCGGAACCTGTTTCTTTTTCTCCCTATTTTTCAATCACGCGTCCGAGCTCATTTCAGGAATCAACATGTTCGATTTCGGCCTCAAATAACGAGCTTTAACACATTTTTCACAATAATCCGAGTTTCAGCCGAATCTTTGGTTTTTGGCACACCAAGCACCCCCAAATGTCTTCCGTTGGTGCTCAAACTTTGCGTGGCCGCTTTATCTGACCCGGGGACCTTTCTATGTGATTTCCGGAGAATTTTCCGGGACCCCGGAATCCCGAAAAACCGTGTATTATACACTTCAATTTCAGCCGTTCGGAAGGTCGTACCGGAACCTGTTTTTTTTTCTCCCTGTTTTTCAATCACGCGTCTGAGCTTATTTCAGAATCAACCTTTGTTCGATTTCAGGAATCAACTGTTCGATTTCAGCCTCAAATAACGAGCTTTAACACATTTTTCACGATAATCCGAGTTTTAGCGAATGCTGATTTGTGGCACACGGCACCCCCAAATGTCTTCCGTTGGTGCTCAAACTTTGCGTGGCCGCTTTATCTGACCCGAGGAACTTTCTATGTGATTTCCGGAGAATTTTATTCCGGGACCCCGGAATCCCGAAAAACCGTGTATTATATACACTTCAATTTTAGCCGTTCGGAAAGTCGTACCGGAACCTGTTTCTTTTTCTCCCTATTTTTCAATCACGCGTCCGAGCTCATTTCAGGAATCAACCTGTTCGATTTCAGGAATCAACCTGTTCGATTTCGGCCTCAAATAACGAGCTTTAACACATTTTTCACAATAATCCGAGTTTCAGCGAATGCTGGTTTGTGGCACACCGGCACCCCCAAATGTCTTCCGTTGGTGCTCAAACTTTGCGTGGCCGCTTTATCTGAACCGAGGACCTTTCTATGTGATTTCCGGAGAATTTTATTCCAGGACCCCGGAATCCAGAAAAACCATGTATTATACACTTCAATTTGACCTAGTTCGGAAGGTCGTACTTAACTGTTTCTTTTTCTCCTTGTTTTTCAATCACGCGTCCGAGCTCATTTCAGGAATCAACCTGTTCGATTTCAGGAATCATCCTGTTCGATTTCAGCCTCAAATAACGAGCTTTAACACATTTTTCACGATAATCCGAGTTTCGGCGAATGCTGGTTTGTGGCACACCGGCACCCCCAAATGTCTTCCGTTGGTGCTCAAACTTTGCGTGGCCGCTTTATCTGACCCGAGGACCTTTCTATGTGATTTCCGGAGAATTTTATTCCGGGACCCCGGAATCCCGAAAAACCGTGTATTATACACTTCAATTTCAGCCGTTCGGAAGGTCATACCGGAACCTGTTTTTTTTTTCTCCCTGTTTTTCAATCACGCGTCTGAGCTCATTTCACGAATCAACCTGTTCGATTTCAGGAATCAATCTGTTCGATTTCAGCATCAAATGACGCGCTTTAACACATTTTTCACGATAATCCGAGTTTTAGCGAATGCTGATTTGTGGCACACGGCACCCCCAAATGTCTTCCGTTGGTGCTCAAACTTTGCGTGGCCGCTTTATCTGACCCGAGAAATTTTCTATGTGATTTCCGGAGAATTTTATTTCGGGACCCCGGAATCCCGAAAAACCGTGTATTATACACTTCAATTTCAGCCGTTCGGAAGGTCGTACCGGAACCTGTTTTTTTTTTTCTCCCTGTTTTTCAATCACGCGTCTGAGCTCATTTCAGGAATCAACCTGTTCGATTTCAGGAATCAATCTGTTCGATTTCAGCCTCAAATAATGCGCTTTAACACATTTTTCACGATAATCCGAGTTTTAACGAATGCTGGTTTGTGGCACACCGGCATCCTAAAATGTCTTTCGTTGGTGCTCAAACTTTGCGTGGCCGCTTTATCTGACCCGAGGAACTTTATATGTGATTTCCGAAGAATTTTATTCCGGAACCCCGGAGTCCCGAAAAACCGTGTATTATACACTTCAATTTCAGCCGTTCGGAAGGTCGTACCGGAACCTATTTCTTTTTTTCCTTGTTTTTCAATCACGCGTCCGAGCTCATTTCAGGAATCAACCTGTTCGATTTCAGGGATAAACTTGTTCGATTTCAGCCTCAAATAACGAGCTTTAACACATTTTTCACGTTAATTCGAGTTTCGGCGAATGCTGATTTGTGTCACACTGTCACCCCCAAATGTCTTCCGTTGGTGATCAAACTTTGTGTGGCCGCTTTATCTGACCCGAGGAACTTTCTATGTGATTTCCGGAGAATTTTATTCCGGGACCCGGGAATCCCGAAAAACCGTGTATTATACACTTCAATTTCAGCCGTTCGGAAGGTCGTACCGGAACCTGTTTATTTTTCTCCCTATTTTTCAATCACGCGTCCGAGCTCATTTCAGGAATCAACCTGTTCGATTTCGGCCTCAAATAACGAGCTTTAACACATTTTTCACAATAATCCGAGTTTCAAATGAATGAATCTTTGTTTTGGCACACAAGCACCCCCAAATGTCTTCCGTTGGTGCTCAAACTTTGCGTGGCCGCTTTATCTGAACCGAGGACCTGTCTATGTGATTTCCGGAGAATTTTATTCCGGGACCCCGGAATCCAGAAAAACCGTGTATTATACACTTCAATTTCAGTCGTTCGGAAGGTCGTACCAGAACCTGTTTCTTTTTCTCCCTGTTTTTCAATCACGCGTCCGAGCTCATTTCAGGAATCAACTGTGGGGTAATATCCGTATAAGACCCTTTAAATTTAAGGATTATAACGTAAATTTAACATGTGAAATATGGTCATAAACGAAATACAATAGAAAAACGATAAAGATTAAGAATCAACCTCGGGTCCTTTGATGTGCGGCGTAAAGAACAGAAATCAACAGAGATTTCCTCCTAATCGTTGCACCCAAGACCGTCTGAGACTATGCCCTTGTGCTAGAAATGCTCTCTAATTGACTTGCAATATCGAGAGAGCTATTGTGAGGTTATTCGATGTGAGATCGAGGTTTTTCAGAGAAAAATGCTCTTCAAAACCCTAATTTTCATGTAAAAATGAATGCTTAGGTCAAAAGGAGAGGGAGCCTCTCCTTTTGTTGCCTCGGTCCGCGGGTCTCATGGAGGAGGGAGTGGGATTTCCACTTTCTCCTCATTATTAACTCGTGGTCCGATCAATTCCGCTAAAAATGTATATGACGGGTTTTATTATAAACTGTCATCGGTTATCGGTTATTAATACATCGACTAATAACACGGATTAGTCTAAATATTAATACATGTCCGACAAAGACAATATTGTATAATTAATTCAATATACATTAATTAAATATAATCGTTTATATTTAATTTACGAATTAACTGTTTAATTCGCCTTAGCCCATATTATTTAATCCGTATTAAATAATTGTATCAACATCGCGTTTGACTAATTACTAGTCAATAACTCCGACTAACTGGTTAGTCATAATTGGCATCAACATGACTGTATTTTCATACTGTCATATCTCTCAAACGTATCTTATAGGTGTGACTTTTAGGGACCAGTTGATCACCGCCATCTGTATGACAATAACGTCAAACTTATCTAGCAAGCCAACCGTTATTGATAAACGTGGATCAACTGATTATGATACAAAAGTATACCCTTTGATCCTTTTAGAGATTTATAAGTCCTTGCACAAACTGTAAAGGACACCAGCCCCAACAAGCTCCCACTTGTCCGTACAAGTGTATGTGCAATGACGTTATCCGCACTAACTGGAGGACACAGCTCCAACAAACTCCCACTTGTCCGTACAAGTGTATGTGCGATAACCGATTCTCATATTCATTTAAATTTTCTCCCACTCAATGTAAAACAATTTGCAGATCCGGATCCGCAAAGGTCGTATTTTACAATCGATCTGTATCTAGAGTGGTTTCCCCGACTAGAGAGTAACTTAACTGATAAAACGAATCTGCATTCGAGCATGGCCATGCATTTCAGTTACAGCTCCTCGAGTGGCCCTGAGAAATATCGAGTACCTGATAAAGGCTGAATATTTCCTTCAACTCGAACTCCTTCCGATCTAAGCACAGCATGAAATGACCAGAAACAATCTACTTGGCCCCCTGTTACGGATGACCGTGAGAAAGAAACCAAAGTCACCCAAAATCTGTCGTAGTCTCAAGAGACAGTCGATAGTCAAAAGAATCGACTCTTAGGATCACCATGGAGGTCCTATCCACGACCGGGCACCGAATGTTGTAAAACATTTAGGACTCCACGTTGATGTCACAATTGTGTCCTACGAGATATCCGTATAAATCGCCTCTGTGATTGGTCAGTCAACCTGTTGACTTATGGCTCGTTGAACCCACCATCAACCAACGTCACAAAATAATTACCTTGAGTTATCAGCTCACGTGGGTAATTAAGGACCATAAAATATAATGTTTGTTCAGTTCACTTTGTGGTGTTCAAAATTTGTCGTACAAATCCACATGAAAAACAAAATATATAAAATATCAAAACGATGATGTCGTATAGAGTACAAAGGAGAATGAATCTAATCCATAAAAGAGTACTACAACTTAGGAACACGTTTAATTCCCATGGAATTAACATGCCCTTCATGCTTATCTTGTCGTAATGGTTTAGTGAGAGGATCTGCTATGTTATCATCTGTAGCAATCTTTTCTATCACTACTTCCTTTTGCTCCACGTAATCTCGGATTAGATGAGCTTTCCGTTGTACATGTCTAGACTTGTTGCTAGACTTTGGCTCCTTAGCTTGGAAGATGGCACCTCTATTGTCGCAATAGATGGTGATCGGGTCATTCGAACTAGGCACTACAGATAGTCCATGTAAGAATTGACGCATCCATATCGCTTCCTTTGTAGCTTCAGACGCGGCATAGTACTCGGACTCAGTCGTAGAATCTGTTGTAACAGTTTGTTTGGAACTCTTCCGGTGATGCAGCGCCATTAAGAGTAAAACGAATCCGCATCGAGATTTCGAGTCATCACGATCCGTTTGGAAGCTAGCATCTGCACAGAGGTTGCGCATAGCTTTTGTTCGCCTCCATAAGTCAATGCCCAATCTTTAGTCCTCCGTAGGTACTTAAGAATGTTCTTGATAGCCATCCAATGTGATTCACCGGATCTTTGTTGGAATCGACTTGTCATACTCAATGCATATGCCACGTCCGGACGTGTGCATATCATGGCATACATGATTGATCCTATAGCCGAGGCATAAGGAATCCGTGTCATGCGCTCTTTCTCTTCCGGTGTCTCTGGTGACTGAGACTTGCTCAAATGCACCCCTGGAGCCATAGGAAGAAACCCCTTCTTGGAGTTAGTCATGCTGAATCTCTCTAGGACTTTGTCTATGTAAGACTCCTGGCTGAGAGATAACATCCGTCGTGATCTATCTCGATAGATACGGATGCCTAGAATTCTTTGTCCCTCTCCCAGATCTTTCATCTAGAAATGGTTTTTCAACCATACTTTCACCGAAGTTAAGAGAGGTATGTCATTCCCAATCAGGAGTATGTCATCGACATACAATATTAGGAAGACAATCTTGCTCCCACTCGACTTGATATAAAGACATGGTTCCTCGACCGATCGAGTAAATCCATTTTCTTTAATCACTTGGTCGAAGCGATGATTCCAACTCCGAGATGCTTGCTTAAGTCCATAAATGGAACGCTTAAGCTTGCACACTTTCTTAGGATTTTGTGGATCGATGAAACCTTCGGGTTGTACCATGTACAACTCTTCCTCCAAAAAACCGTTTAAGAAGGCGGTTTTCACATCCATTTGCCAAATTTCATAGTCATGAAAAGCGGCAATCGCTAAGATAATCCGAATGGAACGCAACATGACTACGGGTGCAAAAATTTCATCGTAGTGCAAACCTGGCACTTGGGTGAAACCTTTAGCAACTAGTCGTGCTTTATAGATATCTTGTTGACCTTCCACAGAATGTTTTATCTTGTAAAGCCATTTGCATTGAAGGGGACGAACCTTAGCAGGTAAGTCAACGAGATCCCATACGTTGTTCTCATACATAGAGTCCATCTCGGATTGCATGGCCTCAAGCCATAGCTTTGAGTCAGAACTAGTCATAGCACCTTTATAGGTTGCGGGTTCACTACTCGTTAAGAGTAGAACGTCATCTATGTCATGTTCCTCGACCATACCAATGTATCTGTCCGGAGGAATAGAGACTCTTCCCGACCTCCTAGGTTCCTCAGGAATATTAACCGCAGCTGGGATTGAAGGAATTTGTTCCTCCAATGGTTGCTCGGTATTTGGTTCTGGAATCTCCGACAGGTCGAAGGTTCTATCACTCTTTGCATTCTCGAGAAATTCCTTCTCTAAGAATGTCGCACTAGCCGCAACAAAAACACGTTGTTCGGTTGGCGAATAGAAGTAATGACCAAGTGTTCCTTTAGGATAACCTATAAAGTATGTCTTGACCGATCGCGGGCCGAGCTTATCCTCGTGTCTCCACTTGACATAAGCCTCGCAGCCCCAAACCCGTATAAAGGGCAAGTTAGGGACCGTTCCCTTCCATAGTTCATATGGAGTCTTGTCAACAGCTTTAGACGGACTTCGGTTAAGTATTAGAGCGGCTGACAAAAGAGCATAACCCCACAATGAGTCGGGCAACACGGTGTGACTCATCATGGATCGAACCATATCAAGTAGTGTTCGATTTCTCCGTTCGGACACACCATTCAATTGAGGTGTTCAGGTGGAGTTACCCGTAGGGCAATCCCACGATCCTTTAGGTGTTGATCAAACTCATGAGAAAGATACTCGCCACCACGATCCGAACGCAGTGTTTTAATCTTTCTACCCAATAGGTTCATGTACCCTATTGGTATTCCTTGAATTTCTCAAAGGATTCACTTTTGTGCTTCATTAAGTAGACATAGCCATATCTACTTAAATCGTCCGTGAAAGTGATGAAATACCTATAGCCTTCTCGTGCGGTGATTGACATAGGACCACATACATCCGTGTGTATGAGCCCTAATAGGTCAGCAGTGCGCATTCCAACACCTTTGAAGGAAATTCGAGTCATCTTACCGATGAGACATGATTCACACGTGCCAAATGATTGAAAATCAAAGGCCGAGATAGCTCCATTCTTTATGAGCTGTTTTACGCGTTTCTCATTAATGTGTCCCATACGGCAGTGCCATAGATACGTTTGATCTTTGTCACCAACCTTTAACTTTTTATTCATTACGTGTAATATTTCGGTGGTCTGATCTAAAACATAAATTCCGTTCATGGAAACTGCCTTGCCATAAATCATATCGTGTAAAGAGAAAATGCAAGTATTGTTCTCTATTACAAATGAAAAACCAAGTTTGTCAAGTGCGTAAACCGAAATAATGTTTTTCGAAAGATGGTACATAATAGCAGTTATATAAAAATAACTCAAATCCGCTAGGAAGCTGGATCACGTATGTTCCCCTTGAGACGGCAGCCACTCGTGCTCCATTCCCAACACGCAGGTCCACCTCACCCTTTACGAGGGGTTCGATGTTTCGGAGCCCCTGCGCATGATTACACAGATGAGAACCACAACCAGTATCAAGTACCCAAGTTCCGTAACTTGCGTGGTTAATCTCAATCATATGAATAAAAGTAGAAGGAGAAGACATACCAACAGGTTTAACACGACCTGCCTTTAACTCCTCATGATAAACAGGACATGTACGCCTCCAATGCCCAGTCTTGTGGCAATGATGGCATTCCATGTTTTCATTCTTGCTCTTTGTCGCGCCTGATGAGGTGCTCGACTCACCAGGCCCACTCTTACCTGAACCCGACTTCTTAAACTTCGGTTTGCCTACTGCTAGGCCTGGCTGAACTTTGCCCTTACCCTTGCCCTTGTTTGACACAACGAGAACATCTTGTTTCATGCTCCCACTGAACTTCATGTCCTTCTCGGTCTGTACGAGAAGGAGTGCGATTCATGGGGACTTTTATTCAAATCATTCATATAGTAATTCGCTCTAAATTGCGAAAAACCATCGTGGAGTGAATGAAGCATGCGGTCAATCACGATGTTCTCGCTGATTTTACAATCAAGCGTCTCCAGTTTCTCGACATTCTCAATCATCCTGAGAATGTGTGGGCTAACCGGTTGGCCTTTCGAGTCTCGCATCAAAGAAGCGAGTGGTATGCTCATAGGTCACGATTCTCGGTGCTTTCGAGAATTCCTTGGTGAGCGTGGTGAAAATCTTGTTTGCACCTTGGGCTATGAAGCGTTTCTGCAAATTGGGTTCCATTGCAAAAATGAGTACGTTTTTAATCGCACCCGCTTCCAAGGCGAAATCGTTATACTTGTCGATCTCGTTAATTCCGGCCCGTGGGACCGGGTTTGACGGCATGGGCTCAGCAGAAATCTGAGCTTCCGTCGCCAGCAGCGGCAGCATTCCGTAATCTTTGCCTCCCGGTCCGCGAAGTTTGATCCATCATTCTTGATCGCGTTGATCGATTCATCCGATTCATGAAGATCCGAAGCCGGGACTCACGGTCCAATGTGGCACTTGGCATTGGGTCGTTCAAGTGACAGACCATATTGTTATTTGCGGTTTAAGTGAACGTGATCTACACTTTGAAAAAGAAAGAAAACACAAAACGAAATAAGCAACTCATCGAGGTGATTTAAGTCTATTAAAATTTATTTTAATCGTGTAGACTCATTGCACTTGTATAATTGATCTCCCTCAAGAATAATACAAGTGATCCCAAGACTCAATTTCCGTAAATTGATAAGCCAACTGTTTAGCTAGTTCTTCCGTAAAAACTCTTGGTCGATAGATTTCCGTAAATCCTATCTATAGTCCACCATGATTACAGGATCGTACGAGTGACCATAGTGTTGAGATAAAATAAGTCAATCGGTTCCAACTTACCCGACGTAGAATGGGTCATATTATGCCTACCGACGAAGAAGGGATTCATTGGAGTTTGACCTATAAAGACCGTTCTCAATTTTTGTTTATACGAGGAAGATCCCATCAACTAAGTTTCAATTCATTTTAAGTGAACGAATAACTAGCAACTGCGTGAATGAATTAATTTAGATGATGGCTTAAATCGTGTGACATGAGAATGTCAAAGAAAACTAACTCGTGACCTCTATATGTGTCAGTTTTCATGCAATTATTAGGTGGTTTGGTTTTTAGGCGGAATATGATGCATACTATCGTTACGATAAAATAAATAAATGAATGCGATACGTAAATAAAAATTCCTAGTGTGGCCTATCCTAGTAAAAAGAACATAATACAACTTTGGAATCCACCGTTGGACCCGAAAAGCTTGTCTTGATGTTCCATCTTTGTCCATGTAGCGGGAGTGAGCATCCGGTCTCCTTCTTTAGTCTTCTCAAAATTACAATTAAAATTTACAAAATATAAACCTATTTACATTCTAAATAAAAAACTGTAATTAAAAGAAATAAAAGGAGATACGAGATCTCAAAATACAACCAAGACCGTGTTCCATCATTACGGTAACACGTTCTACTAAGGCCACACTAAGTTACAACCGTTTGCAAAAATAAATAAATACGTAATTAAAAGCATTCAAATTAAACAAGAACGATAAATAAAATGCATCAACTAAAATAAATTTATTCGTGACATAATTCCGTAATTATGTTAAATTATCCAAACCACCTTTTAACGATTAAAATTTATGTGATGAAACTGCTTCTATCAGTTTAATTTTAATCTATTACAATCCGTTACTTTAAATACGCTTTAAAATAACTCAATGGTACGTGTGTGAACCGTTTCACAATCATAGCGAGTGTACAATATCCGTATAAAGTACATATTAAGGCCAAAAGAAAATTTAAAACAAAAAGAATAAATTTTCAAAGCTGCCAGAACAAAAATCCCTCGATCCAGGGACACAAGTTCTCGATCGAGGAAGAAAAGTGCTCGATCGAATGAAGCTGCCATTCGATCGAGGGGTTTGCCAATCAGAAGGTGCTCGATCGACTAAACACGAGGTCGATCGAGGACCTTTATCAGCAAAACTGTTCGATCGAGTACGAGGAGGTCTCGATCG
Source organism: Silene latifolia (assembly GCF_048544455.1). Taxonomy (NCBI): domain Eukaryota; kingdom Viridiplantae; phylum Streptophyta; class Magnoliopsida; order Caryophyllales; family Caryophyllaceae; genus Silene; species Silene latifolia. The sequence goes on from NC_133528.1 coordinate 353,645, forward strand.
AGCAGTCAGGGTTTTAAAAGTGGTCGATCGAGTACAGCAAGGACTCGATCGAGTAAAAACAAGACAGAATAGCACTCGATCGAGTAGAAATACGGTCGATCGAATGCAAACATGGCTGAAAACTGTAAAACCTTCGTGAAAACGATTTGATATAACAAAACAATTTCAAATTTGATCAAAACCGCATCAAAACAATTCTACAATTGTCAAAATTTAACATATTGCTATAATCTCCGTATAAAATAACAATATGCAAAATACCAAATTGAAAACAGAAACAAAACAGCCGTGTAAAACATGTGACGGCACGGTTTTCAAGACAAAAAAAATTAGCCGTGTAAAAAAAACAAATTACCAGCCGTGTAGATTTTGTACAATAACAAGATCGTTTCAAATCGATTTATGAAAAATCACAATGAAAATTTACGTGGCCTCGCTCTGATACCACTTGTGGGGTAATATCCGTATAAGACCCTTTAAATTTAAGGATTATAACGTAAATTTAACATGTGAAATATGGTCATAAACGAAATACAATAGAAAAACGATAAAGATTAAGAATCAACCTCGGGTCCTTTGATGTGCGGCGTAAAGAACAAAAATCAACAGAGATTTCCTTCTAATCGTTGCACCCATGACCGTCTGAGACTATGCCCTTGTGCTAGAAATGCTCTCTAATTGACTTGCAATATCGAGAGAGCTATTGTGAGGTTATTCGATGTGAGATCGAGGTTTTTCAGAGAAAAATGCTCTTCAAAACCCTAATTTTCATGTAAAAATGAATGCTTAGGTCAAAAGGAGAGGGAGCCTCTCCTTTTGTTGCCTCGGTCCGCGGGTCTCATGGAGGAGGGAGTGGTATTTCCACTTTCTCCTCATTATTAACTCGTGGTCCGATCAATTCCGCTAAAAATGTATATGACGGGTTTTATTATAAACTGTCATCGGTTATCGGTTATTAATACATCGACTAATAACACGGATTAGTCTAAATATTAATACATGTCCGACAAAGACAATATTGTATAATTAATTCAATATACATTAATTAAATATAATCGTTTATATTTAATTTACGAATTAACTGTTTAATTCGCCTTAGCCCATATTATTTAATCCGTATTAAATAATTGTATCAACATCGCGTTTGACTAATTACTAGTCAATAACTCCGACTAACTGGTTAGTCATAATTGGCATCAACATGACTGTATTTTCATACTGTCATATCTCTCAAACGTATCTTATAGGTGTGACTTTTAGGGACCAGTTGATCACCGCCATCTGTATGACAATAACGTCAAACTTATCTAGCAAGCCAACCGTTATTGATAAACGTGGATCAACTGATTATGATACAAAAGTATACCCTTTGATCCTTTTAGAGATTTATAAGTCCTTGCACAAACTGTAAAGGACACCAGCCCCAACATCAACCTGTTCGATTTCAGGAATCATCCTGTTCGATTTCAGCCTCAAATAACGAGCTTTAACACATTTTTCACGATAATCCGAGTTTCGGCGAATGCTGGTTTGTGGCACACCGGCACCCCCAAATGTCTTCCGTTGGTGCTCAAACTTTGCGTGGCCGCTTTATCTGACCCGAGGAATTTTCTATGTTATTTCCGGAGACTTTCATTCCGGGACCCCGAAATCCCGAAAAACCGTGTATTATACACTTCAATTTTAGTCGTTCGGAAGGTCGTACCGGAACCTGTTTCTTTTTCTCCCTATTTTTCAATCACGCGTCCGAGCTCATTTCAGGAATCAACCTGTTCGATTTCAGTAATCAACCTGTTCGATTTCGGCCTCAAATAACGAGCTTTAACACATTTTTCACGATAATCCGAGTTTCGGCGAATGCTGGTTTGTGGCACACCGGCACCCCCAAATGTCTTCCGTTGGTACTCAAACTTTGCGTGACCGCTTTATCTGCCCTGAGAAACTTTCTATGTGATTTCCGGAGAATTTTATTCCGGGACCCCGAAATACCGAAAAACCGTGTATTATACACTTCAATTTCAGCCGTTCCGAAGGTCGTACAGGAACCTGTTTCTTTTTCGCCCTGTTTTTCAATCACGCGTCCGAGCTCATTTCAGGAATCAACCTGTTCGATTTCAGCCTCAAATAACGAGCTTTAACACATTTTTCACGATAATCCGAGTTTCGGCGAATGCTGGTTTGTGGCACACCGGCACCCCCAAATGTCTTCCATTGGTGCTTAAACTTTGCGTGGCCGCTTTATCTGACCCGAGGAGCTTTCTATGTGATTTCCGGAGAATTTTATTCCGGGACCCCGGAATCCCGAAAAACCGTGTATTATACACTTCAATTTCAGCCGTTCGGAAGGTCGTACCAGAACCTGTTTTTCAATCACGCGTCCGAGCTCATTTCAGGAATCAACCTGTTCGATTTCAGGAATCATCCTGTTCGATTTCAGCCTCAAATAACGAGCATTAACACATTTTTCACGATAATCCGAGTTTCGGCGAATGCTGGTTTGTGGCACACAGGCACCCCCAAATGTCTTCCGTTGGTGCTCAAACTTTGCGTGGCCGCTTCATCTGACCCGAGAAACTTTCTATATGATTTCCGGAGAATTTTATTCCGGGACTCCGGAATCCCGAAAAACCGTGTATTATACACTTCAATTTCAAATTAGTTCGGAAGGTAAATCAGGAACCTGTTTCTTTTTCTCCCTGTTTTTCAATCACGCGTCCGAGCTCATTTCAGGAATCAACCTGTTCGATTTCAGGAATCAACCTTTTCAATTTCAGCCTCAAATAACGAGCTTTAAC